>NC_080408.1:32500147-32816029 GCF_030265065.1 Corythoichthys intestinalis | reverse complement strand
TCTTTGAGTAATAGCTATAAAATATTTTTCTTTTTATAGTTTCCATCATTTTTGGGGCGGCCCTAAAAAAATGGTAGGGTGACATCACCTTAAATTCTTGTTTTCTGGCCTGCCCACTATATAAGAATCCGGTTGTAACCAGTGGCTTTTCGCACTGCATAATTGCAATTTCCGCATTTTTACTTCGACATCAAGCTGTACCACTAAATTACAGCCCCCGATCCCCAGATACATCATCTCTCGCATGTTTATGTGTTTTATTTTATTTGGGCTTTTTCTAGGTAAGGCTAATTATTTTTTATTTACTGTCCTTTTACCTGATTGTGAAATTCACCAATAAAAATATTCTGTTCAACTATTTCATTTTAAAAGCGCAACATAGCGATAAACATGAAGTTGGTGCACATGATTTGCTTCTGCGGGCCACACAAAATGGTGTGGCGGACCATCTTTGGCCCCCAGACCTTGAGACACCAATGACCTATATCTAAGCATCTGATTCGTATTTCTCATTTGCAGCACATTTCAGTCAATTTTTGCGGTACGTATGTAATAAAATTTCATTGTGCTTTGTTCAGAAAGTATATGCCATTTGGTTGCAGTGAAAAGCTTTGATCCGCCGTATTGACGTAAAATGGGGAGTGGCGTGTTGGCTTTCTTGTGCTGAGCAGATGGGGTAAATTTATTCCATGTGTGACGCTTATGAGGTCGATGGATGTTTTTCAAGGAAAAAGGAAGGTGGGGAAATCCAGATGTGTGCGGCGTCAACTCTTTTCAGGCACAAATTTGTTGAATCAACATTCTCCATGGCATGCTATTTAATTTGCTTCTTCACACGTCATCAGCTAAATCATCTCACAAGTCTGTATATACCTTTTTACCATAATGGCGGCCTTGATTCACGCTTGTATTAATTCCCAACCATGTTTCATGCAAGTTCAAGGTCAAATTGGAAGTACTTTGGTTTCTTGGCACATAGCTTGGTCCTGGTTTGGCCTCCTTCCAAAATCGGAGTCAAAGTTTACCTCTTGTGTTACTTGTGCAAACAAGGTTTAATGTCGGGTATAATATGCCCCCCTCTCTTCTTCCTCAGTGAGGTTCAGAGAGGAGAGAGGCATTTTGTGACGTGAGGTGGCGTGACGGGAGTTCCTGTTGCAGTTCATCTAAGTTTAAGTAGAAGACATCTGTGTTTTACTGACAAACTTTTAAGGATGTTCAGCAGCTGTTTTTCGAGCTCTGACATATTGCTGTTTTGTACTTGTCTATTGAAGTGATGTACTTTCACAAGTAGAATGCACAATGTTTTGATAAATATTATCATTGAAGGTGATAAACAGGTATGAAAATGGGTCAGGGGTTAAAAAGGTGAGAAGGGTGTGGCGGAAGTATGTTCCGGTAGGGCTGTCCCAAACGACTAATTTTCTCCCGATTAGTCAGCTGACTATTTGTACGATTAGTCAACTAATACTAACTTAGCGATGAAATTTTTGTTGACTCTTATTACTTCACAAAAGCATTCTTAATTGAAGTACAAATAAACATGTAAATAACAATAATTAATCACACAAACAATGAGGTCAAATGTTGATAGCATTTACCACTGCAAATGAATGGAATGTAAACAGATTCAGAACACTGACTTCGCCTTTCCAACATTATTCAAAACAATTCTTTAAAAAATTTCTAGCATTATTATTATACTGTACTACTACATATAATAGTTTTATAATAATTAAAATATTCATTGCCAATCATATTTTTCAAAAAGGTTCATTTTAAAGCTATTCTTAATGTAGAATATTAATTCTGTAGTATTATAGTAGGAGGAGCTGGCTGAAGTGGCTGGGGAGAGGGAAGTCTGGGCTTCCCTGCTAAAGCTGCTGCCCCCGCGACCCGACCCCGGACTAAGCGGAAGATAATGGATGGATGGATGGATGGATATTATAGTATTTACATATTATTGTATTAATTCTGAAGTACGTGGGATTAACTCGAGAAATTGTTATTTATATGAATGCGACGTGCTTTTGTTTTGAAATGTACAGAGGAAGTACGTTCGCTACACCGCTAACAGCTTCACACGCCGCAAAAAAAAACACTTTTTGTACTTGCTTGTGGATTTTTTTTTTTTTTCTGCAAATGCTGTTAACCAGCGATTTTTAATGTTTGAAGTGTCACCTTTTAACCACAAGTTTGCATTTTGGAGAAGACTGCCAATGTTTAATAGCAGGCTAAAGTAGGTTGTCTTTTTCCCCCATTAGTCACAATGTAGCAATGCTAACGTTTACAGTGTTTAATATACGTTTCCTTATTTTGTTTGTCTGCACTGTAATTCTACGGCGTGTTGATTACCAATAAACGTCTGTGAAATGAACTGGAGTCTCATGTCATCTACACGCATGCTGGCGGTGATAAAACGCAGCTGTGAAAATTATCGCCTTCATTTTTATTTACCTTGCGACAAATGGACTCATTGCATATCGCGACAGGCTTAGCAACTTCAATAAAACATTTCGTTAGTAGTTAGATGGAATTACGAGCCCCCCCACCCCCCCCTCCTAAAACCCAACCCCGGAACAAGCAAAAGATGATGGATGGATGGATGGATAGATAGATGGATTTTTTTAATGCTAGCTTGTAGTTACTTTTAAATTTCAATTTTATCAGTTTCCCCAGTTACCAGTGTTTTACCGTAAATTTAACTCATTTTTTTCTACACTGTACTTAAAACTTTGAAAATTCAGTAGCTACCAGAGGGGGAAAAAAAGTTATTTTGGTTTGTTATAGTTCTTTCAGAGGGTACAGTACACACAACAGCGAAACCTGTCACCCGATGTTAGTCTAATGAGGACATATGAAATACATGAGTGGGGGACACAATCATTATTACTGAGGTGTGACAAATAATCGAAATGCTGATATATCGTGATACTTTGTATCCCAAAAGGTTATCGATATGCTCCTGCCAAGAATCGAGATATCGTTTTAAAAAAGGTGTCAATGTCTTAAAAAAAAAAAAAAAAAAATGAACCAACAAGTTGCTACCAAAATCTTCCACCATAATAGTGTTTCAGTTAACTCTAAGGATGCATTGACGGTGCTCGACGCCCAATCCATTTAGACTGTGAACGTTCATTCATTCCAAACCAGAGCATTTACATTTACATTCTGTCCGATTTTCAGGGCATTTACAGGTCACTTGCTGTTCATTTTAGGGCATTTGCAGGTCATTTTCTGTTGTATTTGAGTCACTGCCTATTCATTTGGGTGATTCCCAGGTCACTTTCTGTTCTGTAACTCAAAATAAACAGAAAGAGAGCCACAAAATACCCCAAAATCAACAGGAAGTAACTGAAAATCAACAGGAAAATGACCTTAAATGGCCCAAAATTACGTCATTGCTTGGCATTGGCTGCCACTACCGGCCATAGACTTTCAATCCGTTTGAAGTGGGTGGGATGGCAGCGAATGAATGAACGAATGTTCATTCGCTGCCACCATCCCAGTTTAAATGGATTGGACGTCTACGAGTGATTAAACTCATTGCAATTCACAGCAGAAGCTTCTTTTTCTGTTTATTAGTTGTTTGTAGAATATCCTAGAATGATTTCCTGACCAATGTATCGATAATCGTTATATCACCATATCGTCAGATCATCGTTATCGTGAGCTTTGTACCGTAAATTGTATCGTAGCGTGAGGGACCAAGAGGTTCCCGCTCCTAATTATTATCTTTATTCCCATATTTTAAATAAGCCTACAGTATACTTCAGTCATAATAATCACGACGCCTAAGGCAGGTTTGCGATTCCCGATCAGATGCAAAAAACATAAACATAAAATATTAAGGCATCCAAAGTGGGATTTGAACCCGGGGCCAAAAAATATCATATTTTTACCTCATTGCAAATCTTCAACCACCGCACATCATGAAAAACTCATCTTCAAAGTAGATGACAAGTTGTACAATTTAAGAAGTCTGACTGAAATGTGTATTAAATTTCACATATGCGGTTGGTTTGGCTCTGGGCTTTGAGTGGGAGGGGGGAGCACACAAGCCTTTTGGGGAATGGACACAGGCCCCTATGGCCCACCCATTTTGACAGGTCTTTCAAGGTTGAGGACGATAGACCAACTACAGGAGGCAGCATACTGCCTAGTTAGAATGGCACCGCGAGGTGGCTTAGCGAATGATTGCAAGTGTTAGAAGGGGTGGGGGAGCATAGAGAGTAGGAGGGGGTTTGAGGAGCCCACAACTCAGAGCAAACCAGCGGGATATGGAGAGAAAGGGGCTTCTGAGAGAGTCAGCAAACAGTCACTCTAGCTTCAGTTTTTGAAAGTTTGACTACTCGAAACTTTCAGAGGTAGAGCAGCACAACAAAATGAAGGAGCTCTGTGTCCACAACTCTCAGTCTACCTCGGCAGCTCCTGGGTGTTCAGCTGGCCAGTCCACCAGAAGATCAAACCATTCTGGGCAGCTAGGACCTCCGCGCATGGTGCCGGGGAGTTCCAGCACAGATTTGGCTCCTTTGGGCTCTGACTACATGCCCATGTGTCTGTTGGCAGATGAGTCCTACCAGAAGCTTGCTATGGAGACCATGGAGGAGCTCGACTGGTGTCTGGACCAGTTGGAGACCATCCAGACCTACCGCTCTGTCAGTGACATGGCGTCCAATAAGGTATGAATTGACCTTCCTTGATGTTTCATTATTGGCAATATAATATTGTTTTTTCATAGTAGTTTTCTTGCTTTCCACAGTTTGATATGAATGAGTCGAAAACAGAAATAGGTATTATCTAGTGGAACCTAGTCCTAAAATTTTAAGTTGAGCCATTGTCACGTTGACGATAAGGCATTTGTTGACTGCTGTCTACATTTAGACGTTAAGCAAGCCAGTATCATATTGCTCTCTTTATAGGCATATTTAATGTCAGAGTTCCTTTTAAAGTCACTTCAGTTGTGATCTAGTTTGTTATAGTGTTGAGGACAGTATGGCATCGGTCTACTTTCTCCAGTGATGCCATTCCAAAAAGCCAGCCTTAATGCAATCACTGGTCAAAGCTATAGGGTAAATTTTGTATCTTATTTGTAATGAGCTCTTCAATTTAGATTTCATCGCTACCCTTCAGTCTGGAACAAATCAGTATGTTTTGTTATAAATTATTTCATTGCATTATTAAGCAATTTGTTTACTCAGATATCTGTTGAGTTTTAAGCTGTGCAGTCCTAATCATTCATTACATGTAGTGCAGTTCATGTGGTTCCTATTTGCAATTGCAATATGGTCTAAAACTTTGACCTAATGTCATGTCAATTTGACCCATTTAAACCATTCATAAGTTTAATAAATGTCATCGCCACTACTGCAAAGAAATGTTTCTCTGGATTAAAATTAGCCTCACTCTCCATTTGGAAATTGGGAGGCGATGTTTTCATCTTATGGTAATTTTTTGATTGAGATTTGGTGGTCCTAATCCCCTTTAAATTAAAAGTGCTCTGTGTTTATTTGATTTCTGGTGAACCGAACTGAACCCACACGAGTAATTATTACTCAGCTCCCACATAGACAGTGTGGCGTCGATACATTATAAACACTGAGGGTGATGTTGACCATTTCCGTTTAAACCACACGATGGTTCGTTGCTGATGACTGACTGTGACCGTGACAGCAGTTTCCTGTTTCTGTATTTCCTGTACTCCCTGTGGCATTCAGCAGTTGATAAATGACAATGGATAGTGTTCTGACTAGGTGGTTAACTTGAGTTTTTACGGGCAACCACGTCACTGAGACTGTAAAGACAAAGAAAATGGGACCATGTCAACACGCTGCAGAATTTCTTAATTTGCAGACTAGGGACATTGTTCATGATTCAATGACTTCCCAAATGAGATGATGTAAATGGAACCCACAATCAGATTGAGGGTGTCTCCACTTCAACTGTTCAAGGGCGCAGGTGTATCCGGGGGTTTAAGACCACACACCCTGTTGACCACTTGGCTAGTCCTTATGACCTAAGCATTGGGAGCAGCCTCCCTGTCCTTCTCTATGATTAGCCTCGCCACACTTCCACTCTGATGCCGGTGACGGCCTTGGACAAACACTGCCATCTGACTCCTGTTAGAGGAGTTTAGTGCTCTGCGGGCTAACATGCGAGCAAGCCCCTGGGCTGCGTGCACGCGAGTAGGAAACTTTATTTCACATGTGGTCACTTGGTCTTTGAAGCTCTGCCATCTTCAGAGGGGAAGAAAAATGACAAAATGATTGAAACAGATGTAGTGGAGGGTCTGGAACTGTGACTGGGGAAATCGGCATTAAATTATAGTGTTAGAATTCCATGTGACCAAAAGTGTGGCTAGGTCATCAGGCATGCAGCAGTAATGATCACAGTGTTTCTAATTAGGGCCCAAGCACTGTCAAATAAACTTTTTTTGACAAAATGTTAGCACACAAACCTTGATCATTTCTTTCCATATTCATTCTTCAGATTGCTCGGCATTTACCAAGAAGGCCGTCCACAGTCATTAATCTGTGTCGACACTGTAAACAGATGTAAATGAGCCATAGCTCATTGGCTCACTCTGGGCTGTGTAAAATTGTGAAGTTGCTGTTTTGCAATATGCGTCTTCCTGTACATTGTTTCACCCAAGGCCATTTTGTGCTGAAGGACACAAAAGAGAATGAATGCTGAAAACATGCGATGTGTTCGTAGTTTTCCTTGAAAACAACGTCAGCAGTGAGTGATCAACTTTTTGTCTGAAGAGTTTCAAGAATGTACTTGGCTACTTGAAACCTGGGGCCATGTATGTGAGGCTCGTATCTCCAAATTCTCTTTGTCAATGACTCTGTCATCTAAGAAGTAACAGGGGAAGTAGGTGGAGGCATACTATGCCCCATGGTGGTAGGCGGAGCCGTCAATCTTGTGAAACTGTAGGCCAGTCAGTCAAGTGTACTTTATCATTATATTGTTTGACTCGGTGAAAGAGAACGTAGGGAGACTCACTATACGGAGATATGCTTCGAATACATTGAACATTTACAGTCTCATCGGGAATTTTTTCTCGTGACAATGGGACTATGTTTTTATGAAAAAGAGAGGACAAACATTGGAATGCTAACTAGGTGGAATAAGGTAAGTTCTGGTGTTTAAAGATTGTGCTTTTGTTTTTTTACCTACAATTGGAATTAAATATTTAAAACTAATTTAAAATGTTGTGTGTTTTGTATAGACATTAACAGTTGAGGTGCAGTCCAAAATTGTTTGCCTGAGTTTATTCCATTTAATCAGTTTCAACTAAATAAATAAATAACCATATTTTTCATTGTTTCCAATAACACGTGTATTACTTTTGTTTTGCTAAAAAGTCAGTTGATGTCTCAAATCAGCAACATGTATCAAATAATCTATCATATATTTTGTAGGCAAACCATATTAACCGTATATTTGGTGCATAACATCTGCATTATTTCCTAGAGGTAACCTACATCCAAACTGTATCCCTTTGTTAAAGAATCACTCAATCATGTTAAATGGAACAAATGCACCGAACTCATGATCCATGTTTGATTTTCATGGATTGCCTCAGGCAGTCTCGTGAGGGCAACCAAGGCTTTGAAAGTTTTTGTCACACTTCACAGGCGGGTAGATGTTGGCTTTGTGCTTCAGAGCAATTAGATAAATAAGGATTGGGGGGAACCTAAATAGAATTTTTCTTTTTGTACATGGAAATAATTCAAATGTGACAATTTCCATTGCATAACAGTGTTGCAATGTTGAGACTTTTTTTAATTTAATTCTCTTATCAGCTGTATTACTATGTGCCTGTGCCTGCACGTGCATCTTAATGTGCAGTGCAGTTTGTTTGGAGTGGTCCACCATGAGAACAGCACAGGGGGGCACGTGACTCTGTTGCCATGGCTCTACGGTTGTGGAGCAATTGGTGGTACCCTGGTGGGCTGTAGTGGGAAAACTCATGTGTCTCTCCTCATCTCTGACTGCATCTTTCCTGTAGAATATGAGCCAGCAAAATGGTGCATACACAACGCAACACATTGACTAATGCTCGATTGTAAAGCTGGACTTGTCTTTAAACATTTAATAATGATAGACCTAACTAAGCACGGCAGCTCCTCAAAGACCCGCACTGTGGTAAATAATACCCAGCATTTCCTTACTGGTGTGATGAATGCTCGGTGCTTTGAAGCCTCACGTTGCGCAGTATGTGTTGGATCTCTGTTCTGCATTACTGAGCAGAGTATAGCGATTGGAGGAGTGAAAAAGCAGCAGAGATGGTGGGGGAAGAGTCAGCTTTAACAGTATTATGGTGTAGCTTAAAGGGAGATCAATATTTTGGGAGGGATTCCCCTGTCTTGTGTTTTCTGCAAAAAACAGGCATGACTGATTATTTTGCACTGGGGTTGGGGTGTGGGGGTGATAAAGAAGACTGTGAGAGTCACCCGTCTTTTCACCTTAGGGGTCTCTACAGTCAGAGCGCACCATAGCCCCCCCCCCCTTGCTAAAGCTCTCCCTTATCGCTGTCTCTCCTCTCTCAGTCCTGGAGCTTCCTCTTCTCCTCGCTTAATCTGGGAACAGGAAGGCTGGATTTCCCCCTCCTATGTCACCGGATTCGGTCTAGATGGCGGCTGGGGGCTAGAGGGGTTTAAAAAGGAGGTCAGATGTAGCAAGGACAAGAAGACAAAGGGATATATATTGATCCCACCGTGGGGGATTCCATCACATGGCGTCGCTGTGATTCTGGAAAGTACCGGACGGGCATCTGAGGGAAGATGCGGATCTCTACCGCAGCCCCTCCTCAGGGAGCAGGGCTGGGGGATTTTTGCCAGCCGTCGACAGTATTGGAAATCTGAGCCAACTGGTTGCCCCTTGAGGTGTTAGGATAGGGGTCTGAGCTTAGCCTTGGAGGTCCACTCAGAGAGGAGCATACAGGGCTTCTGCTGGGGAGCGCCAGGGGCTCAGCACAGCTCAGCATCATGCCTGAGGCCAACTACCTGTTCTCTGTGTCCTGGGGATACATCAAGGTGTGTCTTGGTCAATTTGTAGATGTGTGTCATATTTGCTCTTAATGTTGTCTGGAAATTAACATGTGCAATGAGGTAATCCCATTTTGCATGATGAAAACAGTTAGAGACAGAGCCATAGCCACATTTTTTTCATTGTAGGGTTAATGTTATGATGGTGGCTTTGACTGATGTTTGGGTAAACATGATATAGTGCATGTCAGCATTCACAGTGAGAGCAGCAACCTCGATGTGTGAATGCAAGTGCAGAGACTGATCTTTTCAAATTTGGTTACACACTTTAATAAAATTCATTCTATATCGTCAACTCTATTCACTGTTGGACCCTTCCCAGATGAAAATCTGACACGTTTTACTTATACAGGTTGGCTTTTATTGATAGTGATGAATGTCCAATCAAATCGCCGTCAGTGGCAACCAGTGAATTAGCAGTCAAGAGCATAAACAATATGCCACATAGTCCATATTATGTACAGTGGACCTTCCCATGCGTGCAATTAGGAACCCACAGATTCACCTATGCACGTTTCCCCCCCAGTGTTAAATATATATTTTAAAAAATGGCAAAATATACTATTTATTGAACCATTGCATGTTCAATGGGTGGCAATTATCCTTTTGAGGTTTGCTATTTGGAATAAGGCATGGGCCTGACGCAAATGTGATGCAGGCTATTTATTGTGTTCATACATCTATATACTAATGTATATTTAATGAGACAAAAAAGTACTAAGGTGAAAAAAACAGCAAGACATGATTCATGTTTTTTCTTGGTAACAGCAGAAAAATTCAGTCTATACGACATTCCATTTAAACTTATGTTTTGCCTCCATCCAGTTCAAAAGGATGCTGAACCGGGAGCTGAGCCACCTGTCTGAGATGAGTCGCTCTGGCAACCAAGTGTCAGAGTACATCTCCAATACCTTCCTAGGTGAGTTCCAACATATGCGGACACATACAGTACAGTCGATGTCTTGAGAAGAGCCCTGTGTACAGGTGTCACCAATAATGTGTCAAGTAGCAGAAGAACTAGCTGGTGTGCACCAATGCCTTCAAACCAGTCTAATCTAGTCTGGAGGAGGGAGATGTGGTGCCTTTGCTTTTACTGCAGTGCGATGTGGAGGGAGACTAGCGGGGAGGCGGGGTCTCAGTCGGGAAAGACTTTCCCCTAGGACTGCGGGAAAGGGAGAATGTTAACGTGCTTTGCGATGAGAGCACACTCCAACGAGAGCGAGAGCACGTGCCTGTCCCTGTTTCACAGTACCATCGGGTCTGAAAGATTACATTATTCATCATAGGGACAGCTGTGTTTCTGTCTCTCTTAACAGACAAGCAGCATATAGCCACTCACTTCGCCCCCAGGCTTTTCATTCTTCTATTCTGTTTAAACACAAGAAGACATGATGTCAAATATAAGGGCCAAGGCAACGAAGCGATGGAGAACAGTAAACGAGATAACAAAACATTCATTCATTCATCTTCCATGCCGCTTATCCTCATGAGGATCGCAGGGGTGCTGGATCTTATCTCAGAAAAACTATGGGTAAGCGGGACAACAAAACAAAGAAGAAAAAAAGGGTCTCAACGTCAATATGAATTTGTGGTTGTGCGCGCCCGCCATGTGGAGCAGTAATATTTAATTTGTATACTTTACTGCTGGCTTTTATCCTCCCTCTCTCTGCGAGCGCACATTTGAAAGTCAAACAGTCCTTTGCCACATGTGCAGAATAAACTTGCATACTGTAGTTTCAAATTAGGGCAAGGGGTAGGACTGGCCGATCGTAAAATTGAGAACTAAGACCGAAAACTTTTTAAAATATATTTCGATTATTAGCTGTGTAATGTTTAATGGACCGTATGCTTATGTATGCAATCTCTGACTAGTTTGGCAGTTTTTTAACATTTCCTTAAAAAGAAAAATCCAATTTTGGTTGTTTTGAAACTAAATTACACTCCTGGTGAGGTAAACTGTAAAACTAAACAAACACGATAAAAAAAAAGTCTCATATTTTGCAATGCAATACGACATACGGTACCTTTCATTTTTCGAGTGCCCACTAGCTAAATGCTAATTTACAATGGATGTGATTGTATTAAAACGAACTGTTTGAAAGGAAGAATAAGCAAATTTAAAAACCTGTGAAAAAAGCATAATAAATGAACGGGTACAAGCAAAATTAACAAAATCCTGCAGATTGCATTGCATGTACTAGTACTCATGGCTAAGGTTGGGGATCGTTTGAATATGAACGGTTCCGGTTCCAAATCCACGTTTTGATTCCGGTTCCAAATAATTCTCGATTCCGATTCTTTTAATAGGCAGGGTCAAAATTGCATAGTTTAAATTAATTTTTTAACTTCTCGATTATTTTTTTTAATTGTATGAACTTTCAAATATAACTTTGCTATGAATTTCTCACAGGGCTATTTTTAACTCGTATATAGATATCAGTCTTTGAACTTGAATATGATAAAGTTTCTTTCCACAGGAGTGCACTTTCGCAAAGATGTTTATTTAGCAGTAGCTCACGGAGAAAACATTCACACATATTATTTTGCCTATGTTTTAGAGTGTCTTATGCTGCAGGCTTTTTTAAATGTTATTGAGCTCCCACTAATGGGCTAATCTGGTGCAGAATATCAAACAAACAAACAAAAACATAACTTTTAAAACCCAGTCCTGATTAGCAGCTGGTATAGTATAAAATCAGAAACAGTTTTTGTTGAAGAAAATAATCATATCTGCCTCCTCAGGCAGTAAGCGTGAGCAGTCTGGACAGAATCTGTCTCCTGCAGTGGAAAACACACATTCACTGGGTGTAGATGAAGCTTGAAACCATAAAAGCTGGTGACTGGTGCTCACAGCAGAGTAGATAAATAAATGTCACGTATCACGAGTGAAACACGTGAAATGAGCCAAGTTGATACGACGGAGTATTAGGGCCACATTAATACATTTTTAAAAAGGACTACGAGATTAGTTGTACTATTCTTACGAGGAAGTCGCAAATATTACGTAGGGGTAAGGTAACTGTGAGCCGCTACGCACTTTACATACATGTACCATAGCTGGGAGCTACGACGAAGCATTAGTATAAATTCTTCTATTGATTATAATTTTATGATCTTTTAATACTGTTGATTTTAACTGAGGCGGCAACATTCTACATAAAGTACATAGCTGCTTATATAGCTACATTATCCCGACGTAATAATACAACTTGTAATAATGCACTTGTATTCCATGAAGCCCGATGTGTTAAATCATATCGGTGGTGCAGCCACCTTTGCATGATATAGCTGTGTTGCAAATGTTGCTCTGAGTGACTGGTCATTCTCTTGGTGAAGTTGAGCCAAACTTTTGGGCACCGCAGGACAGTGACTATGATTGAAATCAAGTTGCATTGCACAAACACTCACTTCATGTGGCTTCTTCTTCGTGGTGTTCGGCAGCTGTTTTATCCGGTCGGCAGTCAGGGCATCGAAACTTGGAATCGAAATAAAAGAATTTGAACGGTTCCGGTAGAACCTGAGTGTTAGTCCCGGATCCCATCAATGCTCGATGCCCAACCCTACTCATAGCACATATTGTATTCATTATGATTTCCTAGCTGTGCACTTGTAAATAATTTTTCTGCTTCTGGTGTTTGCTCCACAGACAAACAGAATGAGCTAGAGCTCCCGTGTCCTGTTCCCAAGTCAAGAGAAAGAAAACGCAGGCAAGGCCAACAGCAACAGCAGCAAGGTGGCATGATGACTCAGATTGGTGGGGTGAGAAAGGCCAGCTATACACCTTGTATCTCTGGAGGAACCAACAATCGCTTTGGGGTGAAGACGGATCAGGAAGAACTACTGTCAAAGGTAATTGATCAATTTATTACCTTGTTCAGTGCCAGACATGGAGAACTGGCAGTGAAATATCATGTTTCAGTGCCATCGACATCGATGGACATAATAACACAATTTAAAATATCCGTTAACGACGATTGACGACAATTCATTTTTACTTGGAGGGGCTGTTAGTCAATGTCAATTAAAGATATATCAGAAAAACAGTTGCTACTTGCTTTTTAACAGGACCTGGAGGACATCAATAAATGGGGACTGAATATCTTCAGGGTTGCAGAACACTCTCACAACCGGCCCCTCACATGCATCATGTATGCCATCTTCCAGGTCAGTGTCTTACCCATCATTTTTCATTCTTAGATCAGAGAGAGCTCAGGAAAAAGAGTAACACACATTCAAAATAAGTGATTTGGCTCCTGCACAATTTGCTAACTTTTCTTCTCCATTTGATACACAGGAGCGAGACTTGATGAGGACTTTCAAGATTCCAACAGATACATTTGTGGCATTCATGCTCACACTGGAGAGCCACTACCACTCTGACGTGGCCTACCACAATAGCCTGCATGCCGCAGACGTCGCCCAGTCCACTCATATTCTACTATCCACTCCAGCATTGGACGTAAGTGTCATAGTTGCACAGCTAATTATGCATTTATGTAATTATCCTTAGCCATTACTCTTGCATCCATTTTAATAGTACTACATATTTAGGATTTGTTGACTTTGAAATTAGGCTGGAACTGTGACGACTTTGGCCTCATCCTTTTTTAATGCTTTAATGAGCTGTCTGCCATTGACGTCAACCGTATTCAAGTTGCATACCAGACGGTAACCACACAGAGGGATAGGCCTCAAACGAATGAGAATCCTGCTTAGCCAGTTAACGACTTTCTTCATTATAATGAACGGCCATTTACATGGTGACTCAAGATGCCACGATAGTGTTGCGGAATGGCCTGGCTTTTACACGGTGACGGGAAAAACGGAAGGCGAAGACGCAAACTTTTCCGGCCTCCAAAGCGAAACAATTCTATTGCGGGGATTGCTCCGCAACTATATGAATGGAACACTCTCGCTTCGATGAGTCAGCACTCGCATACGTCACTTTCGGCATAAGCAGTCGCTGCTACTAAACATTCAAAACAGCAAACATGGCGGAACGTCGGCTTATTTGACTGTTTTAATAATTTTATATATCGTTTTTGTTCGCATTTTTTTGCCTTTTGAAGAAAAAAAAAAACGCTTAGACGCCATTGCTATCTTCTGAGCTGAGGAGGTTGTTGTCAAGGAAGTGCATCATTAGCTGTCGGCTTGTAAAACTGCACCGATCCCAAGAGCCTGGCATGAATACTACATCCTTTTCATGCGGAATTGCAACATCGTTCGAATGGAGACTGAACCAACCATGTACAGTGGGGAAATAAATATTTAGTCAACCACCAATTGTGCAAGTTCTCCTACTTGAAAAGATTAGAGAGGCCTGTAATTGTCAACGTGGATAAACCTCAACCATAAGAGACAGAATGTGGAAGAAAAAAAAAAAACTAAATCACATTGTTTGATTTTTAAAGAATTTATTTCCAAATTAGAGTGGAAAATAAGTATTTGGTCACCTATAAACAAGCAAGATTTCTGGCTGTCAAAGAGGTGTAACTTCTTCTAACGAGGTCTAACGAGGATCCACTTGTTACCTGTATTAAATGCACCTGTTTTAACTCATTATCAGTATAAAAGACACCTGCCCACAACCTCAGTCAGTCACACTCCACACTGCGCTATGGCCAAGACCAAAGAGCTGTCGAAGGACACCAGAGACAAAATTGTAGACCTGCGCCAGGCTGGGAAGACTGAATCTGCAATAGGTAAAACGCTTGGTGTAAAGAAATCAGCTGTGGGAGCAATTATTAGAAAATGGAAGACATACAAGACCACTGATAATCTTCGTCTATGTGGAGCTCCATGCAAGATCTCACCTCGTGGCGTCAAAATGATAACAAAAACGGTGAGCAAAAATCCCAGAACCACACGGGGGGACCTAGTGAATGACCTACAGAGAGCTGGGACCACAGTAACAAAGGCTACTATCGGTAACACAATGCACCGCCAGGGACTCAAATCCTGCACTGCCAGACATGTCCCCCTGCTGAAGAAAGTATACGCCCAGGCCCGTCTGCGGTTCGCTACAGAGCATTTGGATGATCCAGAAGAGGACTGGGAGAATGTGTTATGGTCAGATGAAACCAAAATAGAACTTTTTGGTAGAAACACAGGTGTTTGTAGGAGAAAGAATACTGAATTGCATCCGAAGAACACCATACCCACTGTGAAGCATAGGTGTGGAAACATCATGCTTTGGGGCTGTTTTTCTGCAAAGGGACCAGGACGACTGATCTGTGTAAAGGAAAGAATGAATGGGGCCATGTATCGAGAGATTTTTAGTGAAAATCTCTTTCCATCAACAAGATGAGATGTGGCTGGGTCTTTCAGCATGACAATGATCCCAAACACACAGCCAGGGCAACAAAGGAGTGGCTCCATAAGAAGTATTTCAAGGTCCTGGAGTGGCCTAGCCAGTCTCCAGATCTCAACCCCATAGAAAATCTGTGGTGGGAGTTGAAAGTCTGTGTTGCCCAACGACAGCCCTAAAACATCACTGCTCTAGAGGAGATCTGCATGGAGGAATGGGCCAAAATACCAGCAACAGTGTGTGAAAACCTTTTGAAGAAAATAACAGAAAACGTTTGGCCTCCATTATTGCCAACAAAGGGTACATAACAAAGTATTGAGATGAACTTTTGGTATTGAATACTTTTAAATATACTTTTTTTCCACCATGATTTGCAAATAAATTCTTTAAAAATCAAACAATGTGATTTTCAGTTTTTTTCCCCCACATTCTGTCTCTCTTGGTTGAGGTTTACCCATGTGTACAATTACAGGCCTCTCTAATATTTCAAGTGGGAGAACTTGCACAATTAGTGGTTGACAAATACTTATTTGCCCTACTGTAAATGCAAACATGAAATGTGTCGTATTCTCGGAGCATCACCATGTAAACGGCCCCTAAATTTACAAAATTTTAGGATTTTATCTATGAAATTGGTGAATCACAGGTGTCCTATGTGTGTACGAGTCCGAAAACCGGAATAAATTGTAACCAAAACACAAGTGGGTATATCAACTTATGCCTACTTCAACCTCTTTTTCTATGGGCTCACCACATTGCCGTTAATGAGTGTTGTCAATATAAATCTTTTTTTTTCACTAATCGACACAACACACTGTGGATACACTCCGTGAATACTATCCACACAGGTATACCTGGGCTGGCAGTGAATGAGTCTAAACCACTGATTGACTGAATGAGTTATCATTCAATGCTAAGCCTTTCAGTTGAATAGAATTGGACACCTATTGCCATCACTTAATGAGATCATTTCTAGATTCAGACGGGAAAATATTTTGAAGTCAGCAGTTGAAATATACTTAGGTGCATGTTATACTGGAGAATTGATGGAAAATAAGCTTTGTTTGTTTGATTGCCCTATCAAAACAGGCCGTCTTCACTGATCTGGAAATCCTGGCAGCCATTTTTGCAGCGGCAATTCATGACGTGGATCACCCGGGAGTGTCCAATCAGTTCCTAATCAACACAAGTAAGCATTGTTTTTGCACATCTCTGCCACTGCAAGTGTTTAGTATGCGGGTATATTTGCATGGTTTATAGGGCTCTGTCTCCAAAGGCAGTAGCGTGGGTGTTTAGGGAGCCGGAGCACAGTTGCTATAGTTACCTGAGCTTTATTTAATTTCTCTTGTCATTTCTACCTCACTCCCGCAGACTCAGAACTGGCTCTGATGTACAACGACGAGTCGGTACTGGAGAACCACCACCTGGCTGTGGGCTTCAAACTGCTCCAGCAAGACAACTGCGACATATTTCAAAACCTCGGCAAGAAACAGAGGCAGACACTGAGAAGAATGGTCATCGACATGGTGAGGAAAAAAGCCAGCTGCGTTTTTCTTCAACCCAAAATGACGGCTCACGCCTGAACACCTTTTTTTTCCTCTTCAGGTTTTGGCAACTGACATGTCGAAACACATGAGCCTACTGGCGGACCTCAAGACAATGGTGGAGACCAAGAAGGTGACCAGCTCGGGAGTCCTTTTGTTGGACAACTACACAGACAGAATGCAGGTAGCTAGCTCGTACAAACTTTTTCAAAGGGTAACACAAAGATCCAAACCGTTAACCTTCGGCCGTTCCTGCAGGTTCTTCGTAATATGGTCCACTGTGCGGATCTGAGCAATCCCACCAAGCCTCTTGATCTGTACCGGCAGTGGACCGACAGGATAATGGACGAGTTTTTTCACCAGGGAGATAGGGAGAGAGAACGGGGTATGGAGATCAGCCCCATGTGTGATAAACACACAGCGTCGGTGGAGCGGACACAGGTGGAGCTTACGCACTAAAGCACACGAGATCAGCGGTGGTGGCAAAAGTACTCGATATTTAACTCATTGGCTGCCATTGACAGTGATAGACGAACCAGAGTAGCTCTAAAATGACCACGCAACAATTCCTTACAACACTGAAACTAAAGCAACAGATCAACAACCTTCTGTTGTATCTGCTTTCATATTATTTCTTGAATCATTGGCTGCCATTGACGGCGAACTGTTAGCCCTCCCATTTGGATTGGATTGGACGCCTATCGCAGTCAATAGCACTGAAACACGATCATTCAAAACCAGCCATTCCAGTTCAAATAAGCTCCATGACGATCATTGTCAATGGCAGCCAGTGAGTTACGTAAGTGCCTAGTGATGAAAAGAAATAATTAAATCAGTAAACAAGTAACTTCTTCCATAGACTTCATAATGATATTGACGGGGCGCGGGGCCGATTAATAGGGGGCCTGCATTGTTTGCGTGGCCGTCAAAGCTGACCGAGTGGAATTACAGTCAAAGAGCTTTTTTCGTTGAAAATTCTTGGGAATAAATGCTTAAATCCCTGAATTCTTTATAGATTTGGACGTAAAACAGTCTCAATTCTTGGTTAAAAGCAACAACAACAACAAAAAACGTGCAGTTAGCATTTGTTTTACGTAAATTTGTCGAAGTATGATGCTAGCCTGTCGGTCAATGTGGCGGCCGCCATATGTAAACAGAGCTTTTCCGGTGAAAGTTGTTGTGAATAAATGCTTAAATCCCTGAATTCTTTATAGCTATTGACCTAAAACAGTCTCGAATCTTGGTTAAAAGCAAAAAAAAAAAAAAAAAAAGTGCAGTTAGCATTTATTTTACATAAATATGTCGAAGTACGATGCTAGTCCGTCAGTCAATGTGGCGGCCGCCATATGTAAACAGAGCTTTTAACGATGAAAATTCTTGTGAATAAATGTATAAATCCCTGAATTCTTTATAGATATGGACGTAAAACAGTCTTGCTTTTTGGTTAAAAGCAAAAAAAATGTGCAGTTAGCATTTATTTTACGCAAATATGTCGAAGTACGATGCTTGTCTGTCAGTCAATGTGGCGGCCGCCATATGTAAACAGAGCTTTTGACGATGAAAATTCTTCTGAATAAATGTTGAAATCCCTGAATTCTTTATAGATATGGACATAAAACGGTCCCGATTCTTGGTTAAAAGCCAAAAAAAACGTGCAGTTAGCGTTTATTTTATGTAAATCTGTCAAAGTACGATGCTAGTCTGTCAGTCAATGTGGCAGGTAGCATTTATTTTACGTAAATATTGCGAAGTATAATGCCAATGCTGTGGCGTCTAATTTCTCCCATTGATTTTTCAAAATGCATGCATGATACGAAAAAATAATTACCTTGAATCCTCAAACAAATCACTCCCTAGACAATCCTTCCTATTTGTATGCGGTACAGCTTTCATACTTTTTCAACATAAATCCAGCGTTGGATCACTGCATGTGTCGCTGCAACCAACAGTGAATAATTGAAGCGAATTGTGGGATGGCCCCCTACTTGAAGGCGTGGCGCACTGAAGGTCGACTCTGACCCATCAATATCACTATGAAGTCTATCCTTCTTCACTTCAGACAAAGTAAAACATGATAAAACGCGGAAATATAAGCTCCTTTTTAAAGTATAATACACTTTCAAAAAATAATTTATTTCCTTCCAAATAATTGCACATTCAATTTTTTATTTATCTTTTTTTAATCATTCACCGTCAGTCCAACTCACAGAGTATGTGCTAGGGCAGTTAATAAAAGAAATTAATAACACTTAATGTCAATAGATCTAAAGATCGCCCTTCCCATTTCAAATTCATTGGACGTCCGGTTATTGTCATCGAATGTACCTAAATATAGTAAACGTATTATGTACTTTGACACTTACCACCACTGATGATCAGTATGTGCCCATTGCCATGAGTCATGTTTACTGACGCCTTCCTTTCATCCTTTTAGGTGGGCTTCATTGACTACATCGTGCATCCTCTATGGGAGACGTGGGCCGACCTGGTCCACCCGGATGCCCAGGACATCCTGGATATGCTGGAGGACAATAGGAACTGGTACCAGAGCATGATCCCCCAAAGTCCTTCCCCTCCCTTCTACTCCAATGAAGGGGATGTGGCACCGCACGGGGAGCTGGAGGGCGGTCCAGCCGCCACCAAGTTTCATTTTGAGCTGACCCTGGACGAGCAGGAAAGGGACAATATGGCAATGGAGACGTCAGCGTGCGACGGCGAGGCGCCCCGAGGTCACCACTCCCCGACGCATGATGAGACATAGCGAGGCTAACAGTCAATTGTAAGAGCGTAGCGCCTCTTTGGTATTCATTTGGTTGCAGTTGAGAAATCCTGCAATGCGTGGCTCTTTAGAGCTTTCTGGCTGAGAGGGCCTTACTGAATGCTGGGCCCATCTGCTGATGAGCCTCGGAAACCCTGCGGCAGTTTGTTTTTCAATCCTCCAGGATGGAAGGTGGCGGACTTCTGTTGAAGCGCAGAAGCAAAGGACGGGAAGCGGACAATATTCATTTTTTTCGTACACTGACAAGTGAAAAATTCCCAATTTGCACTTCAGGACATGACTTCAATGTATTTACCAACACAAACTATGTGTTGTGTTTGGATTCAATGTTCAACCAAGACTACTAGTCAGCAATGTTCCCTCTAATTTTTCATGTGTCTGAGCAAACACACAATCTCCCTGAGCACACTGCGGCCCACGGTGAGCAACATCAGATGTGTACCGTATTTTTTGGACTATAAGTCGCACCAGCCAAAAAATGCGCAATGAAAAGTTAAAAACATATATGTCGCACCGGCGTATAAATAGCATTTTGGGGGGGAATTTATTTGGTATAACCCACCACCAAAAACAGACATGTCATTTTGAAAGGCAAATTTAGAATAAAAATACAATAGAGAACAACAGGCTGAATAAGTGTACGGTATGATAACATTACATGACTCATAAACAACGAACTGAGAACATGCCTGGTATGTCAATGTAACATAGCTATTTAGAGTTATTCAGATAACTATAGCATAAAGAACATGCTAACTAGCAACAATGATATAATAACGTGTGAATAAGTTCACATATAAGTCGCTCCAGAAAATAAGACGCACCCTCTGCCAAACTAAGAAAAAAACTGCGATTTTCGTCCGAAAAATACGGTACATAGCGGCCACACACCAGTATCATGCCTTTTCACGCCTATTAGCATTTCTACTGCCCGTAAATTATACAGTAGTAAGAGCATTTAATGATTAATATCCATGATTAAAATATCTTAATAAATGTCACTGGAATACACACCAATCTGACTTAAATTGTACCTTATTTTTCACGTCTTAATATATAGGACTTGCATTTGGTGTACTGATATGTCAGTGCTCTCATCTACTATCAGTGTATGCCAGGGTGCATTTTTAACACTGCACATAGTCTCGTTCTCCACTATATCATTGATTGAGTTTACAAATTCAAAGGCATAGTTTTTACTTCGCCAGCTTTCTGGTATACTCACATACTTTGACATGTGATTGTGGATTTGTTGAACTGACACCAATGACGCATTCATTTCGATGGTGAGTAAAATATTGTCAATGAGAACTTCAACGTGCTCTGGGTCAGATTTTGCTTTGTGGGACAGCTTGTTTCTCTTCTGTCGGTCTTTTGCTTTCTCCCACAATAATGTACCAATCCCCTATCGCATCTTGAGTCTTTGTAATTTTCAACAGCTTTCAAATGACTTTTCTGCTGAATATGACGCTTGAGGTAGTCCAACTTCCATTCAGTCCACATTTTTCCCTCTGAAAACTCACTTGGTACTTTGGCTTCAGTTTCACCGCTTGTTCGTCTATTTGCACATGCTCCGACAGCCATTCCTTCTTATATGGACCGCATTTCATTTTTACTTTGGCTTGGTGAGTGGATGTGTCGCTGCCCGTTCGTTTCGCCATGATAAGGGGTTGGCCTTTACGTCTCTCAGCTCCGCCGCACTCACGCACTGTTGTCAGCTTGCTAACCTACACCGCGCGTGTAGGCTGGGCAATACACAAGCAATGTCAATGCTATGATTGGCTGCGTAGCGGAAGTGAATCTTATCGTATCATTTGCTGGACACCTGTCACTCACCGAGTTACAACATACGTTTCTGTTGATTTTTTTTTGTGTGCGCAGCATTGAATTTCTTGTGCGCAGAGTAGGTGCCAGCAGTGCGCGATTGCGCACGCGCGCAGCTTAGAGGGAACATTGCTAGTCAGATAGTTAATTGTAACCAAGCTGTTTTTTCCTCTCTTAAAAATGAATGTGTGCCTTTGTTTGTTTGTTTTTTTACAATGTTGTGTAATTTTATTATTTTTTTAATTTATTGAACACATTCATGTAGCAGTCAAATGTGTACCATTTTCTACAGAAGTGAAATGTTTGTCTCACGCGGTCTTCCTGATATTCCGGCAATAGTGTGAGCTCGTTCTCATTGAAGCATTCAGTGGTTGCATCAAAATCACTTTGACTTCCCCGCACACTTTGCACTTCGTGGCCCAAAGTATCCGTAATTCACAATCACAAGGACAACGATCAACATGTAAAACCAAAATAATGGATGTTGATTTTGCATAAGCAATTACTTAACTCAGTTTTTCAACTCCAAAGATTTTGTCATTTTGACGACTCCCTTAGCTTTGCTTCAAGCTGAGCTCTGACGTCAGTTTTAAAATGCCATTTCCCTTTCCGTTAAGTCAAACACTCACCTGTTATGGTTAGCACCCTTCCAGTCCATTAAATTCACTTCAAACCATGACTCATTCTGAACATGAAACGAGTAAAGGCACCTGTGTGCACATTTTACGACAAATTAGTGATTTCATAATTGTATCTTCACGTTTTTACTGCGGCACATTGTCGACAGTTCTGCAGCTGTTTGTTGGTCTGTCAACACTACCTTAAAGGTACCACGTTGTCAAGTGCAAGCTTTAGTAAAAGAGCAGTTGGCCATTATGTCATGGCATGAGTCGCTTTCTCCAGTATGTGCGCGCGCGTGTGGAAAACGATCACAGAATTGCACAGAAACATGTTGCACCCAGCCGTGTAGTGCTGACCCTTCCGCTGTTTGTAACAGTGTATTTATTATGTTGTACAGTATACTATTGATATTGGTTCAGAATTGTCACTGTATATGTGTTATTTATATGCACTACCACATGTCAAATCAGTTAAGACTGATCTTGTCTGGTGGCTCCGTTTAATTGTGCTCCGCTATTTTGTTATACAGTGAGACTATAACATGATCTTATGCAGTTCCAATTTGAACTATTTGAAAAGTACTGTACTTTTTGGGGTTTTAAGTAAGAGTGGTTTGGATCCACCTCTTTTGGGGGGCAGAATATGTTTCGCTTTAATGGAAGCTATTGATTTCAGGATAATGTGTACAGTGACAGGTCATTGTACAGTTTGCAATATTCATGGAAACCTATTAAATTTATATTTTCAATGTTTACTTCACAGTGCTTATAGTAAAACGGTATATGTTGTGCTCAACAAATGTTTTCTATGAGATTATTAAAATGGGCATGTATTAACATATAACTTGCTCTGATGTCTTTCTGGGTGGACTGGGGACAAGTTGTCAGGGATCGTGGACGAGCAGGCAGGCGGGGACCAAAAGCAGGAAAAACGGGGAGGCAAGGCAGGTTGGTGTTGGTAACTCAAAAAATGTTTTTAATAGGGCTGGACAAATTATCGCGTTAACGGGCTCTAATTAATTTTTTAAATTAGTCACGTTAAAATATTTGACGCATTTAACGCACATGCCCCGCTCAAACAGATTAAAATGACAGCACAGTGTCATGTCCATTTGTTACTTGTGTTTTTTGGTGTTTTGTCACCCTCTGCTGGCGCTTGGGTGCGACTGATTTTATGGGTTTCAGCACCATGAGCACTGTGTAATTATTGACATCAATAATGGCGAGCTACTAGTTTATTTTTTGTTTGGAAATTTTACAAATTTTATTAAAACAAAAACATTAAGAGGGGTTATAATATAAAATTTCTATAATTTGTACTTACATTTATCTTTTAAGAACTACAAGTCTTTCTAGCCATGGATCGCTTTAACAGAATTTTAATAATGTTAATGCCATCTTGTTGATTTATTGTTACAATAAACAAATACAGTACTTATATACAGTATGTTGAATGTATATATCCATCTTGTGTCTTATCTTTCCATTCCAACAATAATTTACAGAAAAATATGGTATATTTTATAGATGGTTTGAATTGCGATTAATTACAATTAATTAATTTTTAAGCTGTGATTAACTCGATTAAAAATTTTAAATTTTGACAGCCCTAGTTTTTAAAGTACAATCAACAGCTTGGGATATATACCAAACGACTGGGAAACAAACCCAATTTATGTAAGGACAGTGAGTCAGGAACACAGGTAACATTGGACACTGACATAGACGATAACGCAACAAAAACTGACTACACATGAGGATCTTAAATACAGACATGGGATAACAAGAAAATGAGGCACAGGTGGGTGACACAAGAGGCAGCAGACTGGTCGACACACAAGAGGGCACAGCAAATGTAATCATAGGTGGAGTTTGACTTTTTGGGCAGAGGGGGCACAATATGTTGATGACCCCGAAACGCAGTGTCAGCAATAAAATTAACAAGAATATTTATAGTAATAAGTTGAAAATGAGCGTTTTTTTTCCCCCATCATTCCTGAGGGGAGTTCTAAATCAGGCTGCGTAGCACAGCTATACTTTTCGCCAGGATCGTCATCCATTGAATATGATACGCCCCGCCCATGTCGTCCCAATGTAGTAACCCTGGTCAAAAATTGTATCCCCTGGGCGGAGCCACTGCGCTGCACCGATTTGCTTGATTTCAATGTTTTGGTGATGTATGTAGTTATCTACGAGGTTTTAAAACATGGCCTTTCCATCAAAAAAAAAAAAAAACTTTTTTTTTCTGTCGTATAACGTAATATACGTACTGAACGTAAAAAAAGGCATTGTTTTACTGTTTTACTCGTGGGATGACATAACTGTTATTACTTCAAGTCCTGTATGGCGTTTTTCCAGTTTAATAAACGTCGATGTCCAAAATATAAAATTGGTTATTTTCTAGCTTCAATTAATTGTTTAAGTCGACATAACTCATAACTAATGTGTGTGTGTGCGCTCCCGCGGCCAGGGGATACAATTTTTGACGGTGATAACTACATTGGCAATACACCGTCTTTAGTTTGGCAAATTGAAACTGTGCTCACCATTTTGGCTTTGCTGTCTGGCGTTTCATGGTCCACTTTTTCAATCCTTGGGTCTTGCTCAGTAGTTGTTGTCGCTTTTGAAAGCCTAGGTTTGAAAAAATTACGTATATTCATCTTGCCTCTTCGGTCCTCGGGTGGTTTTGGCTAAGCAAAGCAAATGACCGTCTAAGGTGCTAGTCACATGATCTGTTCGAAAAATAATTTTGACCCATTGTAAATATTTTTTTTTTTGTTCAGTTCATTCATTTTTGTTGTTTTATTGCTTTAAAACATTTATAGACAATATTTAACCAGAAAACTCTTAATTTTAAAATCATATGGCCACTTAAACTTCGCGTATGAGTGACATCATTGGGTAACCAAAGGGACAAGACACACTAAGAGGAACCCAACACAAGCCTTAATCCCGAATTCGCACCGCTTGCGGCTGCGAGAAGAATGGCTGCGCTCACGACGTCGAAGGTATTCGCAAGCATTCTAATCAATAAGACAATTTTCAACGCCTGCGGCACGTCGTAGAAAATTCCGCAGGTAATCGTAGGCTTGACGCAGAAGTCTATTTTTCCCGGACTGCGTAGCCGGACCGCATGAAGTTACAACAATACCACCGCGCTAGAAAACACTTTTGTCAACTAGGATCACGGTTATTACATTAACTTTGAGATGAAATGTTCTGTAAAGCTATTTTATTTTCCATACTTTTCATTTTCATGAAAAGTTAAAATATTTACTTTTTTTCATGAGCTTGTAATGTCCTCATGCGGAAACAAGACAAACTCATTTGATAATTTATATTTTATTATTTGTGTCGCAATGAAATAACAAAAAACAAATGTTGCACTTATTACCCATCGTTTAGTCTCAAGTGTCTGACGTTGGCACGTACTTAGTACATATTGTGCCTGAACTTGTGCATTCTCTTGAGAGCACTCGTGATTTCCTCTGTCTGATTGCCGCAGACATTCTTAGCGCAAACGCAACCAATAGAAATTGACCTTCGATGCTTTCATAGACGTCATGCAACCGTGTCGCAGCTGCAAGCAGTGTGAATTCGGGGCAGCACAAGTGAATTCGGAGTGTTGCAGTTGAATTTTTGATTTGTCTTGGACAGTTGCTGAAGCATGAAAATTATGTGTTTTCATCTGGTTTTCAGAAATA
Organism: Corythoichthys intestinalis; assembly: GCF_030265065.1. Lineage (NCBI taxonomy): Eukaryota > Metazoa > Chordata > Actinopteri > Syngnathiformes > Syngnathidae > Corythoichthys > Corythoichthys intestinalis. The sequence continues at coordinate 32,790,201 of NC_080408.1, read as the reverse complement.
CAGTGATCCCTCGTTTTTCACGATTAATGGGGACCAGAACCCGCCACAATAAGTGAAAAACCGCGAAGTAGCGCCCCACCCATTGCGTGTTCAATGTATTTATTCAGATTTAGCATTGGAAAGAGTTACAGTGGGGTAAATAACTATTTAGTCAACCACTAATTGTTCAGGTTCTCTCACTTGAAAATATCAGAGAGGCCTGTAATTGTCAACATGGGTAAACCTCAACCATGAGAGACAGAATGCGGGGGGGGGGGGGGGGGGGGGGGGGACAGAAAATCACAATGTTTGATTTTTTTTTTTTTATTATTTGCAAATCATGGTGGAAAATAAGTATTTGGTCAAAACCAAAAGTTCATCTCAATACTTTGTTATGTACCCTTTGTTGGCAATAACGGAGGCCAAACGTTTTCTGTAACTCTTCACAAGCTTTTCACACACTGTGCTGATATTTTGGCCCATTCCTCCATGCAGATCTTCTCTAGAGCAGTGATGTTTTGGGGCTGTCGTTGGGCAACATGGACTTTCAACTCCCTCCGCAGATTTTCTATGGGTTTGAGACCTGGAGACTGGCTAGGCCACTCCAGGACGTTGAAATGCTTCTGACGAAGCCAGTCCTTTGTTGCCCTGGCTGTGTGTTTGTGATCACTGTCATGCTGAAAGAACCCAGCCATGTCTCACCTTCAATGCCCTTGCTGATGGAAAGAGATTTTCACTCAATCCCTCGATACATGGCCCCAATCATTCTTTCCTCAGTCGTCCTGGTCCCTTTGCAAAAAAACAGCCCCAAAGCATGATGTTTCCACCCCCATGCTTCACAGTGGGTATGGTGCAATTCAGTATTCTTTTTCCTCCAAACACGAGAACCTGTGTTTCTACCAAAAAGTTCTTTTTTTTGTTTCCTCTGACCATAACATATTCTTCCAGTCCTCTTCTGGATCATCCAAATGCTCTCTAGCGAACCGAAGATGTGCCTGGACGTGTACTTTCTTCAGCTGGGGGACACGTCTGGCAGTGCAGGATTTGAGTCACTGGCGGCGCATTGTGTTACTGACAGTAGCCTTTGTTACTGTGGTCCCAGCTCTCTGTAGGTCATTCACTAGGTCCCCCCGTGTGGTTCTGGGATTTTTGCTCACCGTTTTTGTTATCACTTTAACGCCACGGGGTGAGGAGGGAGTTAAAAGTCCATGTTGCCCAACGACAGCCCAAAACATCACTGCTCTAGAAGAGATCTGCATGGAGGAATGGGCCAAAATACCAGCAACAGTATATGAAAAGCTTGTGAAGAGTTACAGAAAACGTTTGGCCTCTGTTTTTGCCAATAAAGGGTACGTTACAAAGTATTGAGATGAACTTTTGGTATTGACCAAATACTTATTTTCCAACATGATTTACAAATAAATTCTTTAAAAATCAAACAATGTGATTTTCTGTTTTTTTTCCCCCCACATTCTGTCTCTCATGGTTGAGGTTTACCCATGTTGACAATTACAGGCCTCTCTAATATTTTCAAGTGGGAGAACTTGCACAATTAGTGGTTGACTAAATACTTATTTGCCTCACTGTACGTATAAGGCATGTTTTTTAACTTTTTTCCCAAAGCATAATTAAAAAGAAAAAGTATATACGTATATGTACATATATATATATATATATATATATATATATATATTTATTTATTTATTTTTTTTTTCTTTTTTAATTGAATGTTTTTAAAAGCACTTCAAATGTAATAATTATGATAAGTTTTAAACATGTTGCTGTCCCACCGAATTATTTATCAAAAACAAGAATAAAGTAGTCATTGAAAAATGCTTGGATTTATTGAATGCTTTACTAAGTGAGTCTACTCAAATCCGCTCAGAACTCCTCACTTACACACAATGTGTTGCCACAGCAACTGTTTAACTAGTTAAACAATGATTGGCGCATGCCAGAAGTTCGTGACTCTGGCAAGATCAAACACATTCATCTGTCAATCATCGTTAACTTTAATAAACAACTCCAGCGCATGTGTACTGCCTGCCTGACCAACAAAGAGCAGGGAGATGGACGGAGCGAGAGGGAGACTGCGCGATCTGCTCAGGACAGCTCATCTGCATTCGCGCAAAGTTTGAAGAGCGAAGTAGCGAGGGATCTCTGTAATGCTATTTCAGTGACAAAATGAAAGTGATAAAATTCACATTTAATGTTCAGAAATTATATATTAATAGCTTATACTGCTTGAAAATACCTCTTTGAGAAAGTCATATTAAAGTTAATAAAATATTTGAAGGAATTCAAACGATTTGATCCAAAAACCAGGGGTGTCCATCTTTTTTCTTCCATGCATTTACATGCAGAAAAATGGAAAGTTCTCTTGGTGTTTTCAGATGTTTCCTGACAGCCAGATTGTATACAATATATTGATTTTAGACATCGCAAGATTGTGTTTGTAGCTCTAAAGAAATTATTTTTTTGTTCTCAATTTTGCCTTCTCAGATGGTTCTTCTGCGACAACTGTGATGATGGCCTTTGTTTTTTGTTCAGTTCAATCATTTTCAGTTTTCTGACTGAAATGTCAGAATGTCGTTTGTCAGAATTTGAAAGTGCCCAGTTTTGGAAAAGCCAAAGAAAACTATTGCTAGAAGAGAGTCTAAACCCTGTAATTTCCTGGAACTGGCTGTCAACCAGAACAGGGTGTGCATCGCCTGAAGGCAGCTGGCATGTAATTCAACTGCAACTCTAACAAGGACAAGTTTTTTGGGTTTTTTTTTTATTTTTTTTTTTTAAAGATGCATTAATTGATATCAATTGCCTAAAGCAATGAAACAAACTCTTTGCACTGTCATCAGTTACTGTACATGATTCGCTTATGAATCCATTCCCATAACCAAAGAACCAATGCAAAGTAAACAGGAAGAATAGAAGAGATAGTAATGCTATGTGCTTAGCCCTCAGGGCATTCACTCTCCCATGGCCTCAAGCACCTTGACCCAAACTGATAAGCACCTGAAATACATGATCGACAAGACCGGAATTAGTGATAAAGCATAAGTGACGTCAAACAGCTTTCGAGTTTCTGAGTGAGTCAATAAGACACAAAAGGAAACGCTAGCTCTCATCATAACTGCGCATTGTGTAGCTGCTGAAAGACAAGCATTCATACTAACGTTGTTGCGTCAATAAAATGTGGCTGTTGGACCGCAGAGCACAGACTTAATTCACCTATTTTTCTTAAGGTCAAGCGCAAACAAAGGAAGAGTCAGTAGAATTGTCAAGCTCTTTTTAGAACTGGGACATATCGTATTTTCCAGACTATAAGTCACACTTTTTTTCATAGTATGGCTGCGACATATATACTGTGTTATGAAAAAGTATCTGAACCTTTTGGAATTTCTCACATTTCTGCATAAAATCACCTTCAATAGGCATCTGATCTTTGTCAAAATCACACGGATGTGAAAAAACAGTGTCTGCTTTATCTTAAACCACCCAAAGATTTATTGGTTTTCATATTTTAATGAGGATAGTATGCAAACAATAAAAGAAGGGGGATGAATAAGTAACTGAACCATCACATTTAATATTTTGTGGCCGCCCCCTTTGGCAGCAGTAACTTAAACCAGACGCTTCCCGTTGCTGCAGATCAGTCTGGCACATCAATAAGGACTAATCATGGCCCATTCTTCTCTACAAAACTGCTGTAGTTCAGTCAGATTCCTAAGATGTCTGGCATGAAACGTCTTTATGTCATGCCACAGAATCTCCAGGGGTTCAAGTCTGGACTTTGACTTGGCCACTCCAGAACGTGCATTTTGTTCTTCTGAAACCATTCTGAAGTTGATTTACTTCTGTGTTTTGGATCATTGTCTTGTTGCAGCATCCATCCTTTTTTTAGCTTCAACTGTGACAGATGGCCTCAGGTTTTCCTGCAAAACATCCTGATAAACTTTTGAATTCATTCTTCTATTAATGATTGCAAGTTGTCCTGGCCCTGAGGTAGCAAAACAGCCCAAAATAATGATGCTCCCTCCACCATGCTTCATGGTGGGGATGAGGTGTTGATGTTGGTGACCTGTTCCATTTTTCCTCCTCACATCACGTTGTATGTTACTCCCAAACAATTCAACTTTGGATTCATCAGTCTACAAAATACTTTACCAAAACTTTTGTGGAGTGTCCAAGTGCCTTTTTGCGAAAATTAAACGAGCAACAATTTTTTTAGACAGCAGTGGCTTCCTCCATGGAGTACTCATATCAACACCATTCTTGACCATAGTTTTACGTATAGTTGATGTTTGCACAGAGATATTGGACTGTGCCAGTGATTTCGGTAGGGTTCTTTTTTACCTGTCTGAGTATTCTGCGCTGAACTCTTGGCGTCATCTCTGGTGGATGGCCACTCCTTGGGAGAGAAACAACAGTGCCAAACTCTTGTCAAACGTGTCAAACAACTTCTTTGACTGTTGATTGATGAACATCCAGACTATTAGAGATGGTTTTGTATCCTTTCTCAGCTATATACAAATCAACAATCCTTGATCACAAGTCTTCAGACAGCTCTTTTGTCCGAGCCATGATGCACATTAGAAAATGCTTCTCATCAAGGCGTTTCTTAACAGCTGTGTGTTTTGTAGTGGGCAGGGCAGCTTTAAACCACTTATCAGTGATTGGGCACACACCTGACTTTAAAATGTTTGGCTAAAATTGGTTTCAATTGCTCTTTGAGTCTCCTTAGGCAGGGGGTTCACTTACTTATTTCCCCCCCTTCTATCATTGTTTGCATGCTATCCTTATTGAAATCTGAAAACCTATAAATGTTTGGGTGATTTTACTTAATGCAGACACTGTATTTTCATCTGTGTTTTTTTTTTCTTTTAATTTTACAGACGAAAGCAATTTTAGTAAACGTCGACTAAAACTAGACGAAATTAGTCTTGAGTGTTCCTCAACAAAAACAAGACGAAGACAAACATATTTTGAGATGACTAAAATATGACTAAGACTAATTAAAAGGGTGACCAAAAACACCACTGTCTTCAATTTTACTGTATACATCCTATCTTCTTATGTTCTTAAAATTTAGCTTTGGCATTTAGATGCGAGGAAATGAAGGGAGATAAAAATCAGGAGATGGAGGTTGGTGTAGCTGGTGTTTTGTTAACTGTCATTTTGCAAATCAATGAAAAAAGTTTTAATTTTGAATGAAAATCAGTTTGTTATGTATGCCATGTGACAGTAAAAAAAATATAGGCTATACAATTTTGCTTAAGCCTTCGAAGGTCTGTGGTGAGTGATCATCACACACTAAATATAACTCGTAGCATTAGCATAGCATTCGCGTTAGCATTAGTCTAATGCTAATGGCGAGCGTCCTCTTAAACTCTCGGATAACCCTTTTTTCGTGGCGTCCAGGTGCGTATAATTAATTGAAAATAATATACTGTTTTCTTGCTGAGTGTGCATTATCACCAAGTTGCCGTTGTCCTTGTAGACGCTACAATACGTGCTCGTCTGTCAATGTTCATTCATAGTTGGAAAACTTTATTTCTTTATTTTTGGAGTATTTTTTAAAAATTTTACAGACGAAAAAATTTTTAGTAAACGTCGACTAAAAGTAGACGAAGACAAGCACATTTTGAGATTTCTAAAATATGACTAAGATATTATCGTCCAAAAGACTAAGACTAAGACGAACATTAAAAGGGCTGTCAAAAACAACACTGAAATGGACTTACTGCAAATTAGTCTGATGAGCAGTTTGAATAGTCCAAATTTTAAATTATTTTTGGATATTATCTCCGTCATGCCCTGCGGGCCAAAGAGGAAAAATACCCATCCAGATTGCCAACAATACAAAGTTTAAAAAGTAAGCAATGAATTTGTATTTTGGTCACATTTTTGTTTTTGCCAATGTGCCATTTGAACAAATGTGTGGAGAACTGTGACTGCCGGCAGTGATCATCCTCTCCCACTAGCCGTAGCAGTCCAAATGGTCTGGATGTCTATCGCGTTCGATAGCCAATCAATTCAAATGCATATGAGTATAACTGACTCAAATAAAAAATTATCCAAATTTTCGACTATAAGGCGCACCTGACTATAAGCCGCCACCCACCAAATTTGACATGAAAACAACATTTGTTCATAGATAAGCCCCACTGGACTATAAGCCGCAGCTATTTACACCGAAAGATATTAACCTGTAACACTTTATTTGATCATACGACTGTCTTAAGAACAAATGAACCCCCATGAAGCTTTGAACCAATTGGCTGCAAAGCTTCTTGTTTTAAGAAGCTACATTTTTCCATCACTCCTCCCATGGGGGACACAGTCAACCTCAGCTGCCACCCGCTGTCACCACTGTTGTCGTCCAACATGCCTCCTAGCATGCATTTCAGCGTTACAGATGTAAAAAACAATCAAAATTCATGTTATGTGCTAACTATTTCTTCAGTTACTTTTCCATTTGTTTAATTAATTGCTAGTTATGGTATTTGGTAACACTTTATTTGACAGTGGTGCCATAAGTGTCATAAGACAATCATAATTATGACATGACACTGTCATGAGCATTAATGAATGCTTATAAAAGATATCATTTAGTGTCATCAGGCAAATTATCTCACTTTTGAACGAATGTAAAACATCCGAGCTCGAGTTAGTGACATAATTTTCCGGATGACATCTGTCATAAGCATTCATTAATGCTCATGACAGTGTCATGTCATAATTATGATTGTCTTATGACACTTATGGCACCACTGTCAAATAAAGTGTTACCAAATACCATAACTAGCAATTAATGAAACAACTGGAAAAGTAACTGAAGAAATAGTTAGCACATAACATGAATTTTGATTGTTATTTACAACTGTAACGCTGAAATGCATGCTAGGAGGCATGTTGGACGACAACAGTGTTGACAGCCGGTGGCAGCATATACATATTGTTATGTCATAATTATGACGGTCTTATGACGCCACTGTCAAATAAAGCATTACCTATTAACCCAAATAAATAAAAAAATAGGCCACACTGGACTATAAGCCGCAGAATTAAAAATGAGGGAAAAAGTAGCGGCTTATAACTTAACATTCTGAATTAACAACCATGATTCAATTCGTGCATCGTTTGAAAATGTGGCAATGAAATAACCAAAGAATGTTAACAAGTCTACGCACCATATTTGCTTCGGAAGAACTCCTACGGAAAAAAAATAATACACATCTATGACTCCCTCCACGTTTGATAACATGATGTTTAATGACATCTACTGGGAAGCACCCATCCTGTTATTGTCCGAATGTTGCATTTTAGATTCAGGGAGAGAAAATCCATCATTTTCCTCTGAGTGGTTCCTCAGAGTTCCTATTTCAGCATCTTCCTTCCTTGTCTGTCAGAGGCTGTCTGATCTCATAGTTGCACTTCACACTAGACAACAAAGCTTCCACTGAAATACCCTGTAATGCCCAGTAATATTCACTAGTATTATCCCCTTGAACTGCCCACTTCACTTCTTACTATCAGTCCGAACTAAAGCAAACAGCAGCCGGTGAGTCAAAACTCCAGGAAGACATTTGTTTTTATAGTGTGGATATGGAGAGAGCAGATTTGTTTTGCAGGAAGCGGTTCTCTTCCTCCCTGCCTCCGCCAAAGACCGTGGGCCTTCTCGCGACCTGGCCGGTGGGGTGGAGTTGGGGGGCAGCACAGCGGCTGTGGGGAACCAGACAGTTCACAGACATTGCTGCCACAGTTGGATCAGCCTGATGACGTCGGTTGGTGACAAACCGCTTGACTGGCATTTTAAAGAAACTCCCTGGCATGGAAAAGTGGGCCACCTCTATGGAAAAAAAATGAAACCGTGCCTGTATTTACAGTAAATAAGTGGCTCCATTTTGCTGAGTGTCCAGGAAACTACTGTAACTAAAGTTTCATGTGAACCCTACAAGTTCCATGTAGTAGTAACACATTTTTTTCACCATAATTCACACTGGAGTAAAAGTTGCACCAACCAAAAAATTGTACAATGAAAAAGAGAAAAACATAAGTTGCACTGGAGTATAAGCAGGGGTGAAAGTGGCTAGAATTTCTTGCCGGAACTCCCTGACACATATTTCGCGACAGAGCCAGAATTTCTTTTTTTTAAATGGCGGAAAACATTCAGGTGACTTGAAGTTCCACTCTGAGACCCCCAATTTGGCCATATTTCAAAATTGTCCTATATGCATGTGTGATACATCATTGGAAAGCTCAAAATCTCAATTTTCTGGGGGTTGAAAATTTTTGAACAGGAGGGCGTTAAAAATTTTTAATTTTTTTTTTAAACAGCGAAACCCTAGGTACAGGTGAGAGCATGAGAGAAGAGAGCATAATTAAAGACGCCACAATTTTAACGAGATATTATCGCGTACTTACCTCTGTTCGATCCAAAAACTCCATGTAGCATGTATCACCGAGTGTCAAGACACAGCTGTGAATGGCCACAGCCAGATTTTTTTCCGGGATTTTATGGGTGCAACATGGTAATATAACAAGGGTCGCGATGCAGAAATCGCAGACAACAAGGAGTAGTCAAGATTTTCTTTTTCATATATTTACCCTTTTAAACGTTATTTTTCAATTTTTCTTTGTTTGGATTGATTATTTATCATCTAACATATTGGGGGAAATGCGACAGTAACAAAAAAAAGTACAATTAATCACTCCCAGCCATTTTCACCGGAGCAAGGCCCTTCGCTCCCGGCCATTTTACTGGATTTTGACTGATTTTGCAAGGCCCACAGAATATTGCTATATAAACATGTAACCCACCAAAAGAAAGATTAGACTCTCTTCTTTCAGAAGAAAAAAGTTAATTCATATCTTTTTCCATTCTTTAGAAATCAGCATTAGAAAATAGCTTAGTTTGAGCAATTTTCCAATTTCTGTTGAAAAAACAGAGAAATTGAGCTTTTTGTGAAAGCAAACATTTCAAACATAATGTTGACTTATACACAGCTATTTTTTTGCTTTAGTTACATCCCAAACATCTGAATTACGTTTTCCCTTTACAAAATAAGATAAACAACAAGACAAATAGAGCTTTTGATAGCAAAGTACCAATTTATTTACACATAACTACCTGAAAGATGATGCTGTTCTGGCCGCGACAGCCGGTTAAACTTTTCCCTCATCGCCGTCTGTCTCATAAAGATGAATTTTTTTGAGTCTCTGCGGGCTCTGCTCGCGAGCAGCACGGACTCAAAGGCATCGTCCGCTGCACTAGTTGTCCCGGTCGTTCTGCTCGCCCGTCCAGCGACTGGCATCCCGGGCGTCCTACCGGTTGTTCTGCTCGGTCGTTCGCCGCCTGGCATCCATTCAGTCGTCTTCCACCGGCGCCCGGCCGTACGGGTTGGCCGTTCGTTGCCATTGAATCGGGTTGCAGGTCTTACCAAATGCGCTACTGCCCTCCAGTGGCCAGTTTTATTGCTTTAAAATGGATTTTCAGCTTTGTGCTTTGGAGCTAAATTGAATCACGACCGAGAGATGTCTTTTTTGAAGACAGAAAAAAAAACGTAAAAGACGTATAAATACATCTTTGGGACACTGAAACAATATTTATACGTTTTTGGGAGCAAATGAGTTAAGCGATAGTTATAACGTAAATATCCGTGACTTATTTACAGACGCCAATGTTTTCATTGTGACGTAATTTGTTTAGAAGTTTAAAATATGCGAGTGAATAATTTTTTGAAGTGTTTCTTTTTTTTTTTTTTTTTTTAAACTGAAACATCAATTAATGATTCTAAGCTAAAAATGACAGACCTTTCGAATAATAAATATAATTACTTACCTGCTTTTTATGGCTAGGTTGAAACAAAAGCGGTTCGCGACGTCTGTAAACGGGGGTTTCCAGGGTAAAATGGACAAATTAAAAATAGTTCGGGGGTTTAATGCGCCATGAATCTGCTATTGCAGCATATAGACATATTGTTCTATCAAACACAGCAGTTCTTTTGGCTTAAAATACAGCAGTTTATTTTAAAGAGGGGTGCAGAAGCAGAAACTGCTTTTTCAGCCATGTTTGTGTTTTCCGCCATATATATACAGTATATATACTTTTCTCTCTGGCCAAGATATGAAAACCGTGTTTTCAAGCTGGAGTGACTGGAGACGACACTGGTGAATCAGGGCAGGGTGTGCAGCACGTCACATGAGTGACACAACCAGACACTGCTACAATGCAGGCTAACTACGCATAAAATGTCACACATTGTGAACATCTGACGGAAACTCATGTGCATTTTCGTCTCGTTCTCGTTTCTTCAGACAAAAACTGGCATTAGGCTCGTTTTAGTCTCCCAAAGCACAATTTTAGCTTGTTATCATCTCCTCATCGTCATTAAAAAGTGTTTGTTGACGGAATATTTTTGTCATTGTCATCACTGACGAAAACAAAACTGGTCCATATCAAATGAGCTGTGGACAAGAGAAGCCGTTTCTGGGTGTTGTTGACATACGTGTGTAGATCTTTCACTTTATATGGTCAAGTTTGAACTTGTTTTTGTAGATGTAGTGAAGAACTACAGTATGTTAAATAACAATAAAATGCCCCAATATCATTCACATGATGATGTGGGTTTTAAATGCAGTGCCAAATGAAGGGTCATTGGTCACGTGCATTCAATGTTGGTTTTCAGCCTTGCCATTTACCGTCTGAGATTTTATAATATTATGGACCATAGATGGCGAAATCCCTAAATTCTTTGCAAAAGTACATTGAGTAATATCACATTTTGGACTTGGTCTTGACTGATTATAACTTGGAGTTATGCAATTGTTTACAAAATGATGAACCTTACCCTAAAGGAATTCTGAGGAGTAACAAATGAAACCAGTCTTTTGGAAAGTAACTCCATTGCACAGGAAAAGACACTTCACTAATTATTAAATCCAAAGGGTTCACATGACTCCTTTGTTATTGTGCATTCTCTAAGAAATACATACTCATAATCAGTTTTTATTTTCCATAAAACAAATCAATTGTTCCTTATAGTCAGTCGCTTTAACAAATCCAGACGATGATATGACTGTAAAATTTGTAACTGTGAATTCATCAACAAATGTACTTTCAACACTATTCATTTTCAAACATTTGAAAACAAAACTAGCATTCCTTGCAGTTCTTCATTGAAAAAACAAAATACTGCCTTAGGATAAAACTGGACAAACAACACATAGAGCTGCTGATGTGATTCAAGATGTGATTGCGTTTGCCAGTAAAACAGCTTGTTTACAACAATGGCATTCTCGAGGAAAAATACTAGCCACCCACATTACCGAAAGCTTTGTTTTTGCCGGTTTCACCAGAGCGATGTGATATGATTAGTCCCTTGTTTTATTGTTATGAAGGATCAAATCGGACGTCACTGACTCAACTTCCTTTGTGCCCACCGTTTTCTTTTGCAGGAACGATAAGCAACCCAAATTTACCCATTCCATATTGTTGTCAAGGCTTTCCTCAAACGTGCTCCTTGCTGCACGCTGCTCCATGTTGAACTGATGGGGGACGCAGATAAGATTATGTTGTGACTGGGCTGACCGAAATGTGCGATGGCAATTAGATAGTGCCATGTGTTTATATGACTGTGTGATGGCACGTGCAAAGCCAGTATTGAAGTATTTACAAAACACACATACAGTGGTATGAAAAAGTATCTGAACCTTTTGGAATTTCTCACATTTCTGCATAAAATCACAATCAAATGTGATCTGATCTTTGTCAAAAACACACAGATGAAAATACAGTGTCTGCTTTAACTAAAACCACCCATTTATAGGTTTTCATATTTTAATGAGGATAGCAAGCAAACAATGACAGACGGGAGGAAAAAAGTAAGTGAACCCTCTGCCTAAGGAGACTTAAAGAGCAATTGAAAGCAATTTTAGCCAAACATTTTAAAGTCAGGTGTGTGCCCAATCACTGATGAGTGGTATAAAGCTGTCCTGCCAACTATAAATCACACACCTGGTAAGAAATGTCTTGATGAGAAACATTGTCTGATGTGCATCATTGCTCGGTCAAAAGAGGTGTCTAAAAAAACTACGATCAGGGATTGTTGATTTATATAAAGCTTGGAAAGGATAAAACAATATCTGTAAAAGTCTGGATGTTTCACAATCGAAAGTCAGAAAAGCTGTCTACAAATGGAGAGAGTTTGACACTGTTGCTTCTCTCCCAAGGAGTGGCCGTCCACCTAAGATGATGCCAAGAGTTCAGCTCAGAATATTTAGAGAGGTAAAAAAATAACCTTAGAGTGTCCGCTAAAGACATACAGAAATCACTGGCACAGTCCAATATCTCAGTGCACACATCAAGTACATGTAAAACAATAGCCAAGAATGATGTTCATGGGAGTACTCCACGGAGGAAGCCACTACTGTCTAAAAAAAACCAAACATTTTTGCTCGTTTAATGTTTGCAAAAAGGCACTTGGACACTCCACAGAAGTTTGAGCAGAATATTTTGCTCAGGGCCTGGACAACTTGCAATCATTAATGGAAGAATGAATTCAAAGGTTTATCAGGATGTTATACAGGAAAACCTGAAGCCGTCTGTCAGACAGTTGAAGCTAAAAAGAGGATGGATGCTGCAACAAGACGATGATCCAAAACACAAAAGTAAATCAACTTCAGAATGGTTTCAGAAGAACAAAATGCACGTTCTGAAGTGGCCAAGTCAAAGTCCAGACTTCAATCCCAATGAGATGCTGTGGCATGACCTAAAGACAGCGATTCATGCCAGAACTCCCAGGAATCAGACTGGAGTACAACAGTTTTGTAGAGAAGAATGGGACAAAATTAGTCCTGATCGATGTGCCAGACTGATCTGCAGCTACAGGAAGCGTCTGGTTGAATTTATTGCTGCCAGGGGGGGGGGGGGCACAAAATAATAAACGTGATGGTTCATTTACTTATTTTCCCCCCTTCTGTCATTGTATGCATACTATCCTCATTAAGATATAAATGTTAGAGTGGTTTTAGTTAAAGCAGACACTGTTTTTTTCATCTGTGTGATTTTGACCAAGATCAGATCACATTTGATGGGGATTTTATGCAGAAATGTAGAAAAAATTCTGAAATGTTCAGATACTTTTTCATACCACTGTATAAATTCTTTAATGCATGGTATTTTTGTAAATGCTCTTGATTTTTCACTGCCATTGAGGACTACTGACGTCTAATCAAAACCAAACTGTTACATAACGTTATATGTGAAAGACAAAAGAAGTTTACAAGTCTGAGAACATATAAAATTGAACTAACTGGGGTGGCAACGTCATGTTGGGTTGGTTTGCTTCAGGAGGGAGTGATGTACATCTTAAAATACTGTAGAATTAAATTAAATATGAGGAAAAAACATTAGAGGAAATACTGGCGCAAGTGATCATCCAGGAAATTACAGCCTTGGCACAAGGGGGTCTTCCAAAAGGAAGTTGACCCAAAGCAAACTGCAAAACTGCCTTAATATGTGCAATCCATCAGAAATAATCTTGTTTAATAAATTGAAGAAACACTGAATTTCTGATGTGTAATTGTGGAGATATTTGTAAAATATAAGACAGAATATTCAGGCCTCCTGGCATGGGGGCAGACATTTTATCAATGGCAGCTAAATTCGAGTATTCCAGATTGTCTGCCCTTATATATATATATTAGGGCTGTCAAAATTATCGCGTTAACGGGCGTTAATTATTTTTTTAAATTAATCACGTTAAAATATTTGACGCAATTAACGCAGTTGACCCGCTCAGACAGATTTAAATGACAGTACGTACAGTGAAACGGTCAGCAGCTATGAGGATTGTTTAAGTAATTATTGACATCAACAATGGCGGGCTACTAGTTTATTTTTTGATTGAAAATTTTACAAATTTTATTAAAACGAAAACATTAAGAGGGGTTTTAATATAAAATTTCTATAACTTGTACTAACATTTTTCTTTTATGAACTACCAGTCTTTCTATCCATGGATCGCTTTAACAGAATGTTAATAATGTTAATGCCATCTTGTTGATTTATTGTTATAATAAACAAATACAGTACTAATGTACAGTATGTTGAATGTATATATCCGTCTTGTGTCTTATCTTTCCATTCCAACAATAATTTACAGAAAAATATGGCATATTTTATTGATGGTTTAAATTGCGATTAATTTCGAATAATTTTTAAGCTGTGATTAACTCGATTAAAAATTTTAATCGTTTGACAGCCCTAATATATATATATATATATATATATATATATATATATATATATATATATATATATATATATATATATATATATATATATATATAGTTGTAAAGCAATAAAACTGCAACAAAAATGAATTGAAATGAACAAACAAATATATTTCTTTTAATGGGTCAAAATTATTTTTCGAACACATCATGTGACTAGCAGCTAAGACGGTCATTTGCTTTGCATGTTTTTCAACAACAACAAAAAAATGATAATAATAATTAGGGGAGGGCAATTTTATTTTTCAAATGATTATTTTCTTTGATTGAAAATATTTTATTGATTGAAGCAACTTCTTTTGGGATTGAATGATTAAGACACAAATGTCCTACCCATGATATGGCCCAAACACGAAAAGGATTGCTTCAATCAAAGAAAACTTTTTCAATGAAAATTTAAGTGTTCAAATGTAAATTTTTCAATCTCAAATATTTTTTCGAATTCAAAAACGTTTTCTGATTGAATTTTTCTCTTTTTTTGATTGAAGTGATTTTTCATTTTGAAAATATATATTTTTTGAAGCAACTTATTTTTTGATTGAAAAATAAAAACAAAAATGTTTTAGCCAAAATGTGGCCCAAAGACAAATCAACATTACTTCAATCAAAGAAGTTGCTTATATATATATATATATATATATAAACTTGACTCCAATAAAAAAAAAAATTCAAAGAAAAATAGCTTTCACGTGCTTTTTTTTGTTTCACATTTATTTTTGCATTTAAACACTTTTTTTTTCATTGAAGCGACTTTTTTGGATTTAAAATATATATTTTGATTGAAGCAACTTTTTTTTTTTTTATTGAAGCAACTTTTTTTTATTGTAAAATAAAGACACGAATCTGCCTCCATATGGCTCCGCCCAGGGGATACAATTTTTGACAAGGGTAACTACATTGGCACGACACCGGCGGGCGTACCATATTCAATGGTTAACCATCTTGTCGAAAAGTATTGCCTAAGCAACCTGATTTAGAATTCCCCGCAAGAATGATGGGAAACAAAAAACGCTCATTGTCAACTTATTTTTGTAAATATTCTTCTAAATCAATTTTATTGCTGACACTTTGTTTCGGGGTCATCAACATCCCCTCTGCCCCAAAAGTCAAACTCCGCCTATGGATAAATCGTTTTATTCTGTATGCAAACTTGTGGTAGCGACTGCAAGTACAGTACAGTATAGAGATGGAGCACCACCTTGTGGCAACAAGGGAGACGTCCTCCTTGGGTTGCCGGCTTTGAGTGCAGGAGTGATGTTGCGCCAACAGGGGACGCTCAAAAGTCAGCCTAAGAATGCTCATTTCCAGCTGATTCCGTCGCCATTTTTGTTGTGAACGTAAACACCAGCAGAGTGGCCTGATTTGTCACGTTGACGCTGGGCGACGGCGACTATTACTGAAGATGTGAGGGAATCCCGTGACCTGAGCGCAGTAACAGCGGGGTAGGAAACTACACATGAAGTGGTAGTACCACTGGAATGGTTGTTAGTGGATCATGTCAACATTACAGCTGTCACTACCGCACCCCGATATTGCTATTTGGGTCTTTTTCTGCGAAATGTCACAATTAAGGTTGCCTCGCTGTACCACAACATGACGGCGTAGTTTTGCTGAGATGCTGTTTCCTTCCAGATGGGGGTTTGAACCGGGCACGGAGGGCAAAAGAGTGGGCCTTGGTGTCCGGCCGTCAGCTCGTTTGACATGGACCGAGACTATGAGAGGCGTCTTTTGAGGCAAATCAACTTCCAGAACCTGCCCGCCGAGGCCCGGTTGACCAGGGTGAGATTCGGGTGGGAGAAACTCATTTCGTACATGCGCGCAATCCAAAGAGAGCTGATGAAGAGCATCACTATACAGTATTCTTCATTGCATTTAGAGCAGGCGTGTGAAACTCAAAACTAACCCTTTAATGCACGAATTATATATATCTTTTTTTTTAATCCTTACAGGGCACTCATTTAACTCATTGGCTCCCACTGACGTGACTAGACGTCCAATCCATCACTGCTCTTAGACAAACTTAATTGGACGTCTGGCGCACAGGATATCCGAGGGATCTTAAAAAGCTTTTTTAGAAGTCCGAAATCCAAAAATTTTAATTTAAGGCCTCCAAATGTCTAATATTATCCTGAAATCTCATAAATCGGTTGGTGATGTACCATACTGGTTGATATCAAAACTGATAGAGAATAAAATATAGATTCATTGGTTTGTACTTTTAAGCACACACAGTGGGGTGAACAAGTATTTGATACACTGCCGATTTTGCTGGTTTTCCCTCTTGCAAAGCATGTAGAGGTCTGTAATTTGTATCATAAGTTCTCTTCAACTGTGAGGGACGGAATATAATACAAAAAAACCCAGAAAATCACGTTATATGATTTTTAAATAATAAATTTGCATTTAATTGCATGAAATAAGTATTTGATACATCACAAAAATCGAACTTAATATTTGGTACAGAAACCTTTGTTTGCTATTACAGTTACCAAACGTTTCCTGTAGTCCTTGACAATGTTTGCACACACTGCACCAGGGATTTTGGCCCACTCCTCCATGCAGATCTTCTCCAGAGCCCTCAGGTTTAGGGGCTGCTGCCGGGCAACACGAACTTTCAGCTCCTTCCATAGATTTTCTATCGTGTTCAGATCTGGTGACTGGCTAGGCCACTCCTGGACCTTAAGATGCTTCTTACGGAGCCACTCTTTAGTTGCCTTGGCTGTGTGCTTTGGGTCGTTGTCATGCTGGAAGACCCAGCCACGACCCATCTTCAGGGCTCTCACTGAAGAAAGGAGGTTGTCAGCCAAGATCTGGCGATACATAGCCCCATCCATCCTCCCCTCAATACGGTGCAGTCGTCCTGTACCCTTGGCAGAGAAGCAGTCCCAAAAAAATGATGTTTCCTCCTCCATGTTTCACAGTTGGGATGGTGTTCTTGGGGTTGTACTTGTCCTTCTTTTTCTTCCAAATGCGACGAGCCGAGTTTACACCAAAAAGTTCAATTTTGGTCTTGTCCGACCACATGACCTTCTCCCATTGCACCTCTGGATCATCCAGATGTTCAGTGGCAAACATCAGACACGTGTCTGGACATGCACTGGCTTCAGCAGCGGGACCTTGCATGCGCTGTAGGATTATAATCCATGACGGCGTAATGTGTTTCCGATGGTTTTCTTTGAGACTGTGGTTCCAGCTCTCTTCAGGTCATTGACCAGGTCCTGCCGTGTAGTTCTGGGCTGATCCCTCACCTTCCTCATTATCAGTGATGCCCCACAAGGTGAGATCTTGCATGGAGCCCCAGAACGAGGCAGATTGACCGTCAACTTGAACTTCTTCCATTTTCTAATAATCGCTCCAACAGTTGTTACCTTCTCACCAAGCTGCTTGCTTATTTTCCTGTAGCCCATCCCAGCCTTGTGCAGGTCTATTATTCTATCCCTGATGTCCTTACACAGCTCTTTGGTCTTGGCCATTGTGGAGAGGTTGGAGTTTGTTTGTTTGAGCATGTGAACAGGTGTCTTTTATATGGGTAACAAGTTCAAACAGGTGCAGTTACTTCCGGTAATGAGTGGAGAACAGGAGGGGTTCTTAAAAAAAGAGCTAAGAGCCGAAATATTTACTAGTTGGTAATGTATCAAATACTTATTTCAAGCAGTTAAATACAAATATATTATTTAAAAATTATACAATGTGATTTTCTGGATTTTTGTATTATATTCCGTCCCTCACAGTTGAAGAGAACTTATGATACAAATTACAGACCTCTACATGGCTTGCAAGTGGGAAAACCAGCAAAATCGGCAGTGTATCAAATACTTGTTCTCCCCACTGTACCTGTATTATGAAAGTATTTATCGGTTAAACAGTGAAAATTTGAGAAAAACTTTGCATGTCAATTTCCACTCAGCGTCCCTCAATCTCCTGCTTGCGCCCCTCAAATTTTAAGTTAGGATCCACTGTGCTCCGAGCAAAAAAAGGTTAGTCTGGAACCTTGTACAATGTGAAAGAGCTGGGAATAAATTCATATACTTTGCAAGTAATTCCGGACCTCCAAATTTCCTTCAAATCTTGTGTACGTTTTTGCCGGTATCAATGTGAAATGGAATGGGTCTTAAATTTGATTCATTATGGTCTTTAAAAGTCTTAAATTTGGCTTGTTGAACCCTGCAGAGGCCCTGGGCGCATTCATTGAAAGATGAGCATTCACGGCCAGTCCCCCCAGTTTAAATGAATTGGATGTCTATTTTTGTCAATGGCATGCAATGAGTATGAGAATACTGTACTATTTAAAAAAAATAATAGTAATAATTTTGAGTGTAACTTGGGGCTGTAGCCACATTTCTTTTTTTTATATTAATTTTTTGAGTTTTTAATAACATTGTATTCATTTAGAAAATTTTGTAATATTATATACTAATAATATCAATAAAATACAATAATGCTTAATAATTAGAAAAAAATTAATGACGATAAATAGGGGGCCTGCATTGTTGGCGAGGCCGTCAAAGCTGACCGAGTGGAATCACAGACAAAGAGCTTTTTTCTTTGAAAATTCTTGTGAATAAATGCTTAAATCACTGAATTCTTTATTTATATGGACGTAAAACAGTCTCAGTTCTTGGTTGAAAGCAAAAAAAAAAAAAAAAAAAAGTGCAGGTAGCATTTATTTTAAGTAAATATGTCGAATGTGCGGCTCTTCTCAAGGGTTAAGTTCACTGCCGCCTTACCACGACAGAGCTTTTTACGTTGAAATTCTTGTGAATAAATGCTTAAATACCTAAATTCTCTATAGATATGGATTTAAAACAGTCTCGATTCTTGGTTAAAGGCAAAAAAAACCTGCAGGTAGCATTTATTTCACGTAAATATTGCGAACTATGATACCAATGCCTTGGTGGTTTATTTCTCCATTTCCCCCCCCCCCCCAATGTTTCAAAACGCATGCATGGTACGAAAAATATAATAATTACCTTGAATCCTCGAACAAATCACTCCTGAGACAATCCTTCCTGTTTGTATGTGGTACAGCTTTCGTACTTTTTGAACTGAAATCCACCGTTAGTTCGCTACGTGCGTGTGTTTGTGAATAGCTCCTCTTGATGTGGGCGCTGCTTGAAGGAGTTACGCAGTGCATGGCCGAACTGACGCTTCAATAATGATGATGTCTTTGTGCATACACAAGAGGAACCAACATTTGAAATCAAATACGACAGTAGTATTTATTTTTTATTTAAATCATTTTTTTAGTTAGTTTTTCTGTGTAGCCTTTAGGGGTGTAACGGTACACAAAAATCTCGGTTCGGTACGTACGTCGGTTTTGAGGTCACGGTTCGGTACATTTTCGGTACAGTAGGGAAAAAAAATTGCAAAATATAAATGTGCTAGTTGTTTATCACACACTTTTGTGCTTTAGCAATAGGAACATTAGCCAATTCAAAGCTTGAATTCTGCTAAAAAATAGAAAATACAATATTCTGAAATGTAGACAAAATAAAAATAAATAACATTGGGTAAGACTTTTTCTTTAAAAAAAATATCTGATGTACAAAATTGAACAGTTGCAACACTAACCAGTTTCAAGTTTCTCATATTAACTTTATGACCACAGCCTCGAAAAGTAAGGGTCAGGTAAGGGCTGTCAAACGATTAAAATTTTTTATTGAGTTAATCACAGCTTAAAAATTAATTAATCGTAATTAATCGCAATTCAAACCGTCTCTAAAATATGCCATATTTTTCTGTAAATTATTTTTGGAATGGCAAGATAAGACACAAGAAGGATACAGTTGTGGTCAAAAGTTTCCATACACTTGTGAAGAACATAATGTCATGGCTCTCATGAGTTTCCAGTTATTTCTACAACTCTGATTTTTCTCCGATAGAGTGATTGCAACAGATACTTCTTTGTCACAAAAAACATTCATGAAGTTTGGTTCTTTTATGACTTTATTATGAGTTAACAGAAAAAGTGATCAAATCTGCTGGGTCAAAAATATCCATACATGGATCTGAAAAAGCGAATCATTGACTTGAACAAGTCAGGAAAGTCACCTGGAGCCATTTCAAAGCAGCTGCAGGTCCCAAGAGCAACAGTGCAAACAATTGTTTGTAAGTATAAAGTGCATGGCACTGTTTTGTCACTGCCAGGATCAGGAAGAAAACGCAAGCTATCACCTGCTGCTGAGAGAAAATTGGTCAGGAGGGTGAAGATTCAACCGAGAATCACCAAAAAGCAGATCTGCCAAGAATTAGAAGCTGCTGGAACACAGGTGTCAGTGTCCACAGTCAAGCGTGTTTTGCATCTCCATGGACTGAGAGGCTGCCGTGATAGAAGGAGGCCCTTGCTCCAAAAGCG
Organism: Corythoichthys intestinalis; assembly: GCF_030265065.1. Classification (NCBI taxonomy): domain Eukaryota; kingdom Metazoa; phylum Chordata; class Actinopteri; order Syngnathiformes; family Syngnathidae; genus Corythoichthys; species Corythoichthys intestinalis. The sequence goes on along the minus strand of NC_080408.1, from coordinate 32,769,572 downwards.
GCACCTTAAGGCTCGACGGAAGTTTGCTGCTGATCACATGGACAAAGATAAGACCTTCTGGAGGAAAGTTCTGTGGTCAGACAAAACAAAAATCGAGCTGTTTGGCCACAATGCCCAGCAATATGTTTGGAGGAGAAAAGGTGAGGCCTTTAACCCCAAGTACACCATGTCTACCGTCAAGCACGGTGGTGGTAGTATTATGCTGTGGGGCTGTTTTGCTGCCAATGGAACTGGTGCTGTACAGAGAGTAAATGGGATAATGAAGAAGGAGGATTACCTTCAAATTCTTCAAGATAACCTAACGTAATCAGCCCGAAGATTGGGTCCTGGGCGCAGTTGGGTGTTCCAACAGGACAATGACCCCAAACACACATCAAAAGTGGTAATGGAATGGCTAAATCAGGCTAGAATTAAGGTTTTCGAATGGCCTTCCCAAAGTCCTGACTTAAACCCCATTGAGAACTTGTGGACAATGCTGAAGAAACAAGTCCATGTCAGAAAGCCATCAAATTTAACTGAACTGCACCAATTCTGTCAAGAGGAGTGGTCAAAGATTCAACCAGAAGCTTGCCAGAAGCTTGTGGATGGCTACCAAAAGTGCCTAATTGAAGTGAAAATGGCCAAGGGACATGTTACCAAATATTAGCGCTGCTGTATGTATATTTTTGACCCAGCAGATTTGATCACTTTTTTCTGTTCACCCATAATAAAGTCATAAAAGAACCAAACTTCATGAATGTTTTTTATGACAAAGAAGTATCTGTTCCAATCACTCTATCAGAGAAAAATCAGAGTTGTAGAAATAACTGGAAACTCAAGAGAGTCATGACATTATGTTCTTCACAAGTGTATGGAAACTTTTGACCACAACTGTATATACATTCAACATACTGTACATAAGTACTGTCTTTGTCGTTTATAACAATAAATCCACAAGATGGCATTAACATTAACATTCTTTCTGTTGAAGACATTTTCTTTTTCTCTGCAAAAACAAACACACAACTGAGCCTTAGAACAGTAACAAAAACAGTATTATTTATAATGTGTGCAAAGTGTGTGTACTGTACCCATAAATGTGGCCCTCTTCCCTACTCATCCTCTAGCCAGTCGCTGTGGCAAACCAACTTATTTACATTTTCTGAGAGTTGTTCCATCTATATTCTTTTTTTAATTTGAATTCCCTACCAAGAGGGCCAACCTGCTTTTCTTTTCTTCCATGTTTACATTTAACCGTTACCCACGCTGCTCACTGCACTTCTGAGTGGTGCGACGGCCCTGGCCGTTTAATTGTTATCTTTTTTGAGACTGTCAGTCAGCTGATCGTCGCGTCCGCCAGCTGGCTGCTTCCCCTCCCAACGTGACGTACTCTGATTGACGCCAGACGGCAGACGACGTCGCCGCCGCTGATGGGCCACCTGAGGAATGGTGCCAACTTCAGAAACTAGCCGCTGTCTGTCATGTATCCATTGTGCAGCCCTTTGTTTACATTCGCGGCAATAACGACACTTGCTTTACGGCAGCTAAGCCGATACATGGTAGTACTATTAAGCCGTTGTTTGAGCCTCACACACACAATACAACACACACGCATCCCTGCATGTGTGTTGTATTGTGCCTGAGTCTTGTTAACCAAATAAAGGCAGCGCTAACAAAAGTCTTCTGACCACTCGTCATTTTACAGTCAACACTCAAGAGTTCACATTTGACAGCATACGTGCCGCGTACCTCCTCGCCAGCTGTTTGCTCGCCATTCATTCACCTGTGCATTTGATCGGTATTTTGTTACACTCCCGCTTTTTCAGTGAGGTATCTTGTGTTCATTCGTTATTGGATCGTTTTTGTTTACCACTGTAAATAAGAGCACCGCAGCAGTAGAGGTAAACTGCCGTTTTCGTTCAACACATTTTGTTTAGTGTAGAAGCCAGGGCAGTGGCTGTCTTTTTTTTTTAATTTCCTTTTTACGATCAGGGTTTACTTAGCGGGTGGGGTTTATGTGTAGTTTCATTTTGTTTGTTGTTTTGGCCTGGGCTTACGCTGAAGCCAGCTCCTTCAGCATTTTGTATATTTTGTTCATTGCGAGTTCGACTTGTGTGAATAAATTTGTGTCCACTTGCAACTTGTGTGTGTGGCTCGTTTTATGTTACGCCCTTAGCGAGCCGTCCGTGGGGCGTAATTAACGGTTGGATTATGGTATGCATGAGTGGGCATTCCGCGCTTGCGTTAAATGCGTCAAATATTTTAACGTGATTAATTCAAAAAATTAATTACCGCCCGTGAACGCGCAAAATTTGACAGCACTTTACATTACGTCAGAAAATCGTTCGGTACGCCTCCGTTCCGAACCGAGCACTCCGAACCGAAACGGTTCAATACAAATACATGTACTGTTACACCCTTAGTAGCCTTGGTTTTTTGTTGTTGCTGTTGTTTAATCAAAATTAATATTTCACAGGCCAACAACAAAAACCCCTCAACAACATAATGTCAACATATCAGCTAGGAGTGGGAACCTTTTGGTACCTCACGATACGATACGATTTGCGATTGAAAGCTGACGATAACGATGATCTGATGATATGGCGATACAACGATTATCGATACTTTGGTCAGGAAATCATAGTAGAATATTCTACAAACAACTAACAAACAGAAAAAACAAGCTTCTGCTGTGAATTGGAATGAGTTTATCACTAGTAGACGTTCGCTGCCATCCCTCCCACTTCAAATGGATTAAACGTCTATAGCCGTCAGTGGCAGCCAATGCCAGGCAATGAGGTAATTTTGGGCCATTTAAGGTCCCGTTGATTTTCAGTAACTTCCTGTTGATTTTAGGGTATTTTATGGATCACTTGCTGTTTATTTTGAGTTACAGAACAGGAAGTGACCTGGGAATCACCCAAATAAATAGGCAGTGACTCAAACTCAACAGGAAATGACCTATAAATGCCCTAAAATGAACTGCAAGTGACCTGTAAATGCCCTGAATATCAGACAGAATGACTGTGACTGCTCTGGTTTCAAATGAACGAACATTCCCAGTTTAAATGGATTGGGCGTCGTGCACCTTCAATGCAGCCTTAGTGTTAACTGAAACACTATTATTGTGGAAGATTTTGGTAGCAACTTGTTGGTTCCTTGTTATTTTTTTTTAGACATTGACACCATTTTAAAACGATAACTCGATTCTTGGCAGGAGCATATCGATACCCTTTTGGGGTACAACGTATCACGATATATCACCATTTCGATATTTTGTCACAACCCTAATATCAATAGTCCTTCCTCCCTTGAAGCAGAAAAATAGTGTAAATGAAACTGTCATCCAAGCTAAGTTTGCCACACTTTGATTTAGTGATACACACTGGTTCACACCAGATATATTTTTTGTTGTTGGATTCTTACAGCCACATGTTTTCTTCAGGCAATTTTGGAAGAGAATTATAAATTTGGATGATAAGAGTGGTAGCATGATTGCAATGCACCCGTGGGCCATCTTAATAGACATTTGATATGATCTCATAGTTTGACCTGTACAAGTTAGAGATGTAAAGCCCAATATTATAAATGCGAGCTAGTGCTAAAACGCTAGCACAAGCATTACAAGTAGCCCTCCCAGTTAAAATAGATTTGTATGTCTTTGGCAATGTCAACCAATGAGCTAATATGGCTGACCTCTCCGCAGTGTGGAAGTGTTAACTGCAGCCCCATCAGCGTGAAGTCAGGGGACCGCTTTATCCCTACTCGTGCTGGAAGCAACTGGAGCATCAACTTCCACTACGCCAACGTGAGCAGGCGTTTACCTGTTGATAACAAAGTCAGGTGATCAGATGCTTAATTGTGTTGGCTTTCTTTTTTTCTCTGCACAGGAAAACTGTCGTTCCCCCAGCCAGAACCGGAAAGCAAAAGATGCCAGTTCGGATTCGGGCAAAGGTCAGGAATCCCCATTGGTGCCTACGTCTTTTCTAATGTTTCTCAAGCATGTCATATGTCTGCCGACAGATACCGTGGCATACGCTGCTTTATTGAGGAATGAGTTGCTGGGTGCGGGAATCGAGTCCATGTCAGATGTTCACTCTGACGAAAGGCGTCAGGCCGTCTGCTCTCACGGTCTATTTCGGGTAAGAGGGTTGAAAATCACAACCCGTTTTCTAATCATTTGTGTCACATACCAGTGAGATGATTCTGCCTGTTATTCCTTTCGCAGTTCACTGTCCACACTAAGAGAGTGCCTTTCGATAGCGATAACGAAGTTTCACCCTACTCTCTTTCTCCGCTTACTAACAAGAGGTAAGCGACGCTTCGCTCATTTAAAAGTCTCATGCTCAATTCCTATCTTGCGCTCCTCCAGTCACAAGCTGCTACGTTCGCTTTGTAAACCGGCCCGCAAGATCTCCAAGATCCCCTTCAAGGTGCTGGACGCCCCGGAACTGCAGGACGACTTCTACCTCAACCTGGTCGACTGGTCGGCGGGAAACTTACTCAGTGTTGGCTTGGGAGCCTGCGTCTACCTGTGGAGTGCCTGCACCAGCCAGGTTGTATGGCAAGCTTAAAGTGCGTACGACAGGATAAAAAAAGTCTTAAATAGCATTATTATGTGAATTAGAATCGTATTCTGAGACGATTCGGCTATATACAACAATTTGGCAAAGTGCAGATGACAAAAAATCAGTCTTTTAATCCGCCGTTAAGCCACGCCTACCAATATAGGGCTCTAGCGTCGCCAACAGGAGGATGATGTTGGCAGGGTCATGGTTTCATCTGATTTAGAATTTAGCCCATTGAGGGGGAATTATTCATAACGAGGAAAATGCGACGAAAAGAGCCGAAAAATCTCATTGTTTCAGTCTCTCTACTCCAATATTTTTACAGGATATTCTTTTTATCCAAGTATTTTTCCCCAGTTACTAAATAAATAGTATGGTCATGACAAATAACAGTCTTGTACTATATGGAATAATAAAAATGCATTTATTCAGTACGACATAGCAAAATTACTCCGTAATGGTCAAAGCTGTCGACTTCACCTTTACTGTCGCACCTCCCAACTGATATTTTATGCCACTGTAGTTAGTCCGGCTTTTGTCATTTCCCTGCCCCGGCTTCTGAGTATGTAAGCAAACCAAGTGGCGTAACAGCTAGCTGACATGCTAACCTGAACCGAGTGACGTCTCAAAGTCTTATTTGCGCTTTTCGATGCGAAAAATCACACAAAACTAGCCCAGATCATGTCACACGCCGGCGAGGTTGTCGATTGTCTTCGCCGATCGGCAACCCGCCCGGTGGCAAGCAAGTTACAGCTCGTTCCCCTGCTCTGGACAGGAGAGCTCTCCGGGGAAGCAGCTGGACAGTACCGTCAGACAAACCGGCCAACATCGGAGGAGCGCGTAGCTGCCACATGGTTAACACCAATATGGCGTAAAATAATGCTTTACTACACGGCGAAGATGTAAACAGTTAGAGAGCATCATGCATTCTTGTGCAGCTTACATGGCTGGATGTGTCTGAGGAGAACTTTTCTACATGTCCGTCCATGATCAAACTTAAGTAAATAGTCCTAAATAGTCCTTTATTTAAAGAAAGTTTGTAGTGTTTACTTTGTAAACGGTGTATTTGCAGCTATTTTTAACACGCAGTTGCAATTTATGATGGGGTTGAAAATGAAACAAGTCGTGCAAACATGCGACGACCGGCGGCTTGTTTGCCGCCGTTCGTTGCATTCTCGGTGGACAATCAGCCACAGAATGCAAGCCACCTCCGTATTAAAACGTGTGCCACGATCCCAGTATTTGACATAATACAAAAGACGATGTTTACTCACTTCCTCGTAAGTCCAATGGTCCCACAGTAGTAGGGGTTGTTTTGGCCAATATCCGTGGTAAAGAGGAACCTTTTGAAACCCAAAAAAGGCTCACACGCCTCTCCCTAGGGCAGCAACAATTTTCTGCAGCCGTTTGGCTGGCGTGATGCGAAAAATAAACAAATTAATCTGCAAAATCAGCTGAATCCGCAGTCCATCTGCATACTATAAAGCAATGATGTATTGTGAGACGCTGACCCGGGTTATGTCACATTCGTATTCGTCCTAAACCCGAGACTGAAGCCGGAAGTCACTCATTTTCATGGCGCAGGATTCAAAAATTGAATATATAAAACGATCGCTTCCACACACATCCAAGCGGTGCATTTCATTCAGGAGCATAAAACACCGGGTGAAATATGAAATAAACATGCTTTTTGGTGTCATATGCACTTTAACTATGTCAAATTGGGGGAGAATCACCTCAGATGTGTCAAATACCAATGACCTATCGCAAAACCACGCCTCCAAATCCGAAAAGTCTTCTAGCCATATATTGGGATTGGAATGCTATGTGGTTGTGACTTAAAAGATTTGGTAACACTTTACAATAAGGGTCCCTTAATTAATATTGGTTAATGCATTTTTAGACAATAACTCATGTTTAAGTAACATGACAGTAATTCATTTAATCCCTTTTCTAACATGTATTAACACATTAAATAAAATGAGTTAATGCATCAGTTAATGCATTTTAAGACAATAACTATGTTTAAGTAACAATAAAATAATTTCTTATCTAACATTTCTTAATATATTAATTAACATGAGTTAATGCATTAATTAATGCATTAGTTAATGCATAACCCGACAGTAACTAATAGTTTGGTAAAATTAATTATATATATATATAGGGTTAGGGTTTAGGGTTAGGGTTTGTTATTTGTTAGTAGTGGTTAATAAATGTTAAGGGGGGTTGCCCTACGCATTAATAATTTCTTAGTTAAGGGACACATGTGCTACACTTGACAATAAGGGTCCAAAAAGCATTCAGTAATGGTTAATAAACGTTAAAAGGGGGTAAATTAAGCATTTATAATTTTAATATAATATAATATAATATAATATAATATAATATAATATAATAAGCATAATATAATTTTTAATCGTTTGACAGCCCAAGTTAATAGATAAACAGACAGTAACAAATGGTTTGGTAAAATTAAAAATATATATGGGCCTATATTTGGTTAGGGTTTAAGGTTTGTTAAATTAGCATTTATAATTTCTTAGTTAAGGGATATGTGTGCTACACTTTACAATAAGGGTCCAAAAAACATTTAGTAATTAGTAATCCCCCTCCCCCTTAACCTTTATTAACCATTACTAAATGCTTTTTGGAACCTTATTGTAAAGTGTAGCACACATATCCCTTAACTAAGAAATTATAAATGCTAATTTAACAAACCTTAAACCCTAACCAAATATAGGCCCATATATATTTTTAATTTTACCAAACCATTTGTTACTGTCTGTTTATCTATTAACTTGGGCTGTCAAACGATTAAAATTTTTAATCGAGTTGATTACAGCTTAAAAATTAATTAATCGTAATTAATCGCAATTAATCGCAATTCAAACCATCTATAAAATATGCCATATTTTTATGTAAATTATTGTTGGAATGGAAAGATAAGACACAAGATGGATATATACATTCAACATACGGTACATAAGGACTGTATTTGTTTATTATAACAATAAATCAACAAGATTGCATTACCATTTTTAACATTCTGTTAAAGCGATCCATGGATAGAAAGACTTGTAGTTCTTAAAAGAAAAATGTTAGTACAAGTTATAGAAATTTTATATTAAAACCTGTCTTTATGTTTTCGTTTTAATAAAATTTGTAAAATTTTCAATCAAAAAATAAACTAGTAGCCCGCCATTGTTGATGTCAATAATTACTTACACAATGGGTGCTGAAGTCTATAAAATCAGTCGCACCCAAGCGCCAGCAGAGGGTGGCAAAACTCCATAAAACACAACAAGTGAGCGTTTCACTGTACTGTCATTTAAATCTGTCTGAGCGGGGCATCTGCGTTAATTGCGTGAAATATTTTAACGTGATTAATTTTAAAAATTAGTTAATGCCCGTTAACGCGATAATTTTGACAGCCCTAATATTAACTAATGCATTAGCTAATGCATTAACTCATGTTAATTAATATATTAATAAATGTTAGATGAGCAATTATAATAATTATTGTAATGTTACTTAAACATTAGTTATTGTCTAAAAATGCATTAAATTAAGGGTTAATTAAGGGACCCTTATTGTGAAGTGTTAGCAAACATTTTTCTAAAACCCGATGCTTTAATGCTGTGCCTGGGGTACCTGTAATTCCGACACCAGGTACACTGAAAGATTGGGGGGAGATTTTTTAGTGTTCCTTTTTCGAAGCCAAATAAGAAAGCTCACCAAATGCACACTATGGATAACGCTCTGTCGTCAACCACGTAAACTAGACAGTCACCCAAGGACACTTATGCTTGCTCAAAGGTAAGTTAATGATCGATTTGTAAAAAAAAAAAAAAAAAAAAATGATAATAATAATTAAAAAATACTTAAAACCATGTAGCAAAAACGCAGACTTAACTATTAGCGTTAGTTTGCTAACACTTGACTGCCTATTTGTTTACTAGCCCGTCACTACAAAAACAAAATAAAATTTGTCAAGAACCCAGCACTGAAAGTCTAAAGTTAACACCACAACTTTATTTAAAATTTTACAAAAAATTCTCTTAATAAACATGTCAGGTAAATAAGCCACCTACTATTGCCTGGGATAAAAGAAAAGGTTTGACGAAAAAAAAAATCATCGCCACAAAAGATTTGGAAGAAAAATCTGACAGAACACAGGACATAACATTACTACTGGACTGTCTCAGGAAATTAGAATACACAATATTCTAATTTTTTGAGACAGTCCTGTGTATATATACAGGACTGTCTCAGGAAATTAGAATACACAATATTCTAATTTCCTGAGACAGTCCAGTAAGTAGCTAACGTTATAGCTAGATAGATATTCAGCCTGTGGGGTTTCTCGTTTTTAAGTTGCGAGTAGGAGCATTTCGCCTGGATTATAATAATGGTCTCCTCTCTGTAAAGTTAATCACCATGGACACACCTGTCCACAGCATACTGCAACACTGTCTGCTTCTCGACGAAATTCATTAAAACAAACAAACGGACAAAAAACATTTCATATTAAAAAAAAAAAAAAAAAAAAACATGTTTCTTGCCTGCTGTGGTAGTGAAAATTCAGAAATTTGAACTCCCGCCATCATCTATAAATTGTTCGTTTACTCAGTCATTGTCACTGAGAATATGACAGAGCCTTGGGTTGACCAGGTTTTGCAAGGAGTGGGGCTTTTGCAATAGGTCCATTGTACATTTAAGTACATTTTTTTCACTCAATGGCTGCACTTGAAGGCAATGGACATCCAATCATTTTGAACAGTGAGGGAAAAAAATGGATTGAACGTCTCGCCGTCAATGGCAGCAAACGTCTTAAGTGCGTCTAGATACGCAAGTTCAGTTAAGTAAAAATGACATTGTTTGTGCCTCACAGGTTACACGGTTGTGCGATCTTTCGGTGGATGGCGATTCCGTGACTTCAGTTTGCTGGAACGAGAGGGTGAGGCGCATGAAACTTTGAGTCTGTTATGCCTCAACAAAGGATAGCCAGTTTAAACATTTTATTAGAGAAAGAACCAGACATAATATTATGTACCTTTAAAAAAAAAAACTAAAAAAAGTTTTGCCCAAAGTGATTGCTGAGTACAGTGGTACCTCTCTCTACATATGAATTTAATTAATTCCAGGACTTGGTTTGTAAGTCGAAATGATCTTATATCGAACGGGATTTTCCCATAAGAATACATTATAATTCGATTAATTCGTTCCACAGCCCAAAAACATACGCTAAATCCTTCATAAATACTGCAGGTACAATCAGAAATAGCAATTACACATAGCAAAACAAATAAATTAAAAATACAAATTGGAATAATAATAATGTAAAGAATTGGGTTCTAATTTGACGGTTGTGTTTTGCGTGCTGTTCCTGAACGCACCACGTGGCTGATGTGACAGAGTAATAAAGGTGTGGTAGAGATATCACTTTCTCGTTTAATTTTTTGTTGTTGGCTTCAACTGGGGCGGACAGTAGGCGTGTTGTGTTGCACCAGTTCTGAAATAAATGGTTAAAAACCTGAAGAAGCTGGTGACTTCCTTGCCAATGTTACAATAATAATAATTGTCACCTAATCTTATAAAGACTGGCGAATGGAGTTCGGAGGAGGACCGTCGAGATATATTCCGGCCGTATTGTCGAGCCAGTTCACTGACGCACACACCACGCTCGTATTTTTCTGTCATTTGCATCTTAATTTCAATGGTTAAGTGTCACATTTTTACTTTTTTCACCAACTGCACTAAACTTGTTGGGACCCATGTTGATTTCACTCACAATAAAATCCGCCGTGCGTTCGTCTTGCAGGAAAACAATGAAATTGCAGCGCTGTCGTGAATCGTATTTCAGTGGTGGAATGGAACAAAGTAAAAGTACTGCGATACTGTACTTAAGAAAAAATTTTTGTGTGTCCGTACTTGAGTACAAATATGAAGTGGTACTTTTTACTTATATTGTACTTACTCATACTTCACTACATTTTACAGCAGGTACGTATCAGTACTTTTTACTTCACTACTTTTCAAAATGTTGTCTGCGTTACACGTTACTTTTTTTTTTTCTCATTGTGGATTGATCGTTTCGTTTTCATGACTCCGGCGTAATCGATAAGCCCTGTGCAACTTTACCGTAACTGAGCACTAGAGGCAGCAACACAAGTACAAGCAAGATGACGGAGGCGAAGAAGGTAATAACTAATAAAAACCAATGCACTCTTGTACAGTATGCAGTATGCACCTGATAGTTGCTTGAAATCCAACATTAAGCTAAGTTTTGGAGTTTTTGAGCTTGTTAACCTTCTGTTTACAGTACGGTGAATTTTATTGTTAGTTTTTTTTTCCATTCTGCACAGTTTTAAAGAAAACAGCAGTCAATGAATTTTCTGGTTATTTTTTTGAATAATGACTCAGATCTCTGTATGTATGTGTTTTCATATTTATATATACAGTGGGGAGAACAAGTATTTGATACACTGCCGATTATGCTGGTTTTCCCACTTGCAAAGCATGTAGAGGTCTGTAATTTGTATCATAAGTTCTCTTCAACTGTGAGGGACGGAATCTAATACAAAAAAACAGAAAATCACGTTGTATGATTTTTAAATAATAAATTTGCATTTAATTGCATGAAATAAGTATTTGATGCATCACAAAAATCGAACTTAATATTTGGTACAGAAACCTTTGTTTGCTATTACAGATACCAAACGTTTCCTTGACTAGGTTTACACACACTGCAGCAGGGATTTTGGCCCACTCCTCCATGCAAATCTTCTCCAGAGCCTTCAGGTTACGGGGCTGCTGCCGGGCAACACGGACTTTAAGCTCCCTCCATAGATTTTCTATGGGGTTCAGATCTGGTGACTGGCTAGGCCACTCCAGGACCTTAAGCTGCTTCTTACGGAGCCACTCTTTAGTTGCCTTGGCTGTGTGCTCTGGGTCGTTGTCATGCTGGAAGACCCAGCCACGACCCATCTTCAGTGCTCTCACTGAAGGAAGGAGGTTGTCAGCCAAGATCTGGCGATACATATCCCCATCCATCCTCCCCTCAATACGGGCAGTCGTCCTGTACCCTTGGCAGAGGAGCAGCCCCAAAAAATGATGTTTCCTCCTCCTTGTTTCACGGTTGGGATGGTGTTCTTAGGGTTGTACTCATCCTTCTTTTTCCTTCAAACACGACGAGCCGAGTTTAGACCAAAAAGTTCAATTTTGGTTTCATCCAACCCCATGACCTTCTCCCATTGCTCCTCTGGATCATCCAGATGGTCAGTGGCAAAGTTCTGACATGTCTGGACATGCACTGGCTTCAGCAGCGGGACCTTGCGTGCGCTGTAGGATTTTAATCCATGACGGCGTAATGTGTTTCCGATGGTTTTCTTCGAGACTGTGGTTCCAGCTCTCTGCAGGTCATTGACCAGGTCCTGCCATGTGGTTCTGGGCTGATCCCTCACCTTCCTCATGATAAGTGATGCCCCACGAGGTGAGATCTTGCATGGATCCCCAGAATGAGGCAGATTGACTGTCAACTTGAACTTCTTCCATTTTCTAATAATCGCTCCAACAGTTGTTACCTTCTCACCAAGCTGCTTGCTTATTTTCCTGTAGCCCATCCCAGCCTTGTGCAGGTCTATTATTTTATCCCTGATGTCCTTACACAGCTCTTTGGTCTTGGCCATTGTAGAGAGGTTGGAGTTTGTTTGTTTGAGCATGTGAACAGGTGTCTTTTATACAGGTAACAAGTTCAAACAGGTGCAGTTACTTCCGGTAATGAGTGGAGAACAGGAAGGGTTCTTAAAAAAGAACTAAGAGCCGAAATATTTACTAGTTGGTAATGTATCAAATACTTATTTCATGCAGTTAAATACAAATTTATTATTTAAGAATTATACAATGTGATTTTCTGGATTTTTGTATTAGATTCCGACCCTCACAGTTGAAGACAACTTATGATACAAATTACAGACCTCTACATGGCTTGCATGTGGGAAAACCAGCAAAATCGGCAGTGTATCAAATACTTGTTCTCCCCACTGTATATGTATACATACTGCTCAAAAAAATACGGGGAACACTAACATAACATGTTGTAGATCAGAATGAATGAAATATTTTTATTAAATACATTGTTCTTTCCATAGTTGAACGTGCTGACAACAAAGAGAGACAAAAATTATCCATGAAAATGAAATGTATCAACCGATGGAGGTCCGGATTTGGAATTATACTCAAAATGAAAGTGGAAAAACACACTACAGGCTGATCCAACTTTGATGTAATGTCCTTTAAACAAGTCAAAATGAAGCTTAGTAGTGTTTTTGGCCTCTGCATGCTTGTATGACCTCCCTGCAATGCCTGGGCATGCTGCTGATGAGGTGGCAGATGTTCTCCTGGAGGATTTCCACCCAGATCTGGACCAGCACATCACTGAATTCCTGGACAGTCAGAGGACCAACCTGTCGTCCTGTAGGAGATTCCAGGAGACAGGTAGTTACTCCAGGAGAGCTGGACAGGGCTGTAGAAGATCCTTAAGACCCTCAGCAGGATAGGTATCCACTCCTTTGTTCAAGGAGGAATAGAAGGAACACTGCCAGAGCCCTACAAAATGACCTCCAGCAGGCCACTGGTGTGAATGTTTCTGACCAAACAATCAGAAATGGGCTCCCTGAGGATGGTCTGAGGGCCTGACATCCTGTAGAGAGCCCTGTGCTCACTGCCAATCACCGTAGAGCTTAAGAGGCATTTGACATAGACCACTAGAATTTGCAACTATGCCACTGGCTCTGTGCTCTTCACCGATGAAAGCAGGTTCAACCAGAGCACATGCGACAGACGTGAAAGGGTCCGGAGATTCCATCGAGAACGTTATGCTGCCTGCAACATCATTCAGCATGACCGGTGTGGTGGTGGGTCAATGATGGTCAGGGGAGGCCTATCTCTGGAAGGACACACAGACTGCTATTAGGTATCGGGATGAAATCCTTGGACTCATTGTCATAAGCTACCCTTGTGCAGCGGGGCCTGGGTTCCTCCTGGTATACGACAATGCCCAACTTCATGTGGCTGTAGTATGTAACAGTTCCTGAAGGAAGAAGGAATTGATAACATTGACTGGCCCCCACGTTTTCCTGACCTAAATCCAATAGAACACCTCTGGGACATTGTGTTTAGGTCCATCTGGCAGAGCCAGGTTGCTCCTCAGACTGTCCAGGAGCTCCAGATCCAGATCTGGGAGGAGATTCTCTAGGACACCCCCCGTCGTCTCATTAGCAGCATGCCAGGGCGTTGTAGGGAGGTCATCCAGGCACCGGTTAGCCACGCCTACCATTATAGGGATCTAGCGTCCCCAACAGGTGGATGACGTCAGCGGGAAACTGGGCTCATCGGTTTTACTATTCAGCCCATTGAGGGGGAATTATTCAGAACGAGGAAAACGCGACGAAGAGAGCCGCAAAATGTCATTGTTTCAACCTCTCTACTCCAATATTTTTACCGGATATTCTTTTTATCCAAGTATTTTTCCCCAATAGCTAAATAAATGGCTTGAGAAGGACCAGTCAGCCCGTCGAGGGGGAACTATACACAACGAGGAAAATGCGACGAAGAGAGCTGCAAAATGTCATTGTTTCTGTCTCTTTACTTCAATATTTTTACAGTATATACTTTTTATCCAAGTATTTTCCCCAATTGCTAAATCAATGGCATGGTCATGACAAATAACAGTCTTGTGCTAAATGGAATATGAAATAATAAAAATGCACTTATTCAGGACGACATGGCAAAATTACTCCATAATGGTCAAAACTGTTGACTTCACCTTTACTGTCGCACCTCCCGAACGATATTTTATGACACCTTAATCGGACATATGTCATTTCCCTTCCCCGGCTTCGGAGAATGTAAACAAACCAAGAGGCGTGACAGCTAGCCGACATTCTAACCCGAACCGAGAGATGTTTCAAAGTCTTTGAAGCGGAAAATCACACATAACTAGCCCAGATTATTTGACATGACAACTGGGTTGTCGATTGTCCTTGTGGATCGGCAAACCGCCCGGCGGAGAGCAATTTACAGTTCGTTTCCCGGAGGAGGGCGGCTGCAGTTTTTGTGCAGCTAACGTGCAGCTAATGTGCATGAGGAGAGCTTTTTTAATGCCTATCAATGATCAAACGTAAGTAGTCCTTTATTTAAAGAAAGTTTGTAGTGTTTACTTTGTAATCGCTGTATACGTATTTGACACAATACAAAACAAGATGTTTACTCACTTCCTCGTAAGTCCAATGGTCCCACAGTAGTAGGGCTTGTTTTGGCCAATATCCACGGTGAATGGGAACCTTTTGAAACTCCAAAAAGGCGCACACGCCTCTCCCTCATAAAGCAAGATTTTTCTGCAGCCGTTTGGCTGGCGTGATGCAAAAAATAAACGTATTAATCCGCAAAATCAGCTGAATCATTAGTCCTCATACACAACAGTACGGCTGTTTAGTGAAGAGGACGCCTTCACCCGTACAAGTCACAGCGCCCTCAATCCAACGTCCTCAATGCAAGACCGAAGCCGGAAGTCACTCATTTTCATGGCGCGGGATTCAAGAAACTAAATAAATATAGCGATCACTTCCACACACATCCAAGCGGTCCATATCATTCAGGAGCATAAAATACCACGTGTATTATGAAACAAACATGCTTTTTCGTGTCACATGCACTTTAAAGCAAGTACTTTTACTTTAGTAATTTTTTTCTTAGATATTTGTACTTTTACTCAAGTAATTTTTGCACCTATATCTCTAAGTAAAAAAAAAAAGTGAGTACTTCATCCACCACCACTGTCGTATTTTGAGCATGTCGTCATATGTCGAGACAAATGACCAGTCAAAGTTTACGTCGGATGTCGAAAGGATCATATGTCGAGGTACCACTGTATGCCACACCACCACCACACCACATAGCACATTTAGCAATATCAAAAACTAAGTACAATAGTACCTCGGCATACGATTGCTTCAACACACGATCTTTTCGACAGCCGACGTAAAATTTGACTCGCTTTTTGTTTCTACATCCGACGACATGCTTGAAATACGACATGACAGCGCGCAAACGACGGATTTTCTTGTGTGAGAAATCAACACAGGTTTCAAAAAAGTGGGTACAGTTGGTGAAACAAGGAAAAAAGTGATGCTTACCTTTGAAATGAAGATGTAAATTATAGAAAAATATGAGCGTGGGGTGCGCATCCGTGAACTGGCTCAACAACACAGCTCCACGGTCCTCTTCCAACCACTGCTCGCCAGTCTTTATAAGTTCACAATTATTGTGGTAACATCGCCATGGAAATCGGCAGCTTCGTCACATTTTTATCATTTATTTTTACTTATCCAAAACAAAACCCCATTGTCCGACGCAGTTGACTGTGCTCCCAAGAAAATGAGAGTGTTACCGTACTGGCCCGAATATAAGACGTTTTTTGCATTGAAATAAGACTGAAAAAGTAGGAGTCGTCTTATATTCGGGGTCTAGTTATTATACCCATTCACGACGCTAGATGGCGCCAGATATCAAGCGAATGCTGAACTTGAGGAGTAATGTTCTGTCATGACGGATCTCAGCTACTCTCAAGTTTAACCAGTTTGCATTATTTTATTGCAATGTTTTTCCTTATTCAGAATTGTTTCAAGACTACAGTTACAGTTAGACTTCACTTTGATTGTTAATGCAATTTTGTTGTTTTATCACAATAGATTGGTTTATTTACATTTCAAAAACCAGAAGCCATTCATTTACGAATGTGATTGCACTTTAGTTTACATATTTAAATGTTCAGATATTAAGATTTGAATGAGGAAAAATAACATGCTTTTTCTCTCAAATATATTGTTATAATCATTTGTTTCAGATGTACTGTAATTATTTTCTGTATAAAAATTAATTTGGTGTTCAAAAAGTCTTTTTTCAAACTTGAGTCTTGAAAAAGAGGGGGTTGTCTTATAATCAGGGCCGCCTTATATTCGGGCCAATACTGTATCTCTACCACACTGACCTATCTCACTGTGACGTAAGCCCCGCGGTGCGTTCAGGTACAGCAAAAGCTGTCCGCCACATTAGAATCCGATTCGTTACATTATTTACAGGAATAATTATTAATTATTATTATTATAGTATTATTCAGATTTTTATTTATAACTTATTTGTTTTGCTATGTTTAAATGTCATTTGTAATAGTACCAACAGTATTATTAAGGATTTAGTGTAGGTTTTTGGGCTGTGGAACAAATTAACGGAATTATAATGTATTCCTATGGGTAAATCCTGCTCGACATACGACCATTTCGACTTACAAACAAGGCCCTGGAACGAATTAACTTCGTATGTAGAGGTACCACTGTATATTTAAATTTTCCATAAAACTTTTTTTATCTGACACTAAGGGTGCACGATATCCATTTTTTGAAACCGATACCGATAACTTCCTGCTCCTCAAAGCCGATACCGATATCGATAACCGATAATAAATACAGTGATACCTTGGCTCACGAACGCTTAAGCTCACGAACTTTTCGCCTCACGAACATTAAATTCGCGAGCATATAGTCTCTGCTGACGAACTAGTTTTCGGCGGACGAACCAATTCACGCGGTCGAAAAGCGCCACGAGAAGCTGACGCACGCTCACGGCGTCCCAGTTCGTCCCCTCACTTTCGTTGAGTGCGGACGTGGTTTGTGTTTGATAGAGATTTTGGACCATATTGAGTGTACTTTTGCTATTATGGGACCGAAAAAGAGTTACCTACAGTCCTTATGGAAGGTGACTCGTGTTACCAATTCGCCCTCGACTGGTAATTGGCGGTGCTTTCAGCTTCCCACCGTAGTGAGAAGTGGACCGGTGAGTCACGTTGGCTCGTTGTCGTCGGTTGTCTTCGGTTCGCCCGATTTCCTCTACAGAAAGGTGGCGGCGTGCATACAAACACCCAGAGGCGTCGGATGGCTTTTATTAACAACCAAAAGCATGTGGGGGGCACAGCAGTGGAGTCTACGCTAACTGCGCACTTTGCCGGTAACACTCTCCTTCCAAACAGTAACTCCCTCCCTCCCTCCTCCTCCCACTCCATTCCATCAAGCCATCAACTACCATCACAAAGGTAAATAAAACGACTTTATTATACAGTACAGTTTATTTCTTTAATTATAACACAATAGCACATTTATTATACATAAAATAAGGTATATTTTTGTGTAGTTTTAAGGCTTATTTAGTAGAAAATTATGTTTTATGGGGACCTGGGAACGGATTATTCTCATTTTAATGGTTTCTTATGGGAAATAAATGTTCGGAAGACGAACTTTTCGCCTTACACACACTTTCTGGGAACCAATTATGTTCGTGAGCTGAGGTATCACTGTATATAATTTTTTTAATGTATAACCTGAGTTTTTGAACACCTGGAGGTTAAAAAAAAAAAAAAAACTAGTGGTGGATTCAGTATAGATTTGCCTTTGATCTCACCAGATTTTTTATAATGACATGAACAAAACAGTGCGTTTCACTTCTGCACTGCCCGACAGCCAGCTAAGAATGAATGCACTTCCATAAACCACAAGGCTTGGTCTTTTCTTGCTTTTATGGGAAGACACTCGTCTTAATATTGTGAAAGTACAACAGAAAAATACACATATTCAATACTCAATATACAACAAACTGCAAAATACACAACTATTATATGTATAGCATTGCACACTTGCTTGAGCTACTAAAGCATTGGCTGGCTTCTATAACACAACTTATGAAGTTCTATACATATACCCCTTCACCACAGAAGTAAACATATATTGCACATCCATATGTTATCGTAAACATGAAACACTTACATATATTTCCGAGGCGGAAACGTAACAGAAAGCATTCACGACTGCCTATGCTACCGCTAGACACCGCAATGTGTAAGTGATTGAACCAAACTACTGTAACAAAAAAATAGATGCAGTGAATTATTCTAACCAGCAGGTGGGAGCAATGCCCCGCAAAAGGTTCAACTGTTTTCCCATACAAGTGTGTAAACTGTAAAGCCAGAACAGTACATATTATCGGTCCTATTATAAATGTTATTGGAATTATCGGGATGACGTCATAATTGCTATTATTGGACCGATAATTATCGGACCAATAATTATCGCGCACCAGTATCTGACACCACAGATCAAATTCAATCTTTGAGTGATCTTTAAATGGATTTCTTACTTAGGGGAGTTTGGTTGCTGTTGGGACCCACAAAGGTTACGTTCAGATTTGGGATGCAGCAGGTGGGCGAAAGCTGAGCACTTTAGAGGGTCACTCAGCTCGTGTAGGTAAGTCATATCCGTCGCTGCGTCGAAACTCTTCACATTGTAACGTAACTCATCCTCTTGAAGGTGCCCTGGCGTGGAATGGCGAACAGCTGTCATCAGGAAGTCGCGACAGAGTGATTCTGCAACGAGACATCAGAACGCCCCCATCTGCTGAGAAGAGGTTGCAGGGGCACAGGCAGGAAGTGTGCGGTCTCAAGTGGTCCCCTGACCATCAGCACCTCGCCTCCGGTGGCAACGACAACAAGGTAATGCTAATGACATATCAAGGTACTTAACGGAATCTGCTGACATTGCAATTCGCTTCTAGTTGTTAGTATGGAACAGCTCTAGCCTGCTTCCGGTACAGCAGTACAGCGACCATGTGGCGGCGGTCAAGGCCATCGCCTGGTCGCCACACCAGCACGGGTTGCTGGCCTCCGGGGGCGGCACGGCTGACCGCTGTCTGCGCTTCTGGAACACGCTGACGGGTCAGGCTCTACAGAGCACCGACACCGGCTCACAGGTGTGCAACCTGGCATGGTCCAAGCATGCCAACGAACTGGTGAGCAACATGAAAACATTCAAACACTGAAACAGTCCTGCATGATCATTCACTATAATCAAGAGAAAAGAAATCATGTACTCTAAGGGTGTAACGGTACATGCATTTGTATTGAACCGTTTCGGTACGTGGTGCTCGGTTCGGAACGGTGGCGTACCGGACAAGTTTCTGACATAATGTAACCCTTACTTTTCGAGGGTTACAGTTTCTTTGTGTAGATTATATTTACTCCGTCTTCTCTGCTATAATGAGGACCAACACGGTAGGACAGTATAACCCAGAAACGTCAACGGCGCGACAACGTGGCCGCCGCGAGAACGCAGTGAAACGTGGGCGTTAAAGTCAATCAGCCAATGCACATCAGTTGCAGTGCGGCCGTGTGTTTGAAGCGGCTCAACACAACGCACGCGAAAAGAATGGCAGAGTTTATTATTTGACGTGAGACGCGACCCTCCTGCGTCAATACTACTACCGGTAGCTAGGATCGGGCAGACCAGAAGTCACTCGTGTGAAAATACGGTGGATCCGGTCGATTTTCAAACTAATAACAACTACCTGTGTTGAGAAAGAGTGTGTGTATAATATAAATGTGATACGAGTCATACACACAGGTTTTTTTATATGGAAAATGATTATTTTTGTTCTGATCAGCATAATGTTGAACTGTGGCTGTGGGTTCAGGCTCACCTAAAGGACTGCTTTTATTTACTCTTATTTGGATTTTATTTATTTATTTATTTCAACTTAACATTATACTTATCTTCCAATTTGCTAATATGTTTTGAAAAATAAAAATCCTGTTCAATGGAATTTTTTTTGTTTTTTTTTTTAACCCAGATATCTCAAAGTAACATATTTTAGAACTTTAACTGCAATACCGTCATATTTTGGCTTAAGATTATCATACTGTCAGAATCGCATACCGGCACATGCGTAGTGTAATGTTGAGTGTGCCAGTGAGAATTAATAAGGGGTCATTTTTTCAGTCCAAAATGTGGAATTGTAACAAATCTACTAAGAATAATACCACCATGAACATTTGTGTGAATGCAATTGAACGACCTTCACATAATATATGTACCAATCTTGTCTTTGGCCCAAGGTGAGCACTCATGGCTACTCTCAGAACCAAATCTTGGTATGGAAGTACCCGTCGCTAGCGCAGGTGGCCAAGCTGACCGGCCACTCTTACAGAGTACTCTACCTGGTGAGACCTCTGTTACCGGGTAGATTAAATGATATCATCATGCTTAATTTGTTTGAATGTCGCTTAACTTCTTAACAACTTCTTTTCATAGGCTGTTTCCCCTGACGGCGAGGCCATCGTCACGGGCGCGGGGGACGAGACTCTTCGCTTTTGGAACATCTTCACAAAAACACGTTGCACCAAGGTACACCATATAGGAATAATATACAGTACATGCCCTTTAAAATGTTTAGTCTTGAACTTGTGTGTATATGTGGTCATCAGGAATCAAAGTCTGTGCTGAATCTTTTTACACGGATCCGATAGACGAGCACTTCCCACAAGATGGAAGACCTGCAGCACTTCACTTCCACAAGAGTTGTTTACTTTTAGTTTGTCTTACGACGATGTGCAATCGAAACCCCAGTTTCAACCCTGCCCCATCAGTGATGTCTTGCCTTTCAACACAAAAAATGTTGGTTTCTTCCTCATTTTGTTGGTGTTATACTTTTAGAATACATTAGCAGAAATATATTATGTTACATTTGTAAAAGAAATGGGAGAACACATCTGATTTCATGTCTTTGTTGGAGTTATATCTTGACAAGGTGGGAAGATTATGTCACAGAAAACAAATACTGTACACAAATGAAAATATTTGAGAAATGATGCCATTTCACTTTTTATTCTTGGAACAATATTGTCATTAATTCACATTTAATGTTTGTGGTGGGCTTCAAAAGCCACCAATTGACTGCCATTGATAGCGATAGATATCCAATCAGTTTGAACTGTGAGGATCGTTGCCAGACTCTCCCGGTTCAAATAGATTGGACGTGTATCATCGTCCATGGCAGCCAATGAATTCCAGGTTGTCTTATCACAATTTGGGAGGAAATATGAGCTAGTAATGGCTGTGTCCGGACCCTTGCAGGCCTCTACAGAGCAGAGAAAAGTCCTTCACCATCTCCTTCACACCACGCTTGTTGCTTTGCTCCCTTGAAGAATAATTTAGCTTTTAAGTGAATTCATTCTTTTTTTTTTTTTTTTCACTTAAAATGTGAAAACTATCTGACCTGAGAAGCTGCTCGGTAAAGTTGTGTTTATGCTCCGTGGGGACGTGCACTGAGGGGAAGCCTGGTGATTGCAGAATTTCTTTGAGCCATTGGGAGAGCTCAACCAGACAGTTTCTGCTCAGACTCAGAAGCACCTCGGAGAAATAATCCATCAGACTGTGAGGAGATCCGCCGCCGACTGCCTGAGAGTAACACAGACCGCAAACCTCAGGTAAAATGAATACATAATGTATTACCATTTACCTGCAGGACAGTCTCAGTGAGAAGCTTTCCATCCCTCTGCAGAACTTCTGCAAGCGATGGCACGTCTTTACATCGAGGGATTAACTCGGTCTAGTGTCAGAGGAAAGAAATATAATGCATTTATAAGTTGTTTTATTAATTCATTTCAGGCAATGACAGTCATTTTTACAAGTATATGTATAGTTCTACTTTCAACTGGTGACATAAGTAAGAAGACAAAAATGCATGAATGGGAGTGGGACAGAAAAAAACACTAGGTAACTTTTCAAACTTTATAAAATCTTTTCATAACATTTGTGATGACATGTTGACTGACAACTAGTTGAATTTAACCTCATATCTTGAGGGGGTCTGTTTTGCTTTCACTGGCACTAATTAACTTTGAAGAGGGTGGCAGCAACCTGCCACACACAAAAAAACTTCAAATGTGCTGACTGCTTGACAGCTAGAGGCGTTGCGTCCCATTAGGCAAACCAGGCAATTGCCTAGGGCCCTTATCCAGCAGGGGCCCCCAGAGGGCCAATAGATTTAGCACACGCAGCTTTACTGCATTGTGGCAGCGACAAGTGTAGGGAGTGTGTCAATACCATGTCACGTAGATTTTACATGTTTAAGAAAGTCCAATCAGCTATTAATAACACATGATTGTTAAAAGAGGAACTCACCAAATATTCTCTGGAAAGTCCTTGCCGAGTTGTTTTACGTTGATTTTCACTGGCTCATTATTCATGTGACTACTTAAAGAAATGATTTTTCCAAAAATCTATCGTATTCCTGTCGTATTCCTCGTTGAATACTCTATAAGAAAAATACAACATATATGCATCTAAAATAATCCTAAGCAATTTTATTAGCAAATTTAATACTCATTTCGGTTGGTAGTCCACCAATCAGTGGTTTTTACAGAATAATTGGAATTTGGTGGGTCGTGGGGCCAATCTGAATACTGATTTCACACAAAGGTATATACCTCCGCATCTGATGATGGTATTTTTGTGTTGCTACTCTTTCTCCCATTGATCCAAACCCAACTGTCCCCATTACTTGCATACGCTCGCCCCATGTTGCTTGTTGCCTGGGGACCCTTGCTACGCCTCTGTTGATGGCATATGTCACTTCCCCTTTTCTCCATTCATTATATAGACGGAAGTCGATGCGAATGCTTTCGTGCGAATTCTGCAAAGATGGCCGAGTAGCAAAAGAGACAAAAAGTTTTGTCCAAGAAGAAAAAAAAGGGAGTCTACCAGGATACTCAAGAATAAACACTGGCCCGGCTTTCACTTGCTGGCATGAGCCCCCCCCCCCACCACCTCACTTACACACACACACACTTAGCCACATTAAGCCACACGGTTGCTAACCGTCATGTGCTATCGTTTAGCCACAACTGGATTCATTACCTCACAACTATTCATCCTTCACACAGCCGCTGGTAACAGCAATGTCGTTTAATCCATCTGCAGGCAACCGGGATATCATGATTTTACGACACTCTGCGGGTGTGCGCTGGACCACATTTGCCTGGTACACCAGACTCACCGCTGTTCCAGCTATTGAGTCTGGCCACCATTCAGCGGATACAATTTCCAGGGTGGAGCAAGCCACAGCAAACAGACAGCGGAGTGGACTAATCAGCGACGGGCAGATCTGACGTTAGTAAAACGACGAGGGCAGGACGAGGGACTTGCGCGCGGAAACAAACATACGAGGAGAGCGGAGTTTATTCAACATGTCTAGCGCGAGACAGACTGTTGTCAATGACTCGTGTCGATGTGTTTTTGGTAATTTAAAACTGATTTTACCGTGGATTGGAACATATTCTCGGCTCTCCTGTTCACCATCTGTGTTGTTGTGGAGACGACTTTCGACGAGCAAGAGTGACGTTGCTCGTTAAGAACACGTCACGCAAATAAACGAGTCTGATTTGTCGATTGATTTTGTACCTGCTCGAGAGGCCGTTATTGGGCTGGTTCCCAGACTTTTCTCTCAGTGTTTGAAAAATACAGGGAGAACATTCTGGCCGTGCCAGGCAAGGTCCATATGGGAAACGCAATCTTCCTTAAGGCGAAACACTACTGCTTTTGACCACCGGCGTCGCTAAAATCGACCAAAACTGAAAAGTTATCTGGTGTTGTTTTAAATCCCACTCCGAATTGTCATTTATAACGCAAATAAATAAAATATTTTCCTGCAACCTATTTTTGCTTAGGTAGTTACATAGAAAACATTTTTTCCCGACAAAGTTAAAGGAAGAACAATAACCGCAATGGCAATTTCCTCTCAGCAAAGAGAGAGGTGGAAAAAAATGTTTATAATATATATACAGTACTGGCCAAAAGTTTGGACACATATTCTCATTCGTGCGTTTTCTGTATTTTTGATGACTATTTATGTTGTAAATTTTCACTGAAGGTAATAAAACTTCGAATGAAGATCTGTGGAATTATGTACTTAGCAAAAAAGGTGAAATAACTAAAAACATACAGTAGATAATATTTTACTATCTTCAAAGTAGCCACCCTTTGCTCTGATTTAGTTTTTGCACACTCTTGCCATTCTCTTGACAAGCTTCAAGAGTGATTCACCGAAAATGGTTCTTAACTTCACAGGTATGTATGCCTTTTCAGGGTTAATTAGTGGAACTTATTGCTTTATCATTATCAATAGGGTTGGGACCTTCATTTGTGTTGCATTGAATGAGGTGTGTCCAAACTTTTGGTCCATACTGTACACATATATCACATTCCTATATACAGTGGGGAGAACAAGTATTTGATACACTGCCAATGGGAAAACCCATTGACAGTGTATCAAATACTTGTTCTCCCCACTGTACATACCACCAATAGTAATAGAACTACAAACACACAGTTAACAGTAACATAGAACGCTGATGTAGATTTAGGAACCTCCCTGAATACATTGTGACCAAATCAAATGTTTATAGTAGGGCTGTCAAACGATTAAAATTTTTAATCGAGTTAATTACAGTTTAAAAATTAATTAATCGTAATTAATCGCAATTCAAACCAAATATAAAATATGCCATATTTTTCTGTAAATTATATATACATTCAACATACGGTACATAAGAACTGTAGTGGGCATTTCACTCTACTGTCATTTAAATCTGTCTATGCTGTCCTCACTCCGAAGCGTCTACTTTTTCCAAAGCTAGACAGCTAGCTAACGACGCCTTAATAATCAGACTTCTTCCTTTTTCATCTGATTTATTAATAAAATGGCCTCAAAACATTGTCCTCTTTAGACCGTAGTAAAACAACAACAACAAAGTACAGAAGCATTGCATTAGCAACAACGTTAGCTTAGCACGCTATACAGGTTCACTAAACATAAACAAAAAGCGTCTCATACAAAAAATATAACATTTCGCTTACTAACATAATATGTACATTCTTTACAACAACCATACTTACGGACAAATCTTGTCCAAGGATCATATAAGCACAACATTACAACGTAGGCGTCAGCCCGAGACGTCGTGCAGCCATATTGAACTGGCAAGAAAGCAATAAACCATGTCGCAAAGCCACCACAAGAGTTCGCTGTTAGACAGCACAAAAAACCTTGTTGTAAAACATACCAAAAGGCAGAATACTGTCTGAGCGGGACATGTGCGTTAATCGTGTCAAATATTTTAACGTGATTAATTTAAAAAATTAATTACCGCGCGTTAACGCGATCATTTTGACAGCCCTAGTTTATAGCACAATTTAAATATGTGAATATTTTTACACTGTTTGAATTGAGAACTCTGACTGTTCCTTAATTTAATTCCATGTACAAACGTACACAAACTCTTTTTTTTTTTTCTTTTGCGAGTTTTTCGAAATTTAGGAAGTGTGAACTCCCAGTAACCTCCCAATTTCTGAGCTCGTTCCCAAATGGTAAAATATTTTAGTAAATTTTCAGGTAACATATTGTTACAAGCTTTTTGGAGAACTATAGATGTGTGATAATTGATAGGGTCTTGATGTTTAAGCAATTTAGATTGAAGTAATACTTCATGGGTGTGATCCAGAAACCCAATCTTATGAATGATGTTTCGTTTCTGTACTATGACTAAAAGATTTGTCGCATTATGATAGGATTCCCCCCTCAAGTTGATTTGCTTAAAATAGATAAAGTAGAACCACCGCTATCAAATGCACTAAAACTAACTTGCTCTTTATCTGCCACCAATGCAATAGACATATTGCCTTGAACTTTGTTAAAGTGAATTGAAAATCCTCGTGCAAACAAAAGTGATGTTTTGCCACAGTCTTTGGCCATAAGTAATAACCTTATTCAGGACAAGGAACAATGTTGAAGTGATTTGAAGAGCTTCATTCAGATGATAGTGGCGCTTTGCAGCCATATTGTGGTATCTACAGGCAATTAATTTTTCATGGGGCTTTGAGCATTGATTTTTGCTGCCCAGAATAGACCAGATTGTAATATTGTATGTATAATAATTGTTCCATGATTACATTGGGGAACAATTGAAAAAAAAAAACATAGCAGTCATACCTAAAAAAACAAAAATCATTTTTGTATAATAATTCGGGGGGTGCAATAACAAAACTAAGAATACAACTGATGTTGAGGATTCCACTGTTGGTGCGTTCTTTCAACTTACAAAGAAGAGGCTGGCCGCTTTTACTGTGGATGTTTCGGGAAATTTAAGTGAAAGAATACCTAAGTATGAAAAAGAAAAACAGTCAAGCATAGGAAAAATGATAGTAAAATTGTGGGAAAGGAATTAATTGACTCATTGGCTGCCAATGATCGCTTCCAGCACTTCCATTTCCAATAGAATGGACGTCTAGCAATGTCAATGGCACAGAAACCTGATTACACCATGTAACGGGGATTTTTTTTTTTTTTTTTTTTTTTTTTTTTTGTTCCTGGCTTGTAATCATTCTATTTGTTTTGCTTTGGTCCAGAGGTGGGTAGTAACGCGTTACATTCACTCCGTTACATTTACTTGAGTAACTGTTTTAGAAAAATATACTTCTTTGAGTAGTTTCTACCACTCCATACCTTTTACTTTTATTTGAGTAGATTTGTGAAGAAAAAATGCTACTCTGCTATTATAGGGTACACTCTAAATCGTCACACTTTTCCTCTTTATTCTACAAATTAGATTGTCCTTTTTTTTTTTTTTTGCCAGCGATGCCAACAATAGCTCTACCAGTTTCACCTATGAAACGTCGCAACAATAATCACATGACTCCATTATACCAATCAGGCTCAATCTTGCCGTTCTTTGATCTCGCCGGCCGATTCAATCAAGTGGCGCCTTTAAAGCACTGTAGAAAATTAAGTATTTGAGATACAGCGCTGGCCTCAACATCAGTCGAAAGTGCAGATTTTACCCTCTCTCCCAGTTTTTATTTGGTATGGATTGACCATGGAAAGGCGGAGAAATGATCCTTTTAATTTCATAATAGGAACTGTGATGGAACTATTCACTATTCAAACTAGGAACCATTTTCTCCACTAGAGGACACTCATGCTCTTTGGATGAATGATGCTTCCTTTCTGTAGATTTTTTTTCCCCTTGCAGGAATACAATGATTTTTTTTTTTTTGGCTTAATGTTGTTATGCAATAGGTTATAGTACAGTATAAAAATAAAAGTTCATAAGGATAACTTTGTGCTGAGGCATAAAAATACCATTGTTTAAAAAAAAAAAAAAAAATCAAACAACGCGACTCATTAATTTAGTATTCTTTTCACCAATACTTTTTTACTTGTACTTAAGTACATTTTTCTGGATGACTACTTTTACTTAAAAAAAATATATATATATAATTTATATAGAATAATAACAATATATAATTGTTGACTCGCACATTTTAAACTTTTAAGCAAATTCCGTCACAATAAAAAAAATAAAGTGTCTGCAAATAGGTCACGGATATCTACCTCATAATTATCGCTTAATTGTTGTTTTTTTTGTGACTGTCGCATTTCCCCCGATATTTGTGATGATAAAAAATTGATCCAAACAAAGAAAATTTGGGAAAAAATGTTAAAAAGGGTAAATATTTGAAAAAGAAAATCTCAACCACTCCTTGATGTCTGTGATTTCTGCATTGCGACCCTAGTTATATTATCGTGTTTCACCCATAAAATCCCCAAAAAGTCCGGCTGTGGCCATTCACAGCTGTGTCTTGACACTCGGTGAGACATGCTACACTGAGTTTTTGGATCGAAACAAGGTAAGTACTTAACAATATCTCGTTAAATCATGGTGTCTTTAATAATGCTCTCACCTCGAGTTAGGGTTTAGGGGTTTTAAAAAAAATTTTTAAATGCCCTCTTGTTCAAAAATTTTCTTCCACCAGAAAATTGAGATTTCAAGCTTTCTAATGATGTATCTATCACACATGCACATAGGAAAATTTCAAAATTTGGCCAAAATGGGGGTCTCAGAGTGGAACTTCAAGTCACACACACACATATACTGTATATAAGCATTACAAAATACAACAGTAAAGAAAAGTGTAAAATACAATTCAAAGCAAAGTCGTGACCACAAATCCAAACTTTTGGGGAAACAAAAGTGTTTTTATAAGTCTATGTGATGAAACAAACTAGGAAATACCACTTACAACCTGGGAACAATATATGTGTTACAAGGTGTTATTTACCGCAAGATGCAAAAGAGAATTGAAGGCTATACACGTCAATGGCAGCCAGAGCGGTAAAGTGTATATGTAAGAGTTATGTGTACAGTTAGAATACGCACCACAGTAAAATAGTGCTTTGGGATCCAGAAGATCAGATTCGAGGTACAAATCGGATTTCCGTTTAAGAATCTACGCAGAAAGTTTAGAACGAAAACTTTTAATACAAAAACATCGCCCTGTTCAAGTTATCAACCCACCTGAGCATGAAGATACATGAAGGACTCGACAACATCTGGATGATCCCTGAGGCCTAGAAAAAATATATATGTTCAAAGAAATTCTAAAAACAAAACAAAAAACACCCATTTAAAAAAAAAAAAGAAGAAGAATGATTACCTTGTTGAAATATTGCCAATGTGGAAGATGTAAGAACTTTCAACAGGCTTTTAATGGAGGAGATGTGGCGTTCTTCTCCAGCAAATATGTGAACCATCTAAAGTAGAACAGTTAATATTGGTCGCATTCCCTTCAATTGCGTCGAGAAAACTCGAGATGTGTGCGTACCTGGGATGCCAGGTCCAGCGCGGAGGCTTGTGGGAAGGTACTGTAAATATGGCCCAGCGTCTCGCTCAGTTGAGCCACAAGAGGCCCGAAATCATGAAGGAGGGTTCGGATGGATTTATTGAAAACGCTGCACACTGCCTGGAAAAGTGGAGGGAGTACTGTTTGGATGATTGGGATTATTCTTTGATCCTATCCTCCGTATCTTGCTTCCTTATTATTAATTTCTTTATATATATTTTCCATTATTTATTTAGTATAGAATTTTCAACTGTTTCTGGGACCTTGCTGCGATTTATAAATAGACGTGACTTGACTTGACCAATATTATGAAGGTGAACACATGCAACCTGACCTCCACCACCTCAGAGTCCTCGAGCCATCTGTTGAGGATATTCTGCATCAATGGGAACAGTTGTTGCAGTACAAGCACAACCTGAACACAAAAATACATTGGGATGGAAAATATTTTAGACATTTATTTCACATCCTTCATTTGAACTGTGAGGGCAGTGATCATTAACTAATAGCCTCATCCTGTTCAAATAAATTGGACATCTGTTTATGGATTATGATTGTCTCGCCAAATGGATCTTACAGGGTTACATGTGTTTTGAGAGTTTGGCGGCGAGGTTCTGTCTGAGTGTCCACTGATGTCCAGAGCGCTGAAGAGGCTGGTCAACATTCCCAAGATGTGAATTATTGACAGTTTACTGGCAGGATCGGGCTGCGCACAAAAAGAAGTTCACCGAGTGGAACTGTAGTAATAACATGATCTCGACCTCCAAAGGGTAAAATAATGATCTCATAAATAGATATCACAAATGATATGATTTCATAGAATTACAAACATTTGCCCATGGCTGCACATTGTCTATTAAATTTGGCGAGTATGTTCCATGCACTTTGATTTCCTTTAAATTCAGTTTATAATATTTTTTCTGGATTGCCATGTCTCTGAACTCTACCGCTTGCTGGGCCAGTGTGTCCAGTTGTTGAACATGAGGACCGATGAGGGAGTGCAGCTTCTCCAAAACCTCCTCCTCCGGCAGCGCGGAAAGCAGGAAGCCCAGAGACTGCATTAACCAGATGCACTGGCTACTCTGCACACACAACTAATCATCAGTCAATTTCCTCACTTATGGGATGCTGATCTTTAGCTCAATGTTCACTCACCTTATGGATATCTTTAACCAGCACATCCTATGAAGTTAGACATGTTATTAACATAAATTAATAGGGATAAACGCCTTTCCCTTTGAACTGGGATGGCTGGCATTCAATGAGCATGTTTCAGTGCCATAGACGGTGATAATTCCTAGGTTTGAGTATTGGAAGTGGTAAAACTCGTATGCCAAAGTTACTGTGTGCAAGGGTGTAGTTTTGGTCTCAACAATGGTAGGGATTATATACAGTGGTATGAAAAAGTATCTGAACCTTTCGAAATATCTCACATTTCTGCATAAAATCACCATCAAATGTGACCTGAGCTTTGTCAAAATCACACAGATGAAAAAACTGTCTGCTTTAACTAAAACCACCCACACATTTATCGGTTTTCATATTTTAATGAGGATAGCTTGCAAACAATGACAGAAGGGGGGAAAATAAGTACGTGAACCCTCTGCCTAAGGAGACTAAAAGAGCAATTGAAACCAATTTTGACAAAAAAAAATTAAGTCAGGTGTGTGCCCAATCACTGATGAGTGGTTGAAAGCTTCCCTGCCCACTATAAAACACACAATATCTCCGTGCACACATCAACTACAGTGGGGCAAATACTGTAAGTATTTAGTCAACCACTAATTGTGCAAGTTCTCCCACTTGAAAATATTAGAGAGGCCTGTAATTGTCAACATGGGTAAACCTCAACCATGAGAGACAGAATGCGGGAAAAAAAAAACAGAAAATCATATTGTTTGATTTTTAAAGAATTTATTTGCAACTCATGGTGGAAAATAAATACTTGGTGAATACCAAAAGTTCATCTCAATACTTTGTTATGTACCCTTTGTTGGCAATAATGGAGGCCAAACGTTTTCTGTAACTCTTCACAAGCTTTTCACACACTGTTGTTGGTATTTTGGCCCATTCCTCCATGCACATCTCCTCTAGAGCAGTGATGTTTTTAGGCTGTCGTCGGGCAACATGGACTTTCAACTCCCTCCACAGATTTTCTCTGGGGTTGAGATCTGGAGACTGGCTAAGCCACTCCAGGACCTTGAAATGCTTCTTACGAGGCCACTCCTTTGTTGCCCTGGCTGTGTGTTTGGGATCACTGTCATGCTGAAAGACCCAGCCACGTCTCATTTTCAATTCCCTTGCTGATGGAAGGAGATTTTCACTCAAAATCTCTCGATACATGGCCCCATTCATTCTTTCCTTTACACAGGTCATCCGTCCTGGTCCCTTTGCAGGAAAACAGCCCCAAAGCATGATGTTTCCACCCCCATGCTTCACAGTGGGTATGGTTCAATTCAGTATTCTTTTTACTCCAAAGACGAAAACCTGTGTTTCTACCAAAAAGTTCTATTTTGGTTTCATCTGACCATAACACATTCTCCCAGTCCTCTTCTGGATCATCCAAATGCTCCCTAGCGAACCGCAGACGGGCCTGGACGTGTACTTGCTTCAGCAGGGGGACACGTCTGGAAGTGCAGGATTTGAGTCCCTGGCGGTGCATTGTGTTACTGATAGTAGCCTTTGTTACTGTGGTCCCAGCTCTCTGTAGGTCATTCACTCGGTCCCCATGTGTGGTTCTGGGATTTTTGCTCCCTGTTCATGTTATCATTTTGACGCCACGGGGTGAGGAGGAAGTTGAAAGCCCGTGTTGCCCAACAACAGCCCCAAAACATCACTGCTCTAGAGGAGATCTGCATGGAGGAATGGGCCAAAATACCAGCAACAGTTTGTGAAAAGCTTGTGAAGAGTTACAGAAAACTTTTGGCCTCCATTATTGCCAACAAAGGGTAAATAACGAAGTATTGAGATGAACTTTTGGTATTGACCAAATACTTATTTTCCGCCATGATTTGCAAATAAATTCTTTTTTTTTTTTTTTTAAATCAAACAATGTGATTTTCTGTTTTTTTTTTCCAGATTCTGTCTCTCATGGTTGAGGTTTACCCATATTGGCAATTACAGGCCTCTCTAATATTTTCAAGTGGGAGAATTTGCTTAATTAGTGGTTTACTAAATACTTATTTGCCCCACTGTATATGTAAAACTATGGCCAAGAATGGTATTCATGGGAGGACTCCACAGAAGAAGCCGCTGCTGTCTAAAAAAAACATTGTTGTTCGTTTGATGTTTGCAAAAAGGTGCTTGGACACTCCACAGATTTTTTGGCTAAATA
Source organism: Corythoichthys intestinalis (assembly GCF_030265065.1). Classification (NCBI taxonomy): domain Eukaryota; kingdom Metazoa; phylum Chordata; class Actinopteri; order Syngnathiformes; family Syngnathidae; genus Corythoichthys; species Corythoichthys intestinalis. Next base: position 32,737,071 of record NC_080408.1, on the reverse strand, counting down.
TTTTGTGGACTGATGAAACAAAGTTGAATTGTTTGGGAGTAACACAAAACGTCATGTGTGAGGCAAAAATGGAACAGCTCACCCACATCAACTCCTCATCCCCACCGTAAAGCATGGTGGAGGCAGCATCACGATTTATGGCTGTTTTTCTGCCTCAGGGCCTGGACAACTTGCAATCATTAATGGAAGAATGAATTCGAAAGTTCATCAGGATGTTTTGCAGGAAAAACTGAGGCCGTCTGTCAGACAGTTGAAGCTAAGAAGAGGATGGATGCTGCAACAAGACTATGATCCAAAACAGATAAGTAAATCAACTTCAGAATGATTTCAGAAGAACAAAACAATACGTTCGGAGGGCCAAGTCAAAACCCAGACTTGAATGCCCGTTGAGATGCTGTGGCATGAACTAAACAAAGCAATTCATGCCATACATCCCAGAAATCTGACTGTACTAAAGCAGTTTTGTAGAGAAGAATGGGCAAAGATTAGTTCTGATCGATGTGCCAGACTGATCTGCAGCTACAGGGAGCATCTGGTGGGAGTTATTGCTGCCAAAGGGGGGCCACAAGATATTAAATGTGATGGTTCACTTACTTATTTTTCCCCCTTCTGTCATTGCTTGCATAATATCCTCATTAAAATATGAAAACCTATAAATGTTTGGGTGGTTTTCGTTAGATGCTGTTTTTTCATCTGTGTGGTTTTGACAAAGATCAGATCACATTTGATGGTGATTTCATGCAGAAATGTGAGAAATTCCAAAAGGTTCAAATACTTTTTTGTACCACTGTAACAGCAAACCCTGCATGTACTTTTTGGGACATTAATAAGACCAAAAAGATTGGGTGAACGGGGGTCAGGGCTACATTTCTCACCAATATAAACCTTATTAATTGATATGCTAAACCAGGGAAGCTCATTAGGTCGATCACGATTGACCAGTCGATCGTAACGCTAGGAATTCCACCCCCAATTCTTTTTTTAATGTCCATACATTAATTATGATTATGTTGTATGCTGTGTTGTGTGAGCAACATATGAAGTTATGCTGCACCCATCTCTCTCTAAGCAGTTTCTTGCTCATGTTTTTCTGGTACTATAGTTTCCAGCAGAGTTCACTACATTTCTCCCAATTTAGTTAATGTTAACATTAGACAGCACAAACAGAAAGACACTTCTCTCTAAGCAGCTTCCTACTCAACTTTTGCAGGTTAGCAAGTTCACATATTTTAATGTTATGCTAAATCTGATGCAGGTCGGACTTTCAGTCGCAAAATTGGTGATGTGTTTCCCACCTCCACAACATTGGCGTCGTTTTAAATTACTTACAGTGGGTGCTGCTGGCCGAATAAAAAATTCTAATATCCCTCGTCTTCAAATGGGGCGGAGGATGCGGCATGTTGTCGACATGTATTTCTGTTGGGGCTGTGTGAGTGTGAGCGAGCGTGTGTGTGTCGGGGGTGGGTCAAGTAATCAGCCATTCAAACGTGTGTTTGGGGTGGGGGTGGATTCAGCAACTGAAAGAGGGTATGTGTAACTTAGAACATAATAAAAATAATTCACTTAATAATGGTAGGGTCAACTCTATCCTTACAACATATGGGAAGACAATCTAAATTACCTGTATACCTGAACTCATTATACTGTATAATGCATATAAGGTTGCTTAAAGGTTGGTGGGGACAATTTGAGCATCCTGAAAAGTTGGTAGTGTTATGTGCCTACTGTCCCTATGCAAACCTACGCCCTTGACTGTGTGGTCAATGTAAAAATAGTTCATGTTTAGAGCAGATCAAGCTATCAATGTCAATGGCAGCCAATGTTAAGTTAATTTTACAAAAGTGATTTGTTGGACAGAGTGACGTTGTATGACCTGGGACATGTTGAGAATATCCTGAGCGTAAGGCCCGAGGTCGTGTCGACACTCCCTACAGATCCTCTTCAGAGTAGAAACGCTGGACACGGATAGCTCGGCCCTGGTGAGACCCCGCAGCACCATTGGTAACATCCCACCGAGCATCACCGGGTGGTCCGACAGCCATTCGGCCAGGGATCCTCGACAACATCGGCAGATACAGTGACTCGATACAAGCGCTTGTAAAAGTAGTGGCTATAATCTAATCGGCTGAGATAGATGTCCAATCATTTCAACTGAGTCAAGTCAAAATGCATTGGACGTCCATTGCCGTTAATCAGGCAAGAAAGTATACTCCAGGCACCTATTGTGTACATGACCGTGTCTGCCAACATGACGTTACTGATGTTGATTCTTGGGATCAGGGCAATAAGACCTGGGATGACATCTGAGTAGTTGACATCGATGGTCTCCGCGATGGATTGGAAGCCAAACAGCAAAGCCTCTGTGTCCTTGAAAGCAAATACTCAAGCCAGTTCTTTTGGGCTTTTAACATAAGAAGTGGTTGTATTACCTGCCATTCCGTCAAGTGTCGGGGGTCCATCAGCTGCCTGCCCAAGCGGTCATAAAGGTTACTGAGCAGCTCGGCTCCCAGCATTTCATAGACGTACATCAATGTGTCTGAAATGTCCACTCTTTAAAGGAAAATATGGAGTCCTTAGACACTTCTTGACATCCAGACCTACTGCAGAACTCCTGTCTATGATACGATAGAAACATGTCCGATCCCACCTGTAGATTCTGAACTGTTCCTTGTCATCTGAACTCCAGGAATTGTACTCTTCTTGGGATGGATAGTGAGATTTATATACTAAGACATCCACCAGCTGGAAGTAAACGGGCCTGTAGACTTGCAGATAAATGGTCTGCTTCTCCTCTTCAAATGACAGGATGTCATCCTAAACACAAACATAAGAAGAACGTGATTTGGTTTTCAGATTCCCAGTAAGCGAGTTTGCTCCTCACCTGCAAGGTGTACCAGAAAGTGAGCGTGAGGGAGCTGCTGGTCTCGCTGACTGGGTACTGACCAGGAATGCCAGTACAGAACAGAATCATGTTTACCAAGGCCAGGTACTGTTGCCAGTGGTCCACTTGCTCCAACAAAACCCTGACACACATGCACGCGCACACACAAGACCCAGAACATTCTTGGCTTTATGTGTTTTATACTCAACTCGTTCAACTATAACTGAACTGTGATTGTATTATTGTAAGTTGTAACTATTGCAAAGTAAAGTAGCTACTGTATAAAACATAAGTTTGTAATTGTCCCAAAAGCATCTTGTGGTTGCACAAAATATGACGTGTAGCTGTACTGAATAAACTTGTCGTTGTAGTGAAAATAATTGGGAGTAGTAAAACAGACATTTTGTAATTGTAACAAGAGCATTTCATAGTTGCACAAAAGATAAATGGCAGCTAGGGGCGGAAGTTAGGGGGGGACTGGTGGTGCTGCCTCTGAGAGGCCCGGATTTCGGGCATAAAGGGGGCTTGGCTGTAGAGCTTAGATCAGGCCTAAAAAATCCAGCCCAACCCAGCCTGCGGGTATTAAAGCCCGACTCGGCCCGAGCCAAATCAATTAACTTGATTTGCAGGCCTGAGCCCGAGAATTTTTTTTTTTTAATTATGTTTTACAGTGCCTTGCAAAAGTATTCGGCCCCCTTGAATCTTGCAACCTTTCGTCACATTTCAGGCTTCAAACATAAAGATATGAAATTTAATTTTTTTGTCAAGAATCAACAACAAGTGGAACACAATCGTGAAGTGGAACAACATTTATTGGATAATTTAAACTTTTTTAACAAATAAAAAACTGAAAAGTGGGGCGTGCAATATTATTCGGCCCCCTTGCGTTAATACTTTGTAGCGCAACCTTTTGCTCCAATTACAGCTGCAAGTCGTTTGGGGTATGTTTCTATCAGTTTTGCACATCGAGAGACTGACATTCTTGCCCATTCTTCCTTGCAAAACAGCTCGAGCTCAGTGAGGTTGGATGGAGAGTGTTTGTGAACAGCAGTCTTCAGCTCTTTCCACAGATTCTCGATTGGATTCAGGTCTGGACTTTGACTTGGCCATTCTAACACCTGGATGCGTTTATTTTTTAACCATTCCATTGTAGATTTGGCTTTATGTTTTGGATCATTGTCCTGTTGGAAGATAAATCTCCGTCCCAGTCTCAGGTCTTGTGCAGATACCAACAGGTTTTCTTCCAGAATGTTCCTGTATTTGGCTGCATCCATCTTCCCGTCAATTTTAACCATCTTCCCTGTCCCTGCTGAAGAAAAGCAGGCCCAAACCATGATGCTGCCACCACCATGTTTGACAGTGGGGATGGTGTGTTCAGGGTGATGAGCTGTGTTGCTTTTACGCCAAACATATCGTTTTGCATTGTGGCCAAAAAGTTCAATTTTGGTTTCATCTGACCAGAGCACCTTCTTCCACATGTTTGGTGTGTCTCCCAGGTGGCTTGTGGCAAACTTTAAACGAGACTTTTTATGGATATCTTTGAGAAATGGCTTTCTTCTTGCCACTCTTCCATAAAGGCCAGATTTGTGCAGTGTACGACTGATTGTTGTCCTATGGACAGACTCTCCCACCTCAGCTGTAGATCTCTGCAGTTCATCCAGAGTGATCATGGGCCTCTTGGCTGCATCTCTGATCAGTTTTCTCCTTGTTTGAGAAGAAAGTTTGGAAGGACGGCCGGGTCTTGGTAGATTTGCAGTGGTCTGATGCTCCTTCCATTTCAATATGAGGGCTTGCACAGTGCTCCTTGAGATGTTTAAAGCTTGGGAAATCTTTTTGTATCCAAATCCGGCTTTAAACTTCTCCACAACAGTATCTCGGACCTGCCTGGTGTGTTCCTTGGTTTTCATAATGCTCTCTGCACTTTAAACAGAACCCTGAGACTATCACAGAGCAGGTGCATTTATACGGAGACTTGATTACACACAGGTGTATTCTATTTATCATCATCGGTCATTTAGGACAACATTGGATCATTCAGAGATCCTCACTGAACTTCTGGAGTGAGTTTGCTGCACTGAAAGTAAAGGGGCCGAATAATATTGCACACCCCACTTTTCAGTTTTTTATTTGTTAAAAAAATTTAAATTATCCAATAAATGTTGTTCCACTTCACGATTGTGTCCCACTTGTTGTTGATTCTTGACAAAAAAATTAAATTTCATATCTTTATGTTTGAAGCCTGAAATGTGGCGAAAGGTTGCAAGATTCAAGGGGGCCGACTACTTTTGCAAGGCACTGTATTTCTAGGAAAGAAAAAAAAAGCAACGAAATGTTTTGTTTTATCTGTAGGCCAGAGCCTGAAAAAAACTCCGAAATTTTATGTTTTATATGTGAAGACTCAGGAGAAGCAGGAAATGCGGGGATGCGATGCGTGGTTGCATTTTGTGTGATCACATTTGTGACGATGCCTGTGCATAATGACAACAAATTAAAGCCTGTCTCTTGTAACGACTTCTCCCAGTTAAACAAGACTGTAAGATGGATATTCAATAAACTTTTATATATTTTATATTTGTGTGTCTGTTCTATCAAGCAGATAGTGGATTTGACATGTATTTTAATCTCTTCGATTGATTTGGCAGGAAAAAAACGCAGGTTTTCACAATGTTTAAATAGTCTACATATTTTTATGATCACTAAAAATTCTTTTATACAACAAAATAACCAGGGGTGCACATATTTTTTTGCCCAGGTTCTCAGAGGAGGACCTAGAGATGTTACTTGGTCCTCATTGAGGTTGAGAGCTGACCCTCCTGATGCGATAAAATTATGACAAGCTTTACTTAGAGCCAATTACCTTTAATTAATTATCTTTACAATTAACGCTTGATTAACATCAACTGGCACAACAAAATTGCCATTACTTTGAAGTGAAATGTAAAGAAATAAACAGGGGTGTGCATATTTTTTTTGCCTCCCACATTAACTCCAGTCCTTTGTAAAAGTGGGATGTCCATGTTTAGCATGTTTAGCTCTGTGAAATGCGAGCAAAAACACGTTTATCAGTGCATGGTGCTGTTCTTCATTAACGTTATTCCGCCACTTGTGCGTGGGGAAGAGTGGGGTCCTGTCTGACATCGATAGTTTGCTTAATTGTCACATGCTCTCTGTTTTTTTCGTGCTTTTCAAAGTTTGGATGGCTGAAATTCTTTAACCCTACATAAAATGCACTGCTCTTATCAGCGACATTGGGATTCTCACGGCAAATTTTGCACCACATTTCCGTGCGAGCATCATTTGCTTCTAGCCATGGTACCTCCTGCAGCCACTTTTCAGCAAAAGTCCTTTTTTCGACAGCTTCGGTGATGTCTCTGTCGTCTCTCTGTCTTTTGACGGGGGTGGGGGAACACGGAAATAATTACTCAGTGGGGCCTGCCTCTTTGACATTTTGAGTAGTGATTTTCTCGTGTTCGCCGCAAATACAGTGGTCAGCCATTGGTACGCAAAAGCATATGGAAGCCGTTGAGGGCCAGCTCGTTTGTCTACGTCCAGTACGCATGCGCGCATGCGAACCACTTACGTGCACCCCTGGAAATAACGTTGGAAAAGTTTGTTAAATATATTTCTCGTAAGAGAGCAAAGCACCACATTTGTTTACATTCAGCGAAGCCGACACAGGTTTTTGTATAGTAGCTTCAACAATAAATTTGAAGCCTTTCCATACCCCACTCCTAACACGGTGCATATTTTTCTTTTAAGTTCCCCCATCTTTAGTTTGTTTTTCACTTCATGCTGCTTCATATCGAAAAGGAAATACCAGGATGCGGACTCGCGGAGGGCGCCAGGGCTGAGGGGAAGATTAAAAAGAGGGCGGGGCCACAGCATTCATGTGCGCAGGCATGCACATCGCCTTCTCTGTTTTGTTTTATCCAAAGTATTTATTTTATAACAACTATTTCTTAGCTTAACATCTATAAATCATTTTAGTATAAATATATGAATATATACCCTAATTTTCTGACTATAAACCGCTACTTTTTTCCCTCATTTTGAATCCTGCGGCTTATAGTCCAGTGTGGCTTATCTGTTGATTTATTTGAGTTAATAGGTAACACTTTATTTAACAGCGGCATCATAAGGCTGTCATAAGAACATCATAATTATGACATGACACTATCATGGGCATTACTAAATGCTTATAACAGATGTCAATATGTGTCATGTGGCATATTATGTCACTAAATCCATTTATGTCCAGCTCAGATCTTTTACATCCATTCAAAAGTGAGATAATTTGCTGGATGACACTAACCGACATCTATTATAAGCATTCATTAATGCTTATGATAGTGTCATGTAAAAATTATGACAGTATTATGGCACCACTATCCAAGAAAATGTTACCAAATACCATAACTAGCAATTAATGAAACTGGAACAGTAACTGAAGAAATAATTAGCACAGAACATGACTGTTATTTACATCTGTAGCGCCGGCATGCATGCTAGGAGGAATGTTGGATGAAAACAGTGTTGAGAGCAGGTGGCAGCAGAGGTTGACTGTCTACCCCAAGGAAGCAATGATGGCCAAATGAAGCTTTTAGAGACAATAAGGCTTTGCAGCCAATTGGTTCAAAGCTTAATGGTGGTTCATTTGGTCTCATGACAGTTTTATGGTGCCATTGTCAAATGAAGTGTTACCAGTTAATATCTTTTGGTGTAAATATCCCATAATACAATGAGGACAACTGCGGCTTATAGTCCAGTGTGGCTTATTTATGAACAAATGCCGTTTTCATGTCAAATTTGTGGCTGGCGGCTTATAGTCAGGTGCGCCTTATAGTCCAGAAATTACGGTATTTATTTTTAAAAAGTTGGCGCGAGAGAAGTCCGGCCGGACCTGACCCGAACGTAAATAATTGATTTGGGCCCGACCCGGCCCAAAACTCGGGTCGGGTTCGGGCTCAAGATTTATGCTCTACTTGGGTGGGCGAGAGTATGTCCTCAAACCGGGCAACAGATAAACAGGTGTTTTGGGACAGTTGGCCATTCGTTTTTCCTTCTAATGTTGGAAAACAAGCCCAATTTTTATGTGTGTTAACAAAAAAAAAAAGAGAAATGAATCATCTCCCGTTTCCCAATTAAAAACCGCTAATTCAATAACGGAAACAAGCCTTAATCCATCTTTCAAAAAAAAAAAACAAAAACAAAAAAAAAAAAAACAGAAAGATGAAGAATCAAGAATACAAACCAAAAACAAAACAAAACAAACACAAATATGGCAGGGGGCATAAACATTTAAAACATTACAAATCAGTGAAAAACAAACAAACAATGAATAATGCTGTAATCAATTATTCACAAAGTTTTTCACAAATATTGTTTTTTCCGCTTTTAGGTTAGATTTAAAAAAAAATATATATATAAAATATTAATAATAAAAACACTCATTCTTGCGATCCTTACAGAAACAAAAAATGACATTTTCCCATTTGAGTTTGAAGTCCACATGTAGGTTCCTGATGATGAACTTGCAAAGTTCTTTCCAAAACTTATTGGAAAAAGAGCAGGAACAAAAAAGGTGCTGAACTGTCTCTGGATGATTTCCACAGAAAAATACAAGTTTGTCTCAATGTCCCGCTTGATAGTATCTATGGATAATTTTGAAAGCGACTTCTTTGACCTTACTTGTCAACGGAAACATATTGGGGATAGTCCATACCTTAGACCAAATGATATGTCCAACATATTGATTCCAAAAAGACTTAAGATATGGTGTGGATCTAATCTCATTCTGAAATAGAGATCGAGTGTATCTATTCGAATTTTTGTAATGTAGTTAACATAATTTACCCACACTTGAATTTAGTATATTTGGAGGAGATACAGTTTGAAATGGCATGGTTACATTTCTGCACAGCATAATGAATCCTGAAGGAATCCAGTGTTTCCCACAAATGAACGAGACCGTGGCGGCCCGCCACAGTCTCGTTTGGGCCCGCCACAGTCTCGTTTGCACCCCCCCCCCCCGCCGATTAAAAAAAAAAAAAAAAATAATAATAATCAGATGCGTCAGTCAGCCGATTACACAGCTGTAGCCCACTCCACTCTACTACCAGGTAGTAGAGTAGTATTTTAGAGTAGTATTTTATTTATTTATTTAAGAGACGCAAGGGGAACGAGTAGGAAGAGTGGGAGAACGAGCGAGATAGCGAGAGATAGCGGTCGCATGTCTTAGCAGCCCGCTGTTATTTTGTTATTGTTTTTCTTTATTATTGTTACCACAATCAAATGGGTAAGCAAATACAGACTTCTCTCCTTCTTCCCCATATCCGGGGCATTACAATAGTTTGGATCGGACTTTTCGGCGAAAGTGAGCGGTGGACGGCCGTCTTGGACGGAAAGCAAACTTTGATTGAACTTGCGCGGAGAGGCGGGGCCCAAAATAAAGCCTTGCTCTATTTTCAGAGCGTTGGTCACAGTAAAATATTTATTAGTTCAAGCAGAGTAAAATGATACATATTCACGGTACAAGAACGTCGTTTCCGTGTCCATCGATTGGTAAGAAAAGGCTGTTTGTACGAGTGACGTGTGGGCGCTCCCGTCAGGGGGACATTTCGCGTGGAGTGGCTATTTTTCGGCACAACACCGGCGCGCCAACTTCAGACAATTACGGCTGACGAAACTTGGATAAATGCGCCCCCCCCCCCCCCCCCCCCCAATTTCGCGAGCTCTGGGACACTCGAAAAATGACTCTCATACCTCTCCTTGCTAAGTTAATGGTACCTCGATGTGCGTTTGTGTGGAAATTTAGTTCACGAACAACGGGGAAAAAACTATTCACCTTCTCACCGAATCAAGTAAAAGTCTTTACACGGCTATTAGAATTCCCCCAGTCCTGTAAATGGGTCAGTTGACAGAAGGACTGTTATTGTTGCGGTAATGTAGTACTTATGAGGGTCAAATAAAAAGGAAAAAGGAGGACTACGACGGCGGTCTGAAACCCGCGGCTCTCGGGCCGCATGCGGCTCTTTAGCGCTGCTTCGGAGCTGTTTTCTTTTCGTCTTTTTTTTAATGGAAAAAGATGGGGGAGGGAAATATATTTTTTGTTTTAATAGGATTTCTAGGAGGACAAACATGACACAAACATTCTTTCAATTCATTAATATTGTAATGAAGTTAAACTTGTGGTAGCATCGTACAACAGAGTAGTCACGTGGTGTGCTATAGGATCCACTGCAGGGAAAATAAACATTTAATCATGAAGGCTAATTATGTATTTCTAGCCAACTTAGTGATTTTTATAGTAGGCTAATATAGCTAGTATTGATAATTATAAGGCTTGTACAAGGCTTTTAATTTTTTGCTGCTCCAGACATACTGTATCAGTTTTTTTTTTGGGGGGGGGGGGGGGGTCAAATATGGCTCTTTCAACAGTTTGGGTAGCCAACCCTGAGTCACTACGAGATGTAAGTCATACTATTGCTACGAGAAAAAAAGTCGCATTATTACACAGGGTAACGTAGCTGTAATCAGCTACGCATTTTACATACATGTACCGTAGCTGAGAGCTATAACATCTGCCTCGCTAATGAAATATTTCAACTATATCTTTGTTATGGTTCTTCTTGGGGGAAAAAAATAATGAACAAAAAAAAATAAATTCGCCGTGGCATGACATGACTCAGACTCCCACCACCACCGTTTCAAAAAATCCTATGGGAAACACTGGTCAGAGACCCTCCCACCACAGTCTCCTAAAATCCTGTGGGAAACACTGGAATCGCATCATAAACAATAGCATATTGCTGAGGTCTAACTGGTAACTGAAAATAATCAAAAAACTCCGCGTAAGACTTCAGGTGCCCGTTGCAATTAAAAAGTTGTGACACAAAAATGATTTTCTTCTGCATCTAATTGTCCAAGAATAAAGATTTGTTTTTGTAAAGAATTCAATAAGCCATGACCCGGAAGACAATGCCTTGTTGAAGAAGAACTTTTTCCGGGTCAAGGCTCATCTTAAAAGCGAACTCGTAGGAAAACAAATATTGAAGGATATAGATATAGAAGGAAAAACAAACGGCCAAAAGGTACACGGACCGCCTTGATAGTTCTTGAAGTTTGGGAATCATAACTTTATAGACTAGTCTATGCGCTTTATAGTGCCACCTATCGGATGGAAACGGAGGTGTTTTGAGACACGTGAAAATTGTCGGCTTGTTGTGTGTGAGAAAATCTTGGTCAGGCATCGAGTGACGTTTGTCTCAAAAATAAATGCGCGTGTTCGCTGTTAAAAAACACAGCTCCAACAAGTCACAAGCAAAATTGAATACTTAAAAAATGTCAAGTCATGATAATTGCACGCACATCATTAAAAAAACACGTGAAATTTGCGGAAGTATTTGTGGATTTGAAAATTACATGTGGAAAACGCGGACGTATTTGTGGATCTGAAAAACACATGTGAAAATGACTAATGTATTTGTGAGAATTGCGGACGTATTTGTGAATTTGAAAAACATGTGTGAATCGCGAATGCGCTTGTGTGTGAAAATTTGAACGTTTCTTGTTATGTTTGTCTCAAAAAGAAATGCACGCGGCCGCCGATTCACAAATACAATTCGAATGTTTGCAAACAATAATTCATGATGAGTGCACGCACAACATAAAAAAACACGTAAAACTCACGGATATATTTGTGGATTACAAAAACACATGTGAAACTCATGAATATATTTGTGGATCTCGAAAACACATGTGAAAATCTTGGATATATTTGTGCATCTACAAAAAATATGTGTGAATCGCGGATGTATTTGTGAGAATATTTTTGAGACAAATCTCTCCCCATACAAAACAACCTATGATGATACGTTGAGCTTGAAATTTCTCTGCCCTCCCCCATTGGATGGTCCACCCTGGGGGCCTGTTGATACCCATTGTTCACATTTGTTTCGTCACTGCTTGCAGCTATACCAAATAAATGTTTAGCTATAGCAAAAATAAGTTATAGTTGTATAATAACTTGTATTTGTATAAAAAATAGAACTCGTAGTAACTGAATTGTGTGTGTACCTGCAGTGTGTTTCACCCATAGAGACAGCAATTCTGCAGATCCCGTGTGAGGTCTCCATGTCCCCGTCTTGGACTGCTGTCTTCAGTTGATCACGGAGCCCCAATACCAGAGGTATTAGGCTCAACAGAGCGTTGCTGTACCTGTTGTCACATATCCACTCAAGTCACAGTGACAAGTTTTTAATTAGTGTTCTATGTCGTACATTTGTTACCTCTGGCAATCAGGTTGTGTGAAGACATTAACTATCGTCTCAACGGCTGTGTCAAACAACTCTGAATCGGATAAAGTCGTGAAGCAATCCTGAACAAGTTCCTGCGTTTCCCCGAGTGGCACGTCCAGTCCCAGCCAGCTAGACAAGCAGCGTAGCACCTTCTCTTTCACCTTCATCGATGAGTCTTTGCTCTGGAGGAGCTGACGCAACAGTGGACACACTGCGCTCCACTCCCCAGCCAGGGCTTCCTTTAGTCGGGCGCGACGAGTCCGCTCCAGCCGGCTGGTCTGGAACTCCTCGGGAAGTACGATGAGGAGTTCCAGCAAGGCCAGACAGTGCAGCTGAGGGTCTTGCGTGGGCCCAGAGCCTTCTTGGCTCTGAGGTTGGAAGGCTTGCACCATGTCAGCAACTGGCTGGGACCAGACGTGCGGAATTAAGTTTAGAGCCATTGAGGCCAGTGCAACGCATAGTCTCGTCAACACCATTTTAGGCCCAGAAGAGAAGTGCAAAATGTGGGAAAGGAGCTGAACTCTCAGGTGCTCATGTTGGTCTGCAGGAAAGTCATTCCAATGAGAGGAGATCTTGACATGGAGCGTGCTGGCGCCAAAGAACTGCACCTCAGGGAGCTGTGGACCCAACAAAAATAATGAGTGTCCAAACAAACTCGTCAACGGAGCTAAAGTTTTAAGAAGATGAGGGGACCTTTTCCGGGCTTAGCAAAGCCCAACAGAAACACCACGCTTGAGCAGACCCCTGAGCTTGGGTCAGCCACTTCTGGGCCGCATTCTTACACTCCATGTCTGGGTCAAAATAAAGCTGGTAGAGTGCCTGCAACACAAGTGGGGGGAAGGTGGTCTCTGTTCTATACTTTCTTTTGTTGTGCGCTACAGGTACGTTTTCATCTATGTAACTTGAAGAACCACTTGATTGCAGAGTGTAAAAAAAATGTGGCTGCTATTAATAGAACAGCATCTGCTATTAGTTGGTATCATGTTACAGAAATGTCTGTTGGACTTTTAACTCAGCCAACTGTCGCTGTACACTGCTTTTGTTTAAACAATTAACTGTTTTTACTATGCAGGACTGAAGGGAAGGCTTACACATGATTTGATTAGATGTTTATACCATGAGCAGACATCAGAAAACACACAAAATAGAAGGAAACTATTAAGCTGAAGGCAGTACTGATCTTCCTCAAAGTCATTTTTAAAGTATTTATTGGTCCTGCTTTTTTGTTTTAAAAAATGAAAAAAGTTCCAAACAAAGACTTAAAATCATAAAATTGGGATTAAAAAGTTAATCAGAAAACCTAGTCGGTTCTATAACAAATTCTTAATATTTTACAAAATGGAACTGAATAGCTAAAGCTGAACTTGACAAAACACTTCATGTAAGAAAAACAATCAAAAGCAGACAAAAAAACAAACAAACAAACAACAATGATTCACCAAAACAACAAGAGTCCTTATTTTCATTTGTTTCATGGTGGTAGCGGCAGGAAAAAAAATGCAGTTCTCCTTACTATGATGTCATTCTAAATATTCCATACAGGAAATACACCAATTTAAAAAACAAAATATGAAATAATGAAAATTTGAATAATAATAATTAAAACCAAAAACTAACCGAAAACAAAATAAAAACAAATAAACTTACTTTAAAACTAACTAAACCCAAATAATTGGAAAAAATAACATTTAAAATAAAATAAAACAACAAAATATTATCAATATTCTCCAAGTGTTGTATGTAGGCTCTCTTGGGATCACAGTTTTTGTTTATTTATTACATTTATTTATTAAATCTAATATTATACATTTTCTTTAAGAGCAGGTACTGTATGTTATATTCAAGTCTTAAGTAGAATACATTTCCATTTAATCCTATGACAATTTTTTTTTTTTTTTTTTTGTATGTATGTATGAATGTTGTTTAACTTTTGAATGTACAAGCCCAGGGGTCAGTAACCCAAAATGTTGAAAGAGCCATATTGGACCCCAAAAAAAAAAAAAAAAATGTCTGGAGCAGCAAAAAATTTAAAACCTTATACTGTATAAGGCTTATAGTGAAGGCAACATATGCTGTATGTATATTAGCTATGTTAGCCTACTATCAAAACGATTAAGTTGGCTACATTTACTGTACATAATGAGCCTTCATGATTAAATGTTTATTTTCCCTGGAGTGCATCCTATAGAGACTGACGCACCACGTGACTATTCTGTTGTACGATGCTGCCTCAAGTTGAACTTCATTAACATATTAATTAGAAGAATAATTGTGTCATGTTTGTCCTCCTACAGAAACCGTATTAAAACAAAAATGTATATATCGCTTATCGTTTTCCATTTTCCAACAGTTTTGAAAAAGCTCCAGCGAGTCACTAGGGCAGCGCTAAAGAGCCGCATGGAGCTGAATTTAAAATGAGGCTATGGTAACATGTTTTTCCTCGATTTATCATCTTTTCCACATTCAAACACAAAGGCAAGGAGAATTCCGGGAAACTTACCGCCTCAACATTCTCCACTGTCAACTCCTCAGCATGAATGGCCCTCTCCATTGGTTGCAACATGTCAGTCTCCTCATGTTGCTTCTGGACATCCATTAGGAATCACTCTTGATCGGAGAGCTAACAAATACTTGTAGTTCAAATGCGCACAGCGGCCTCCTGAGTGTGTAAATAAAGCAGAGGTCACCGAGTGTCAGGTGACCTCATATTGACCTGTTGTTGGAATCTTTAAGTCTGTCCTACAAGAATACCATTGTCGAATGACCGAGGCGTATTTCTTAGCACAACGTCCACTCTCATGGACGTTTTTTTAAAAAACTACAAAAATAGCTTCGGTCATGCTTGTGTGTGTGTGTGTATACACAGCCCTGCCCATATGCCTCTCCTGCCCGACTCCCCCAGGATATTTTTAGCCCCCGATGATGTCCCCTCACATAACAAGCACAAAGAACACAACCGCCGAGGAGAATCCAACCTGTTCCACTGATGTTGCTTGCTCCCAGTCCCAAACTCTGCCAGGTTACGCAGGTATTGGACATGAACAACACTTTTCAAGTCCAGCCACAAATTCTCTATCGGATTCAGGTCTGGGCTTTGACTCAACCACAACTGAAAATTTACCTGGTTCTTTACCTTTAACCATCGCTGTGTAGCTTTTGCAGTATGCTTTGAATCATTGTTCAGAGTTTGAAAAGTTGAAAGCCACTGTTGATGAGAAGTCAAATTAGATCTCAACTAGAGTTAGCCAAAAAGCATGTGGAAGACTCCATGGTCAAGTGGAAGAAGATTCTTTGGTCTGTTGAGACCTAAATTGAGCTTTTGGCCATCAGACAAGACATTGTTTGCCAAAAACCGAACACTTCACATCACCAAAAACACATCACCCCCACTGTGAAGCATGGTGGTGGCAGCATAATGCTGTGGGGATGTTTCTCAGCAGCTGGACCTGGAAGGCTTGTAAAAATAGACGTCAAAATGAATGCTACAAAATACTACAAGGAACTTCGGGGGGAAGATCTTCTTCAGTCTGTGAGAGAACTACAGCTTGGGAGAAGATACTATATATTCCAACAAGACAATGATCCAAAGCATACTGCAAAATCAACTAAAGATTTTTTTTTTTTAAAAGTACCAGGTAAATGTTCTGGAGTGGTTGAGTCTAAGCCCAGACCTCAGTCCTATAGAGAATTTGTGGCTGAACTTGGAAAGGGCTGTTAACGCCCAATAGCCGTGCAACCTGACAGAGCTTGAGCAGTTTTGCAAAAGAGAATGGAGCAAAATTGCAGTGGGCAGATGTACAAGACTGATTGAGACTCATCCACAGGGCTGTCAACAGACTTGCAGGGGCCCGGGGAGAAGAGACCACCCCACGCCTGCCACCGGCTTGTCACAACAACATACGCAGTACTTTTAACGCTTTGCAAGCAATCACAGTGTAAATTTTCAAATATTTGAGATTGACAGTTAACAGACCGTAATGTGATGCGACACAATATAAACAAACAAATTCCATCTACTGTCCCATGTAGGCTACAATACAACACAACAGAGAGTGCTATGCCTGCCTGCTAAGCAACAAAACAGTAAAACTAAACATCCCGTGCCTGCCCCCTCCATATCCCTGGGGTTATCAAGCCCTCAAACAGTGATGCGCCTAGATTTTTTTGACAGCAAAGTCATTTATAACATCAGTGAAATCCAGTTTTTGAGCAAGCTCACGCTCAATGGAGAGCATGGCTAGGTTGTTAACCCAAGATAAATCCAGCCGCCGGACCTTAGTCTGTTCAGCCTTGCGCAGCTGCTCCCCACAGACTAACATATATCCCTGATCTCCCATCACCTTTTCTCTCCTCGGCTCAACGCGAGCAGCATGTCTTGTCATATCACAGCTCAATAGGCTACAAACGGCCGGTGACAGACTCAAATCGGGCTTTGGTCTTTGTGATCACGAATGTAAACGTTCAGCGCTAGCGGCTGTTGCTCACTTACCGACATCAACGTCCACAGCCAACTCTAGCCCTAATTCTCTGGCTTCTAGTCCCCCTTTACAAAACTACATTTTTTTCTTGTTAACTTCTATGATCTTCATCTCTTTTTTTCTTTTCTTTTCTGTGCACCCGATTTATGACGACTTGCCATGTTTAGAGTATATAACAATGACAGATTTTAATTTTCCGCTTCAGGGCACATACGTAGTGTAGCCTTGAGTGCGCCAGAGCGGGGTCAAACCATTCTTTGCTAAGACGGGGACACATTGTGCAAAAAAATACATACGCGGATTTTCAGGGGGGCCCTGGTGGCCGAAAAGTCTCATCGCATGTAACTGACTTTCCGATACAGTATATGATTTTAAATTAAGAATTTTGCGGTAAAATATTGTGTATAAAAGCTGTAAAGCAATAAAACAAAAATGAATGAAATGAACAAAAAAAAGATTTTTATAATGGGTCAAAATTATTTTTCGAACAGATCACATGACTAGCACCTTAGACGATCATTTGGTTTGCTTAGCCAAAACCACCCGAGGACCGAAGAGGCAAGATGGATATAAGTTTTTTTTTTTTTTTTCAAAACCTAAGCTTTCAAAAGCAAAAACAACTACTGAGCAAGAACCAAAGATTGAAAATATGGACCATGAAACGCTGGAGACCACCGTCAAAATGGTGAGCATTTCGAGTTTCAATTTGCCCCACTAAAGACAATTATTCTACAAGAGAGCCACCACCGGTGTCTTGCCAATGTAGTTACCCCCATCAGAAATTGTGTCCCCTGGCCGCGGGAGCGCACACACATACACACACGCACACACACACACACACACACCCACACACACAATTAGTTATGAGTTATGTCGACTTAAACAATGAATTGAAGCCAGAAAAGAACCACAGTTATATATTTTGGACATCGACGTTCATAAAACTTGAGAAACTCCATATGGGAGTTGAATTACAGTAATAAACAGTTATAGGTCATCCTATGAGTAAAACAGTGAAGCATTGCCTTTTTTACGTTCAGTACGTATGTTACGTTATACTAAAATAAAGTTATTTTATTTTTTATTTTATTTTTATGGATGTGCCATGTTTTAAAACCTCGTAGATAACTACATGACCAAAACATGGAAATCAAGCAAATCAGTGCAGCCCAGGGGATACAATTTTTGACTGGGGTAACTACATTGGCATGACACCGGTGGGCGTACCATATTCAGTGGAGGACGATCTTGGCGAAAAGTATAGTCGAAGAAGCCTGATTTGGAATTCCCCTCAAGAATGATGGGTAACAAAAAAAACGCTCATTTTCAACTTATTATCATAAATATTCTTGGAAGTATATTTTATCGCTGACACTGCGTTTCGGGGTCATCAACATGTTGTAGACTCATAGACTCACTGCTTCGATTGCAGCCAAAGGTGCATCTATGAAATTATGACTTGAAGGGGGGGAATAATTATGCAAACAATTATGTTCATTTATATATTTTTATTAAATTGACGTTACTCTGTAGAAATCTGTCTTAACTTTGACATTAAAGTTTTTTTCCAATAAATTTTTGTGTTAAAAATGCCAAATTGTGTTGTCCACGATTGATTTATGAATGCAATAAAAGGGGAAAACATCCAATGTGGTGAATACTTATGATGGGCACTGTAATTGTTCCGCGTGCCACAGGTGTTAAATTCAAGGCCCAACGGCCAGGTACGGCCCGCCATGTGATCAAATCCTTTGAATTCACGTTTTTTGCAAAAATAACATTTCTGATTGTCATCACTTTTACAAATGCCGATGTAGCAAGAATTATTTGTTACTAATCGTCCGTTTAAAATAGAGCAGTTGCAAAAATTAAGACCAAAAAAAAAAAAAAATTAAAAAAGACAAAAACAGGTATAAGGTCTCTAGACTGTTTCTCAAAGGAGGTATTTTCCCCCTAAAATTGGACGCAGGCAAGTCATTTTCATTTACTCGTACAATAATTTTGCAGATTTTAAATTTTTGGGAAATCACTATTCCCGAATCAAAATTTAAATCTTTTGAATTACTGATAAACATCTACTCCATTCTGAAGTCAGTTTGTTGGCGATAACACAAAAAGCTGGCAGTACTGTATTTATCAGAAATATAGTGAAAATTAGGTCGTCATACATTCATTTATAAGGGTTGGCAGACAGTAGTCCTCTGAAAGAAACCATAGCTATGCAACAAAGACGGGTTTTAAACACTTGGTATGCCTTGCTGAGATGGTAAGTCATAATAGGCAGGTAATTCAGTGAAATTTTTCACGAAACACCATTTGAAGTGTGTTAGACACTCAGTTGAAATCATAACCTGTAATAACAGGGGGGTTTTTTTTTTATGGCTTTCACCTGTCCGGATATGCATTGCAGACTTTGACCCACTACTAAATTGAGAATCCCCATTGCTGTTTCCCACAAATCTTTACGAAAGTCAAGAGAATAAGGTAGTGTTAGTTAGTCTTGATAATGAATGATAGGCAGAGATCTGGTATAATATGTTGTATTTATTAAAAATGAATAATTATAGCAATCATGATTGTTTTGGCACTCTCTCTGCTAGTCAATGGGAGGCCCCTCCCAACACTGAAAACCAGTCAGGCCACTTAAGGTGACTCATTTGTGAGTATATGACAAGCCCAGCAAGAAATATAACAAAGGTGAAGTAACTGACTGTATTCTTACAGCTGCTCCTATGAACAACATTTTTTAACGTTGCCCCAGGACCCAAACTGAGGATGTGTCCAGCCCAGCAAGTGGCGCCCAAAGTTGGCGGTGGTCAGAATCATCCCAAGCAGTGCCACATTCCCGAAGGCTCCACGCATTCGTTTTTTAGGATCTAGTTGAGAATTTTAAATGTCAAAATTTTTTAAAGTTACAAAAAAGCAACAAGAGCAAAGGAAGGTCTAACCTCCTGTTGAGTAGCCATGTGCATACACCTCACGACTTATGATCCAGATGGCTCCCAGTCCGCTGGTGAGACGCTACAAGCAGACACACACATTTTGTGTGTAGTCATTGGGAGTCATTAGTTTGTAAGTAATAGGCGTCAACTTACGGGACAATGCAGGCCACCAACAGCAAGACAGAAAAGGAAGGCAGGGTAGAGCTCCAGACTAAATGGGGTGTTGGTTAAGAGACAGAAAATTAAACACATCATACATTTTACTTTTGTCCATAGCCTACTCACGTGTTCTGGTGTGCACGTTGCATGCAGTTGAAAATGTTGCCCTCTTCACTATCATCGCAGTACATCTTAGGGTACTGTAAAAAACAAGTGAAGTGTGTGACTGCATTCATAAAGGCGGTTTCAGTTCTTACTGACATTTTTTTCTGCCACACGACGCCAACCTTGCTGCTTACCGGCACATTGTACTTCTTGCGAGCTTTGCCCACTTGGATAGCTAAGTGTCCCACCATGATCATACTGGCAACACCAGTCAACACCACGCAGCCATACTCTTTTGACAGAACAACCATCTTTTACACCTGAGAAAAACGACATAGATGAACAGCACACACACATATTTAAATATTTACAGTAGTTTTCGTTTTATATAGTGTTTATTCATATTTACACTACTGAAACAAATTTTCAGAGCAAAGAGAAAATGACCAGCTACATCAAAAAAGCCAACAAGATCACAACAAAGATAGCTCAATTATCATGTTGGATGAACAACTTCATTTTTTATATAAATTTATTTATGTAAAACAAAATATTCAAAATTCATAATCTGTTTGCAGTCATAATTTGTTTGCAACCTTATTTTGCGGTGCACAGTTTTCCAAAATAAAAGGGATTTGTGACTATAACATAACTCACATTCACATGCAAAAAAATGGAGTGCTGCAACAATTAATCGATTCGCCAGTATTTCGATTGGGAAAAAAAAATCATATTAAGTTTTGCTGCTTTGAGTATTTGTTTAATTAAAGTGGCGTTGTAATGGTTTGTTTCGAAAGTGTTGTATTGATTTGTGTGCATACACTGCTCTCTAGTGGCATCAGTCAACATGACATAGCCCATTTCACATGGCTGAATCCAGCTGCTCCCTGTTAAGACCAATGTAAGCTAAGTTTTTGTTTGAGCTAATGTTTTTTTTTTTAATGCTTTTGTAATTTTGTTTATAATTATATTTAGCTGTTTATTGTGGGAATGTGTTTGAACAAAAAAAGCAAATGTTAGCATTTTATAGCATTTAAGCTAGACTTTTCTATGTAAGTTAGACAATTGTACTTATGTTGTACTTAGATCCTCATTTATTTTATTTTGATACCGTTTGAGGCTCAGCTCAGGTATTTTAATATTCCTTATCCAATTACGCTGTTATTCGAACTAACTAGTGTATCGATTAATCGACTACTAAATCAATCGATAGCTGCAGCCCTAAAAATCTGTGATTGGAACAATCTTAATATTAGAGATGTCCCGATCGATCGGCATCCCGATCGATCGGGTCCGATCACGTCATTTTCAAAGTATCGGAATCGGCAAAAAAATATCGGCCATGCCTTTTTTAAATATATATATATATATTCTTTTAATTAAATCGATTTCTAATTGTATTTAACGTTACAGACATAATATGTTACACTCATCCAGAGTCTTTAGTTTAGGCTTAGGGTAGGGTTATCAAATTTATCCCGATAACGGCGGTAATTAATTCTTTTGAAAATGTATCACGTTAAAATATTTAACGCAATGGCGTACCGCACGCAGGCTATTTTTAGACCATCACGTCGCATCGTAAAGCGGAAGTAAAGCCGAAGTGGGACATTATAGACCCGCCCTCGCATAGACTCAACGTAATTTGTGCTACTATTCTCCCGTAATCTTTCAAACACGAACATGCCGATCACGCATTGCTTTTTTGGAACTTGTAGAAACGACTTTACATTACGACATTACGACACATGAAGGATGTTTTCTTCATACGTTTCCGGAAACCAAAAACTCGGGAGGAAAAAATGTGAAGACCGAATTAACTTGCGCGGACTTTAACACCAGCTCGGTGAATCCATTCACATTTCATATGCAGTAAACATTATGTTGGGTTGGCATGGTCTTTCAGAGGACAAAGAGGTAAGCCATTTTTATATTTTTAACTTATTCTTTCAGCTTAACGTTGTGCTGTACCGCCTTTGTCTGACAATGAATGACCTGAAAAGAATTACAATGGTATCTGACTGCCACTGTTACCGTTTCTGTTTTATATATATATATGTATGTATATATGAAAAAACAACTTTAGTAAGGGGGAAGTGTAAATAAATTATAGAATTAAGATGTGTTATCAATGAAAAAATTAAAAGTGTTCGTTGGCTGTCACTGAGCAGCATTTGCGATCGCTACACAAAGCTAACTAAATTACCCCCAAGAACGGTAAGAGACGTAGGACAACCAGAGGATATATAAGAAAGACAGGGCTGATGGTAAAGGATAGCTTGTTCAAACAGGAGAATGTCATTGTCAGTTGCGTCGATAAAAAAGCTAAAGCTTTGCTTAGGTCGGCTCGTTTTTTTTTTTTCTTCGTTTTTTTTCGTCTTTTTCAGCCTTCGACACTCAAGCCATCTCTTTAACTAGAGCTGGGAATCTTTGGGCACCTAACGATTCGATTACGATTACGATTCAGAGGCTCCGATTCGATTATAAAACGATTATTGATGCACCCCCCTCCTTTTTTTTTCTTTTTTTTTTTTTTAAATGTTTTGTACATTAGTTCCAAAATTGTTCAAAAATACTCTGAGGCTAAACCACACTATTTCAGTATCAAGATAACATATAGCAGTAAACAAATATACAAAAATAACATTAAATAAAAAACTCCAGTCCCCATTCTGTATCAGCAGCTTTAAACTACATTCAATTAATTTAATGTTGTGAATCAACCGTTAAATTGCTCCCATTATTCCATAATTCCCCTTTTGTCTACTTTCGACATGTGAAAGTTTTAAAACTATCTGCAAGATAGATTCAAGTCAATATTTTACCGATTTAGGAGTATTTTAGGTAAAAAGTTAATTAGGTTTGCTTGGAAGGTTCGCTACAACAGCCTTGCAGGGAAGTGTACTGCTTTAAGATGGCGGCCGTTTATAACGCCCGCATCTAGCTTTTTGTAGATGTGCTGCTAACACTACCAAATTTATATAGCATCTAGTCCTATATAAATGATATCCACCGTAACATTATATTCTAGTCCTATATAAATGATATCCACCGTAACATTATATGGATGGACTTTGTTGCAGCTTTTCGGCAGCAGTCAGGTATGTTGTTGTGTTTTTTTATCTCGTTGCATGAGTTGAGCTAGAGCCGTGAGTTGAGCATTGGCATTACCCGAGGGGCCGGGTGATGGGAAGCATGATGTTTAGCTACTCTCGTTCCGTTCCGTCCCGAAGACCGCGCGGCGCGCTGAGTGTTGTGTACTTCCGCTTTATTTCGCATATTTCAATAATCGGAATTTGGATGTTTGTGAATCCTTCTCGAATCTTCCACGGCCGAATCGCGAATAATCTAAGAATCGGAAATTTTGCACACCTCTATCTTTAACTGAACATTTTTATGTTCTTCCACATCTTTGCCAGTGAATTTGGCACCAGGCACATCACTTTCGGAGAGAATTGGTAGGTTTAGCTCTGTAAACATCTCCTTTGTACACGATTTCCATTCATTTCCTATTAGGGACAAACGGTGGCTTGTCCCTACTTAGCAACAGTAGCTAATGTCATGAATGGTAAATGGTAAATGGTATTATACTATTAATGAGCAGAAATGACGTGTTGCTTGCGGTACGCCATTAATGCATGCGTTGCACGACCCACTCACGCGTTGTCTCGCTCATTCTGTAACAGCGCCGTTTTACCTATATAGAGAGACAAATGGCAGTGTAAAATGAGTAGAGTGAATTCTGGTAGCCTTTGGAGCCTTTTTTTAATAGGCTAAAGCCTTACACTCCCTCTCCCTACGATTAGAAATATCATGGGAAGCAATGTGGGGAAGCAAGGTAGCAATTGATCCTTTTCCTAACCCCTTATGTTATTTCCCAACGCAGAGAAGATATATCAATTGGTAGCACTACGCACAGTAATGGTTCCACTTCTCATCATGCACTTGGGTTGAATGGCTGCAGTATCATTTACTGAAAGCTCAACAAATACACTAGATGGCAATATTTAGTTACAATATACAAAGTCCCAAGTCTTTCTATCCGTGGATCCCTCTCACAGAAAGAATGTTAATAATGTAAATGCCATCTTGAGGATTTATTGTCATAATAAACAAATACAGTACTTATGTACTGTATGTTGACTGTATATATTCGTCCGAGTTTTATTCATTTTTTTTTTAATGCATTGCCAAAATGTATATGATCAGGAAAAATTATCCGGAATGATTGGAATTGAATCGGGAGCAAAAAAAAGCAATCGGATCGGGAAATATCGGGATCGGCAGATACTCAAACTAAAACGATCGGGATCAGATCGGGAGCAAAAAAAAACATGATCGGAACAACCCTACTTAACTCATTTGCTCCCGGAACCGTATAAATACGTTCTATTTCCAAATGCTTCAGTGTCCCGATTACGTATTTATACGTCTTTTGCGTTTTTTTGTACAAGAAGCATCTAGAGCTTTCGATCTATCGCCAAAACAAAAAACAAGCCTCAAAACCCATTTTAAAGCAATAAAACTCGCCACTGGAGGGCAGTAGCACATTTGTTAAGAGCCCACAACTCAATTCAAACAGTACAACTTTATTAGGGAAGCTAGCAGAGCCCCTCTGCAGCTTGCTGCTCACGTCCACCGCACGCTCGAGGGTCCTGCACGGAAACGCGCACGGCCAAACCAGTTCCCCCCCAGGAACATAAGTTCCCCAGGTGAACGAGACAGTGGTCACCACAAAAAAAGACTTTTAAAAAAATCCATCTTTACGAGACAGTCGGCAATGAGGGAAAAGTTTAACCGCTGTCGCAGCCACCAAACGTCATCTCTCAGTTAGGTAAGTGTGAATAAATTGTTACTTTGCTATGAAAAGCTCTATTTGGCTGGTTGTTCATGTTATTTTGTAAAAGGAAAACATTATTCAGATGTTTGGGATGTCACTGAAGCAAAAAATAGCCGTGTTAAAGTCAAAATTATGTTTGAAATTTTTGCGTTTACAAAAAGCTCATTTTCTCCGTTTTTTCATCAGAAATTGGAAAAATGCTCAAACTAAGCTATTTTCTAATGCTGATTTCTAAAGAATGAAATAAGGTATGAACTTACTTTTTTTTTCTGCTGAAAGAAGAGAGTCTAATCTTTCTTTTGGTGGGTTCCATGTTTATATAGCAATAGAACAGAATTTTTTGTGGGCCGTGCAAAATCAGTCAAAATCCAGTAAAATGGCCGGGAGCGAAGGGCCTTGCTCCGGCGAAAATGGCTGGGAGTGAACGAGTTAATATATATAATAGGTGGGTAGTAACTAGAGGTGTGCAAAATTTCCGATTCTTAGATTATTCGCGATTCGGCCGTGGAAGATTCGAGAACGATTCACAAACATCCAAATTCTGATTATTGAAATATGCCAAGTAAAGCAGAAGTACGACACGCGCCGCGCGTTCTTCGGTACGCAATTAGGGACGGAGCGAGAGTAGCTAAACATCATGCTTCTCATTACCCGGCCCCTCAGGTAACGCCAATGCTCAACTCACGGCTCTAGCTCAAATCATGCCACGAGATAAAAAAAAAAACAACATACCTGACTGCTGCCGAAAAGCTGCTACAAGCCACATTATGTTACGGTAGATATCATTTATATAGGACTAGATGCATTATAGCTTCGGTATCGTTGCCAGCACATCTACAAAAAACTAGATGCGGGCGTTAGTAACGGCCGCCATCTTAAAGCAGTACACTTCCCTACAAGGCTGTTGTTGCGAACCTTCCAAGCGAACCTAATTAACTATTTTTCTAAAATACTCCTAAATCGGTAAAATATTGACTTGAATCTATCTTTAAAATAGTTTTAAAACTTTCACATGTTGAAAGTAGACAAAAGAGAAATTATGGAATAACAGGAGCAATTTTAACAACTTTAACGGTTGATTCACAACATTAAATTAATTGAAAGTAGTTTAAAGCTGCTGATATAGAATGGGGACTGGAGTTTTTTATTTACTGTTATTTTTGTATATTTGTTTACTGCTATATGTTAACTTGATACTGAAATAGTAGTTTGGTTTAGCCTGAGAGGATTTTTGAACAATTTTGGAACTAATATACAAAACAAATTAAAAAAAGAAAAAAAAAAAAGAAAAAAAAAAAGGAGTGGGGTGCATCAATAATCGTTTTATAATCAAATCGGAGCCTCTGAATCGTAATCGTAATCGAATCGTTAGGTGCCCAAAGATTCCCAGCTCTAGTAGTAACGCATTACATTTACTCCGTTACATTTACTTGAGTAACCTTTTGAGAAAAATGTACTGCTAGGAGTAGTTTGACTAAGCCATATTTTTTACTTGAGTAGATTTGTGAAGACGAAAGGCTACTCTTACTCCACTACTTTAGGCTACAGTAGTCATTAAATTTTTCCTCTTTATTCTACATATTAGATTTTACTATTTTTTTTGCCAGAGATGAAACAGCGGCTCTAGCAATTTCACCAATGAGGCGCCTGGCGCCAGAACAATAATCACACAACTCCATTATACCAATCAGACTCAAGCTTGCCGTTCTATATCACGGCGGCCTGTTCAATCACGCGGTGTCTTTAAAGCACCGTAAAAAATTAAGTATTTGACATAGAGCGCTGCCTTCAACATGACTCCAAAGTGTGGACTGTATATCTTTGGCTTAATGTGGTTATGTAATAGGTTATAGTGGAGTATAATAATAACTGTTCATATAGATACTGTAAGTTTGTGCCAAGAAAAATAATATATTGTTTAAAAAAAAACAACAACAACAAAAAACATAGTAAGCAGTTCCTCACAATGTTACTCAATACTTGAGTATTCTTTCCACTGGATACTTTTTTGCTTCTCCCGTCAGCCCTTTTCTTTTCGGGTTGAATTAAATGTAAACACATATAAATGTTGTATGTTTGTTTGGATTTGTCATGCCTGAAGGGAAAATAAATAAATAAATAAATAAATAAAATAAAATATTAAAAAAAACGAGGAACCGCAATAGGTTACTTAAAAAAAACATTGTCACCTGCATGGCCATACTGTTCAGTTATGGATGTGTTCTGAGTCAAATGAAATCATATCAACTTTTATTTGTTTAGACCAAATCACAACAACAGTTATCTCAAGGATAAAAACAAAACATGTTTTGAGGTGCCGTAGCCCTACGCTGGATTTCGACCTACTTGAGCATTGTAGGTTTTTTTGTTTGTTTGTTTTTTTGCCCCCCAGGTAAGCCGAATGCCCACCCACACCTGGCATCCTGGTAACACCACTGCAGTCATTCATTGACTTTTAGAAGTTAGGTCCATTTCAAAAGGTTTGGACGTCGATCGCTGTCAATGGCACAAAAACGTCATCATTAGTGAATGATGACGTTTTTGTGACCAACCCCACCATTCGAAATAGAGTGGACGTCTGTCGCCGTCAGTTCCAACCAATGCGGCAGGTGAATATTTGTAATTGTGAATTTATGTTCTATGATGCAATCTTATGTAATATTACTCAACAAATACAAGCTGCAAAATATAAAAATGACTTTGGCTTCTTCAACTTTTATTTTATTTTACAGTCCTTTCAGATCAAAGCTTGGAATCAGAATGCTGCCCATATATTTTCCATGAAAAGGTAGGAAGCAGAAATCGAGAAACTCAGTGTCCTTAAAAAAGGTCAAACGAGGAAAAATGCCAGTCTTTTCAGCGTACTCGCTCAAGACAATTAGAAATTGTTGTAGCGTACTCTAGAGTATTGTACGATTTAGTCATTGGAAAAGGAGGAAAACACAAACCTTTGAAGTTGTAGACGACACGCGGCGATATGTTCACAAATTATAAACTAATGCAGCACAATAAGTCCAACATCCGCGTGCGTCGCAGTTTACGTCACACGCATGCTGGGGGCGCGGCTTTCAAATTCCACTTCCGCAAATCCAATTGTTGAGAATTGAGGTTTTTTTTTTATTTTTTTTTTTATTATTATTATTATTAACAACAACATGATAATCAGAACAAACAAATATAGCCAGGAGAACAATCAACAAAACAAACCCAAAAAAAAAAAAAAAACAGAAAATAAACACAAATAAGCCAGGGGGTATAAATATTCCAAACATTGCACATCAGGGGAAAAAATACAGTAAGCAATTATTCACAAAAAAGTTTTAGTTTTTCACAAACATTAATTATTTTCACCGTTTTCAGATTTTTTGACTTTTTTAACAGATTTATCAAGCAAACAGTTTGATTATAAAGTGAGAGAACGACGGTAACAGCTTGCTAAATTTAAATTTCTGGAGGTAGAATTTTGATAACAAAATGAGTAGATAAGTAATAAAACCATTTTCACTTCTGAGTGTATTATAGAAACAAAAAATAACACTTTCCCACTTGAGTTTGAGGTCCACATGTAGATTCCTGTCAATGAACTTGCAAACATTTTTCTAAAATTTATTGGAAAAAGAACAGGTCCAAAAAAGGTGCTTAACTGTCCCTGGAGGATTTCCACAGAACGAACAGTTTGTATCAATGTCCCACTTAAATTTTTTCATGAAGTGGTTGGCAGGATAGCATCTATGAATAATTTTGAGAGAGACTTCTTTGACCTTATTGGTCAACAGGAACATGTTGGGGATAGTCCATACCTTTGACCAAATGATAGTCCATACCTTTGACCAAATGATATCTTCAACAAATTGATTCCAAAAAGATTTAACATACGGAGTGGATCTAAGTTGATTCTGATAAAATGATCGAACATATCTATTTGAATTTTTGTTATGTAGCAAACACAATTTCCCCACACTTGAGTCCAGTATATTTGGAGGAGATTATTTTGTAATGGCAAGTTTACATTTCTGCACAGCATAATGATACCTGAAGGAATTGCATTGTAAACAATCGCATATTGCTGAGGTCTAACCGGGAACTGAAAATAATCCCAAAACTCTGTGTAAAACAGGTAAGGTGCCTTTTGCTATTAAAAAGTTGGGACACAAAAATATTTTCGTTTAACACGCTAGGTTAAGCATTTTTTAAAAATCATTCTTATGTGTCATTGAGGGTTTTGGTAAAGTGAGCAGGAAGAAGTTTTAACGTTAACAAATTACAACACATATAAGGCATATCAGATCAATGTATTCACACAAAACATTACTAACCATCTTGCTACATGCATTTTTTAAATTTTATTATTATTATTAAATAAATAAAAATTTATACATAATTTTTATTCAAATGAATACCGGTAGTAAAATGAAGGGATACATTTTGGGACGGAAAATCCATTATTTAAATAGCCATGAGAATAATAATAATAATGATGATATAAAAACGCAATTTAAAAATTCAATGAGGAATAAAAACAATATAAATATTTTGAATAAAATAGAATTATTAATTTAAAGAATTATATTGTAAAAACAAAAATGAAGATGAAGATGAATGACATAAACTGAAATAAGTGAAATAACATTCAAATAAATCTCGCGTGACTAAGCATGTGCCAGTATGAGATTCTGACGGTATGAAAACCTTAAGCAAAAATATGACGGTATTGCAATTAAAGCTCTAAAAATTGTTACTTTGAGATATGTGGGTTTAAAAAAAAACAAACTTTTTCCCATTCAACAGGATTTTTATTTTTCATATTCGAAAATTGGAACATAAGTTAAAATAAATAAATATTCTAAATAAAATTAAAATACAAGCAGTCCTTTAGGTGAGCCGAAACCCACAGCCACAACTCAACGTTATTACCATCGGGGGGAAAAAAATTGAATTATTTTCCATAAAAAGCACATGTGTATGACTTGTATCATGTATACATTATACACATGCTCCCTTTCTCAACACAGACAGTTACCAAAGAGAAAAAAAAAACACGTTTTACCACCGCTAGACATACTAAACACGCTGGAGTTAACTCTCGTAGCTGGAGGGAAACGTTCATGACATTGTTTACTAACCTTTATTTTGTATAAATGCGAAATCACATTGGAGGTATTGCCTCCTCGGCAGCCACACTCCGCAAACATGTTTTACATGTCGGTTGGCCCTCCTTTAAGCTGCGGCCGTCTGTAACTTTTCTGTAGCCGAAGTATTCCCATACCAGCGATTTCGTTTTCTCCGATAGGGGGAGAAGTTCAGTTTCACCTCCTCCAGGCATCTTGTAGCACAGCTGTCTCACTGTCACTGAGCAACAACCAGTGGAGGAGGTTTACAAGGGATTTCCCCATGCATTTTTGGGACATAAAAAATAGCTAATACTCTAGGGACGTTATGTCGGATAATTTTTGCGGTTTTGAAACCTTGACATTTTCATACCATGGTATTCCTTGAAACCGGTAATTGGCACATGCCTACGTGTGACCTCACCCACATAGCTTAACACTTTAGCTGCCATTGACGGCTAGAGACGTTCCATACATTTTAACTGTGAGGGGCTGAAGGCGATCGAATTACTACACAGCATTCAGCCACCTTTCAGGAACACTTGCATATAAGAAAACCACATAACAATATATTAATTACTGTGTTTGCAATATGTTTGCTTGTAATTTTCATATAAGCCCATATCTAATAATTCACTGTATGACATTCCTCATGGAATTTTGACTGATATTTTGTCTTTTATCGTAAAACAACCATAAAAAGTGAAGCATGCCAATTTATTTGTGGAAGGGCAAACTCATTACCAAGCACTCGTCACTAGATGTCGACATAACATCAGTGAACATTTCATAACAAACTTGACTGTGTTTTGATCAGCTCTTGTTTGAAATAGTGAGCACGCTTGGCTTCCATTGTGTTGTTGACATATTTGAAAAGCTTTCTCTAACAGCACATCAGCACCCCCCTCCCTACACACACACTCTCTCTCACACACACACCTTCATCATCCTGAGTCTGATTCAGCACTTCAACACCTACACAGGGAACCAAGAATAGATTCAGACCGGGTGAGGAGCACAACAAGTGAGACCACCCTGTCCCATCCCATCTCCCATCATCTGCTCGCAGAGCGCATATGCTGATTTTGGATTGGTGCAAAGGTGCAGCCAGGAGCTAAATGTCAAAAAAGATTATTTTGGGGAGGCTGGGGGATTATTTAGCGTCTTTATACTATACATAGAGAGGAGAGTGTTCTTTCTTAAATGAATAAGTCTCCACTTGAATTCCTTTGTTTTCAATGTGTGTGTGTGTGTGTGTGTGTGTGTGTGTGTGTGTGTGTGTGTGTGTGTGTGTGTGTGTGTGTGTGTGTGTGTGTGTGTGTGTGTGTGTGTGTGTGTTGATAATTAGTGTACTGGAGAGCTGATTTTTGTCCTTAACTCCTTCACTGCCATGGGGTGGCGTGGCTCAGTGGTAGAGTAGTTGTCCCCAAAACCAGAGTTTGTGGGTTCGATTCTCCGCCCTGATGAACTCGTCTAAGTGTCCTTGAGCAAGATACTGAACCCCACGTTGCTCCTGGTGCTGCGTCACCAGTAGGTAGATGGCGAGATAGTGTAAAGCGCTTTGAGCGCCTTGAAAGGTGGAAAAGCGCTATATAAGTATAACACCATAACACCATGCACAGTGATAGCGCTGCCTGAGACTCTGGGAGGGCTGGCAGTGATTACTGTTGCAATTAAATTGTAGTAATAAAGTAACTTAAGAGGGTACCTTTGCAAGAGCATCTTGGCCTAGCAGAGAATCACTCACGTTCCCCTCGAGGCATTCGGTCGAGCAGGTATAGTGTGTTAGCTGAGAATCACGTGTGTTCCACTCAAGACGAGTGGGGGGTGCTAGTGGAACACCCATGCGCCCCCGAGCTCCGCCCCTAGAAATTTGGCACCCTGGGTGAACGCCGGACCAGCTCATGTCAGGAACCACAACTCGCAGTCCGTCAGAGATGACGACAATGTCTTCTTCAATCAACTGGCGGTGACTCCATGGCTGAATAGTCCAAGTTATGGACACCCATGGTCTTTTTGGAATTTTACCTTTTAGCCAGTTCGCCAAAATCACGCCAGCCAAACCGCGGGAACCACGCTAGCGCAATTCCAACGGGTGGCAAACCCCAACACCCCGGCAAAAAGGCCAAACTTCACGCGATCACCTTAGTTTTAACCCCTTGTACGTACTCCATTTTAAAAGCTGGAAAAAAGCTTTGAAACACAAGTTGATCATTTAGGGATGGGAATTGATACGACTTTTACGATTCCGATTCCATTATCGATATTGCTTAATGATTCAATTCTTTATCGATTCTCTCATCGATTCTAATTTGGGGAAAAAGAAGAACAAATGGTTTGATTGGCATCGAGTTTGTTTAATCAGAAGTCACAACCTTACAAACTCACAACGAGTTCAAAAGAGGCCCAAAGCTTCAATGTTAACTGTGGCCATAAGTGGCAAATGCACAAGAATGTGTAACATTTTACTGAAACATTTTTCTAATACAAATAAAACAATATTGGTATATATTGGCATATAGGTCGTTGTTCTGCCTTTGGCTATATGTGTTAAACTGTATTATTTACCATCATATTGAAATGCATGCCTTTTAGTTTTCATGGCGCTTTCACGCTCAAGTAGGGGCGCCCTTGGTCTTCTTCAAGCGGAGAAGAACGCGCTCACGTGAAGAAGAGCGCGCTTACACGCGAAGAAGAAGTGCCGCATCCAAGCCAGTGAGCGAGTTAGTGAGAGAGGGAAACACTGCCACGAGCCTACGTTCTTTGTTAATGTTTGTAAAATATCTACAGAGGCAATGCCTGTATGTATCATCTTTTGTGTTGTTGTTGTGTGTTTCCACTAGCGATCGGACACTTCAATCCAGTTGTGTAGTGGTTTGAACGATGCGCTAATGCTAGCGAACGCATGCTAACAGTTTGTTATTACTGTATTAGCAGCTAATCATCGCTGATTTACGTTGATGCAAAAGTGTTTGTTATTGGGGACGAAATTGATTTGTTTCATTTCTATTTTTAGTTTCACTCTTCAAGTGATGGTTGAATAAAGTCAGCAAATTATACCAACCTCTTCTGCATTGTCATTCGGGAGTTTAGCTAGCTGTATATCCAGGACTGAGCCTTAGCGTCTCGGTGAGGACAGTGCAGTCGTATTCCCTCCCAATGCAGTTATCTCCACCTTGCAATGACTGCAAGTCGCTTTGTTGTAATTTTTCCTCGTGAAGCGAAGACAGACTTTCGAGCGTTTGAACCTACGTGCTGTCATTGTTGGAGTGAGTGGTTTTTGACGCCATGCTAGTTTGATGCGTCTGGACAACAGGACACGTCACGACGCAATATGCGTTTTTAGGAATCGTTAAAGGGATCGTTAAGGCTTTTTCATTGTGATGTCGAGGCCTCGAAACACTAGGAACCGGTTCAGAATTGGAATTGGATTTTGATTCCCATCCCTAGCAATCAGACTGCAAGGCAAAAATAGCACACAGACCCAGATGAAGAGGAAGGCTGGATCCAGGGTCACCAAATCACAGGTCAAGAAAAGACTCCTTAAAAAAAGACAGCGTTAGCTAAAGAATTCAGTCTTTTGAAGGCTCCGGTGAGGCGGGTCGTGGTCTGCAAGAAGGGTGTGTTTGGGTGTTGTTCTGGGTAATTGTCTGTTGCAGGTTGGGCAGAGGAATCCGTGCGTCACTGTTGCCAAGGCAACCAGAGTTGAAAATTTTGTCAGCCTCAGCGCAAAAGGAGTTCTGAGTGTTCAAATTCTCGGCCGTGGAGTCTTCTTGTTATCAGGCGTGCCTTGTGGCAAGACAAGATGTCCCGCCATTGTTCTGGACAGTCCATTGTTGGCCCACAGAAGAGCCGATGGCGGGATTTGGTGGTCCAGGCATGGGCTCGTAGATTTCTTGGCCATCATCTGCTTGTCTCGCTCAGTCAGTGTCAATCTCGCTTAGTCAGCTGCATAAAGTGCGCGTTGGGCTTCCGTAGTCAGCACGCATCCTGTAGTTGTTATGCCCTTATCTGCCCGTTGTCCTGGCGCTACAAATTCCAATTAATCCAAGTGCAACCACTCATACTTCAAATATATTCTACTTGTTTTCTTAAACTATGATTTAAATGCTATTTATTTTATATTGGGTGTGTTAGAGTAATACAAACAGTCAAACAGTAAATATGGGAAAGGTTACTATTCCCTTCAGTCTGTACCATGGGGTGGGATGCTGCACAAAAGTTATAATAACTAAAGATGCACCGATACCGATACTAGTATCGGCAGGGGGCACCGATCCGGCCCGAAATGGTGGTATCGGTATCGACAAGTACCAACAAAGACGGCGCCAATACCATTTACCGATCCATTATTATAACATTTGACCGCAGCCTTTTTTTTTTTCTCCTGGCGCTCACTACACTCTGTCTCTGTGTTGTGTGATGACATGTGAACACCAAGCAGCTATCGCTATTGGCCTGCTCCAGACCAATGAGAACGGGCCAATAGCCACTCCTGACCAATGACAAGGGTGCTTTTTCATATGAAGGAAAAATAAACCAGGAGAAATGGCAGCGGTCGGGAAATATTTCAAAATAGAAATCCCGTCAATTAAAATCAATGGCTGCAGGCAAGATTTGCGGCCTGAAAGTTTCGAGATGTGGAGTTAAATCGGCCAGTTTCAATACCTCGAACCTGAAAAAACATTTAAAGACGAAACGTGAACGAACACAACGAGTTTGAGCCTGCAAGAGCAGGACTGCTATCCAGAGGAAGGGCGCTGGACCGGTGCAACAATCTCTGGTCAGTTCACTACGTCAACTTTACTTTGTCTTTTACTTAAAGAAATGCTGCAGTAATTTGGGAACTGTTTCCAAAGTAGGGTTGCCACCTTTCAGAAACAGAAATAAGGGACCCCCCCCCTCCCGAAAAAAGGAGGCTAATAGAGAGACTGGATGCTGTGGTCAATTATTATTACTTATAATTGTTAGCGTCCGCAAATGCGGAAACAAGGTTGGACCTCGAAGCGGACAACAAGCGGGGGATACGTACAAGGGTTTAATGATTGCAAACAAAAAATAACACACGATCGCGGGATAGTAGAAATAACAAAAGGAGTCCGTGACAGCAGGTCGACGGAGCTCAATACTACAAACTCGAAGGTTAGCTAAGACGATAAGGAAGCGAGCCAAAAAGCCAAAATAAAAACACTCAAATACCTGCACAGGGTAGAGGTTACAAACGAGTGCAGCACACTAACAGAAAAAACCCAATGCAGGGGCGTAACAAGCAAATGTAGCGAGACTATAGTGCGAGATGTCAAATGGCGATCAGCAAAGCAAATATCTCGGCAGCCTTCTCTGAGCTCACCCATGCTTAAATGCTGCGTTGATGACCCTGCATTGGATTCAGGTGCGACGTCAGGAACGCCCCCACTAACAGCCCAGCAGCAAAACACAATCTAACCAGCAGCAGAATGTGACAATAATTTCATGAAAGTTGCACTGTTTGGCCTTTGAGAGGTTTTAAAAAGTTTACTCAGTTCATTCAGCGTTTATTATTATGAACTTATTTTTACTTTCTTACTGTTGGGCTAGTATTATACATTGTACTAGTCTTTTTCCTATTTTGCAAAGGTAAGCAACAGCCTGACAAAGCCTTGATAGCAATGATTTCACATCCAATTATGTAGCTCTATGGGGGGGGGGTTATATATATATATATACATACATACATACATATAAACGGGGTGGTATCGGTATGGTATCGGTATCGGCCGATACCGCACAGCCAGGTATCGGTATCGGGGCCAAAAAATGGTATCGGTGCAACACTAATAGTAACTTAAATCTTTACAAAATAAATTTATAGGTGCAGGAAAAATGATAGGCAGTTGTAGCAAAAGTAACTAGTATTTGTAGAAAATATAACGTTGTTGTAGAATTTAATTTGGCAGCAGTGACTATGTGGATTTGTTCTCAAAACGCAAGGGCCTTTTGCACCCAATGTTGCATGTAAAGTGGAGCAGAAGTAATTCTTTGTTCGAGGGTTAAGGCGGGAACTTGTTGTGAGAGAGGGCCACTTCTACCAATCAGAAGCGCTTGTTTGACTCATTTTAACCCCAAACTCATTGGCTCATTATGACACTGTTCCCAAGGGTTGACAGTACATGACTGTTGTCCCTTGTGGTTGTGGTACAAATATACAGCACATGAGACCCCAAGAAGCCAAATTATACCACTAAGTAATTAACATTCTATTTTTGCTGCAACTAATTTTTGCTCCGACACCAAGTTCATTTTGCTATCGCAAGAATAGTTAGTTATAGTTACTGTGTTACTGTGGTAGTACAGTCGTTATAGTTAGTATTAATTATATGCTAAAAATACAAGTATTTTTGATACATCCACAACTTCTTGTACAACTACAAACTATTTTTGTTTAAATTATTCATACTTTTATTCATACTTGTGACCATGGGCCTCGCCAGAAATATTTCACTGTATTTCACATTTTACACTTATAGAATAAAGCACAGTTTTGATGTCAAAAGAGTTGTTTGTATGTTTGATTTTCAAAAACAGACAGTTCACACACTTGATACATTATCACTGATTGTGAGTGCCTCTGTGCTTTTATAATAATGTGTTTACCATCAAGGCTTCCAACGCAGTTTGGGAAGTTCCAAAGCCACCAGAAATCTGCTATGAATTCCCACTGGCTGGTTGTAGGACACGGCAAAAAGATTGGACACAACGCTGGACAATGCAGCTTGCTGGCTTCTACCCCCGATGCCAGAATTCGTAATGTGACTGCCAGTCTCTGTGCAGCATCAACATTCGGACAGACCACCTCCGCAACTGTCTTCTGCGTCGCCTGCGCCTCAACATTTGTATGATAAACATTTGTTATTCATTGCTGAAGATCCACATTCAAGCGTTCCATCTCCGTTGACATTGTTGTGTAACAGGAAGAAAACTATAGGAGGTCGACAAGAGTCCCCCAAATCCCTACAAACACAATGCCACACCTCTCTAATGGCTTGGCGGTGAATTACAGAGCAACGCATTCCCTTGAACTATCCAATGCTCATTGACACCGTAGGGTCTACATTGTCGCTACGCCGTAACCGCAACGCAGAAGCATAACTCAGGCTTTACACTTACCTTCCAAAACCTTCACTGCCGATCCGGGTCACGGCACCAATGTAAGCAGTATTGCATGGATCTGCGCCGCGCTCTGATCCCCATCGTCCAGAACAGGACTCAAACCCGCGCGCAGATCCAGCACGACAGGCGAGTTCTCCGACCACCAAGCCAAAAGCCCGGGCTAGCAGCTTTAGCTGCAAGCGCACCCACTTGAAGGCTTTGGGAAGGAGGTTTCCACGCACCGCACACAGCGGACCTGCATGTACCCGTTACATTGACATTTCCGAAAAGCACCTTCGGGAAATATGCTGCGTTCATGTGTGTCGGGACATCTGAGTTCCCATGTTGGAAAATCGTTCTGATGTGTTGTAAAGTCGTAGTGTGGGATAAAAACATGGTTGCTACAAAGAATAGTAACCTAGTTTAATGCTCCGATACATCACAAGTGGAGTGACTTGCACTTTTTATAGACGCCATGTAATAGAGACATAACATTTTTTCATTTAATCCAACAACACATGAATCATTCAGCATCTTTACGTATCATGCAGTTAACTGCGGTAAACTACTCTGGTCACAAATTAAAGTAACAGATTAGCTGTCGTCTTTCAGTTTACTGGGTATGAATAAAATAACAATTAAATACGATTTGAGTGAGAAGCTCTCACGCAAGAGTTTTGTCTTATATTTTGTTAATATGATATGTGGTATTTGAACTGTATCAATACTGATGCTTTTTACTGCTATTTGTGTATATGACCAAATGAATAGAATCAATCTATGAATTAATTGCCTATCTTTCGGATATAACCTCTAATAGTTTTGTATGTGTGCTCATCATAATTAAATGCATTTAATTGTTACTGCAGACCCTGTAATCTGTAACAAAATATAATATTGACTCAAACAGCATTACTCTTGCAAATGGATATTAAAAAGTTATTTGCTCGCAGCAAGGATAAATAAAGGAGAAATGAGAGAGGTAAGCTAGGTAAGCCACCTGGGCAATATGAACCCCTTTTGGGTCACAAACTACAAGTTGAGAAACACTGATTAATTGCATAACAGTTACAGTGATATATCCTCATTTCTCTTCAGACAAAGTAGAGCAGCAGAGTGCAGGAAGAGGTGAAGGAGAGATGTTGATGAGTGTGACCAGAGGGGATTTGAGCATCAACAAGTGAAGTCCCAATTTTGATTTTGAATACTGATGGCTAAAAAAAACAAAAATGTCACTGTTTTACAAAAACATGTACTTTGGTTTGATTATACAGTGGTACCTCTACATACAAAGTTAATTAGTTCCAGGACCTTGTTTGTAAGTCAAAATGGTCCTATGTTGAGCAGGATTTTCCCACAAGAATACATTATAATTCCATCAATTCGTTCCACAGCCCGAAAACCTACACCAAATCCTTAATAAATACTGCTGGTAGCATTCCAAATGACAAATACACATAGCAAAACAAAGTATAAATACAAATCGGAATAATATAATAATAATAATTCCTGTAATAATGTAACGAATCGGGTTCTAATGTGGCGGCTTTTTTTTGCGTGCTGTACCTGAACGCACCGTGTGGCTGAGAGATATTGTGTAGAGATTTTACTTACTCTTTCAATGTCCTGTTGTTGATGGCGTCAACCATGGCAGACAGTAGGCGTGATGTGTTGCACAACTTCTGAAATGAATGAGTAAAAACCTAACGAAGCAGGCGATTTCTTCACCACAATAATAATTGTCACCTTAACTTATAAAGATTGGGGAACAGAAGTTGGAGGAGGACCACTGAGACGACCGTATTGTCCCGCCATTTCACGGACGCGCACACCACGCTCATATTTTTCTATCATTTCGATCTTCATTTCAATGGTAAGCATCACCATTTTCCTTTTTTCAAAACCTGCACAAAACTTCTTGGAACCCATGCTGATTTCTCTCACAAGAAAATTCGCCATGCGTCTGTCTTGCAGGAAAACAAAGAAACGGCGGCTCTAACATAAATCCTCGTATGTCGTCGAATATAGAAACAAATGGCGAGTCAAATTTTACGTTAGATGTCGAAAAAATCGTGTATCGAAGCGATCATATGTCGTGGTACCACTGTACATAGTTTAAAGTGCTATTTCTGACCTTTTATGAAAGATAACTGCTAAACAAATGTTTTTTGCTCGCTTGCTAGAGCCCCGCTGTGCCCCAGTATTGTACTAGTGACGACCCTGCTTGAGACAACTGTACGTTGTTAGTGCAGAAACATTTTTTGGTACAACTGCAAACCTTTATTTTATTTTTTTATTTATTATTTTTTTTCCAACAGCAAGCAATTTTTGCAAAAAGTATAAATTATTTTTGCCACAAGTGCTTATTTTTGCTACAACTAAAAATATAATTAAACTTGCGAAATCTACGGATGAATGAAGACTACAAGTTATCTTTTGAACAGCTGTAAGTATCTCTTCCTGCAATTATACATGTGGCGGAAAACACTCAGATGGCTTGAAGTTCACCTCTGAGACCCCCAATTTGGCCAAATTTCTAAATTGTCCTATATGTATGTGTAATACATCATTAGAAAGATTATAATCTGTATTGTCTGGTGGAAGAAAACTTTTGAGCAGGAGAGCATTTTGTTAATTTTTTTTTTTTTAATGGAAATATTTATTATTATTTTTTGAACCCCTAAACCCTAACTTGAGGTGAGAGCATGAGAGAGCATAATTCACACCATGATTTTAACGAGATTATCTCGTACTTACTTTATTTCGATCAAAAAACTCTGTGTAGCATGTACCACCGAGTGTCGAGACACAGCTGTGAATGGCCACAGCCGGACTCTTTGGGGATTTTATGGATGAAACACGGTAATATAACAAGGGTCGCGATGCAGAAATCTAAGACATCAAGGAGTGGTCGAGATTTTCTTTTTTAAATATTTACCCTTTAAACTTCTTTTTTTTTTTTTTTCCAATTTTTCTTTGTTTGGATCGATTATTTATCATCTAAAATATTTTGGGGAAAATGTGACAGCAAAAAAAAAAAAATACAATTCAATTCAATTATACTTGTATAGCCCAATATCACAACAGGTTTGTTTAGAGGGCTAAACACAGTCAGATACAGTAGATGAATGAGATGAGTCCATGTCCTGGGCATCCCCCATCCATAGACCCTCCATGGCGGCAAGGAAAAACTCCAAAAAAAAAAAAAAACATGGGAAAAGAGAAACCTTGGGGAGAATCACAAGAGCACATCACCCCTGTGCTCCAAGCCCTTCACTGGCTTCCAGTCGAGTTTAGAATTAAATTTAAAATCCTCCTTCTTACATTTAAGGCCATTAATGGTTTGGGGCCATCTTATCTCACAGATGCTCTGGTTCCATACCACCCCAACAGAACACTTCGTTCTCAGAATGCAGGTCTACTGGTAGTTCACAGGGTCTCTAAAAGTACAGTAGGACCTAGAGCCTTCAGTTACCAAGCACCTGTTTTAGGGAATCAGCTTCCAGCTAATATTAAAGAAGCCGACACAGTCTGTACATTTAAGATTAGACTAAAAACGTTCCTATTTGACAAAGCCTATGGTCAGGCTAGTTGAAAACAGACTAGACTCACAGTTCAGTCTAAGCTGCCCTAGGAGCTATAATGCTGGGGGAAGTACAGCCACTGAGTCCTATCCCCTGTTTTTCACTCTACTTACCACTTGTCTTTACTTTATTTGTCTTTTCTAATTCTAATATCTAGTTGACTAGTCTTTTCATCACTAGTCACCCCCCCCCCCGTCTCATCTGGCTAGATGGACTTCCTCATGTTCCCTTTCTCCACTGCATCTCTACAAACTGGAACTCCTTCTGCTAATACCCATCATGAGTCCTAGTGCATCTAGGGTAGGGGTGTCCAAACTTTTTGCAAAGGGGGCCAGATTTGGTGTGGTAAAAATGTGGGGGGCCGACCTTGGCTGACGTCCTTTACGTAGAACTATATATTTAAGCAAATTTTAGCAAACCATTCTGTGTGTCACATTTGCTTTATTGTTTTTTTGAATTATGGTAATAATTTCAACAATCTCGCAACTAGCCTTTGTGGCGTACTCTTTCAACTCTCGGGCTCTTGCGAAATAATGCTGCTGTGAAATTAAACTAGCTTCTAGTTGCTTCAATTTCTCGCTACGTATCTTCCCTGTAATCTTGTCGTACATGTCAGCGTGTCTTGTTTGGTAATATCGCCTCACACTGAACTCTTTAAAAGCAGCGACTGTCTCTTTGCAAATGAGGCAGATACAGTTGTTGCGTATTTTAGTGAAGAAATAATCCAATTTTCACCTATCCTTGAAGCGTCTGCCGTCGCAGTCAACTTTCTTTTTTTTTTTTTGTTGATTGTCGCCATTTTAGAAAATTGGGAGTAAAGGGTCACACAGGGTAATGTTGCTTAAAGTGCTGCTGCCTTTTAGTGGGTAAATGAGGGGCAGCATTTAGTGTGTAAGCTACTTCATATGCTAGTAGCAGTACTGCTGACCAATTTATTAAGTCTGTGTGTGGGCCAGACGTTATTGATTTAATGACAGAGGCTGGGGGCCAGATGAAATTTGTCCACGGGCCGCATTTGGCCCCCGGGCCAGACTTTGAACATGTCTGATCTATTGCCTGTCCTATACAATAAAGCCATAGTTATGAGGTACATATCTGTGACCTCTTTACAGACAATATTTTTTTCATTGTGACGTAATTTGTTTAAAAGTTTAAAATATGCGAGTGAATAATTTTTTTTTTTTTTTTTTTTTTTACTTAATATTAGACACCAATTCATGATTCTGAGCTAAAAATGATAAACGTTTCAATTTCCAATAATAAATAATAATACTTACTTTCTTTTTATGGCTGGGTTGAAACAAAGCGTTTGTGCAGCATCTGTAAACGGGGGTCTCCAGGGTAAAACGGACAAATTAAAAATTGTTCGGGGGCTTAATACTCTGCCATGGCAGCATATAGACATATTGTTTTTTCAAACACAACAATTCTTTTGGCTTAAAATACAGCAGTTTATTTTAAAGAGGGGTGCAGGAGCAGAAACTGCTTTTTCAGCCTTGTCTGTAGTTTTCACCATATCTTTTTTTTTTCTACAATTACAAGTTACTTTTCTCTGCATCAAATTCACCTCTGTATGATGGCTTAACGGAAACACGAAGCTCTTTTTCCTAAGGTTGTTTGGTGTGATTCATTTAGTTTAAGAGCATACGACACAAACTCGCACACATCCCGAAATCATACATGTTTCATGATCAATCGACGTGAGCATCTGGCACACAGCCACATGCGGGCGCACGCTCGCAAGAGACACGTGTAGCTGGCGAAGCCACTGTAAATTGCTGGAGCAAATAGGTCATGCAAACTCACATGCAAACGCATTGGATTACTATTTGGTTTCAATTGCAGCCGCTGTCCGGTGAGTCAACCCTCCCATGAGGAGCCCTCCCCTCGCTGGGGTTCGGGTTCGGAAGGCGAGAAGCTGCCTCAGCCAAACATGAAAAATGACCGCGCGCGCACCATGCACGACTGGGACAGCAGCAGCACCGTTAGCTGAAAGAAATTTTGTATACTGTCATCAAACCACGAGGTATGACAACCACCGTGAACTCATCGGATGCACGCTGGATCGAGATTAGAACCAGTTGACAGGATGAGCTGAAATATCAAAGAGGTGCCAAGGGCAACAATCTCCCCCGACCTCTGTGGAAACGATCCTTTCCTCGCACTCTCCCGGTCGTCTGGCGGAGGTCCATGAAGAATGTGAGCGTGCGCGTATCTCTCCGAACGCGCTGGATGAAGCCCTCGGCATTGTCATGCGTCTTGCCCCGCAGCCAAGTGCGCAAACCCCGCGGCTTCTCCTCGTCGCGCTCCTGCTTTCCACGCGGGGTCTCGCCTCCCAGCTGCTGTCGTCGGGCTGCCCGGAGCGGTGCGTGTGTGACGAGCAGCTGGTGGTCCAATGCGCCGGCCAGCACCTGACCAGCTTCCCCGCGGACTTGCCACTGGCCACCCGGCAGCTCATCATCTCCAACAACCTCATCGCGGAACTGCCTGCGCTCGCGCTCAACTACCTCTCAGATCTGGTCTACCTGGACTGCAGCAACAATACCTTGACGGAGATCTCCCAGTCCACATTTGGGAATCTTAGGAAGCTGGCATATCTTGACCTCTCCTTCAACATCCTTACCAGGATCGAGGACAGGACCTTCGCTCCCCTGGACAGTTTGGTCATGTTGAGGATGACGGACAATCCGTTCCTGTCTGAGATCCACCAAGACGCCTTTGTGGAAAACCTGGCCCTTCAGGTTCTCGACGTGAGCCGGAACAACTTGACGGTGCTCAACATCAGCTCCTTGATCGCATTGCCAGCCTTGCGTTCGCTGGGCCTGAGTGGGAACCCCTGGAGCTGTGAGTGCGGGAGCGAGGAGCTCTGTCTGTGGGTCCACTTGGAGGGCTTCAAGTTTCAAGGTTGTACTCAAGGGTGTATAATTTCCTTTTCACTAATGCAAAGATTAAATGGCTGGATGTGTGTTGCTATTGGATGTTCTGCAAAGGCGATTCCAGGGGTGCTGATCTGGGCCGGGCAATATCAATGTCACACTTTTGTAGTTTTTAATTGCAACTTCTATAAAAGTGAAGCATCACACTTTAAACCAGGGGTCCCCAAACGTTTTCCTGTGAGGGCCACATAACTTTTCCCTTCTCTGATGAGGGGCCGGGGTCAGTTTGCAACAGAAAAGGTGTGACGATCGCAGGAGTGCCTAAATGTAAAAATTTATTGTTTTTCAGATAGCCACAATCAAATAACCCTTTCTGCATTCTTCATGGAACAAAAGTAATTTTTTTTTTTTTTTTAATAATAATAACAAGATAATACAATATAATATAATATATAGCAGGGGTTTTCAACCCAGTCCTCAAGGCACACTGTGGGTCCTGGTTTTTGTTCCAGCCGATCCAGCAGAGACAGTTGAACCAATGAGGCTTCTGCTAAAACAAGCCACACCTGACTGCAATCAACTGATTGCACTTGTAAAACACCAGATTGGGGAAAAAGTGTTGTCATCTTGTTTGGTAAGAATGAAATCCTGCACCCACAGTGTGCCTTAGTGGAATAGGTTGGGAACCCCTGATATATAGGGCTGTCAAAATTATCGCGTTAATGGGCAGTAATTAATTTTTTTAAAAATTAATCACGTTAAAATATTTGACGCATTTAACGCACATGCCCCGCTCAAACAGATTAAAATGACAGCACAGTGTCATGTGCACATGTTACTTGTGTTTTTGGGTGTTTTGTCACCCTCTGCTGGCACTTGGGTGCGACTGATTTTATGGGTTTCAGCCCCATTGTGTAATTATTGACATCAACAATGGCGATCTACTAGTCTA
Source organism: Corythoichthys intestinalis (assembly GCF_030265065.1). Lineage (NCBI taxonomy): Eukaryota > Metazoa > Chordata > Actinopteri > Syngnathiformes > Syngnathidae > Corythoichthys > Corythoichthys intestinalis. The sequence goes on along the minus strand of NC_080408.1, from coordinate 32,692,722 downwards.
TTTTTTGATTGAAAAGTTTTACAAATTTAATTAAAACGAAAACATTAAGAAGGGTTTTAATGTACAATTTCTATAACTTGTACTAACATTTATCTTTTAAGAACTACAAGTCTTGCTATCCATGGATCGCTTTAACAGTTAATAATGTTATTGCTATCTTGTTGATTTATTGTTATAATAAACAAATACAGTACCTATGTACTGTATGTTGAATATATATATCCGTCTTCTGTCTTATCTTTCCATTCCAACAATAATTTACAGAAAAATATGGCATGTTTTATAGATGGTTTGAATTGCGATTAATTACGATTAATTCATTTTTAAGCTGTGATTAACTCGATAAAATTTTTAATCGTTTGACAGCCCTAATAATATAATATAATATAATATAATATAATATAATATAATATAATATAATATAATATAATATAATATAATATAATATAATATAATATAATATAATATAATATAATATAATATAATATGGTGGCACGGTGGCTGAGTGGTTAGCACGTCTGCCTCACAGTTCTGAGATCAAGGGTTCAATCCCGGGCTTCGGCCTACCAGTGTGGAGTTTGCATGTTCTCCCCGTGCCTGCGTGGGTTTCCTCCGGGAACTCCGGTTTCCTCCCACATCCCAAAAACATGCATGGTAGGCTGATTGAACACTCTAAATTGTCCGTAGGTATGAGTGTGTGCGTGAATGGTTGTATGTCTCCTTGTGCCCTGCGATTGGCTGGCAACCAGTTCGGGGTGTCCCCTGCCTACTGCCCGTAGTTAGCTGGGATAGGCTCCAGCACCTCCGCGACCCTCGTGAGGAAAAGCGGCATGGAAAATGAATGAATGAATGAATAATATAATATAATAATAACACTATTAATAATAACACTATTAATAATATAACATCCATCCATCCATCCATTATCTTCCGCTTGTTCCGGGGTCGGGTTGCGGGGGCAGCAGCTTTAACAGGGAAGCCCAGACTTCCCTCTCCCCAGCCACTTCAACCAGCTCCTCCGGCGGGATCCCAAGGCGTTCCCAGGCCAGCCGAGAGACATAGTCTCTCCAGCGTGTCCTGGGTTGTCCCCGTAGCCTCCCGCCGGTGGGACATGCCCGAAACACCTCTCCAGGGAGGCGTCCGGGAGGCATCCGAACCAGATGCCCGAGCCACCTCAGCTGGCTCCTCTCTACGCGGAGGAGTAGCGGCTCGACGCCGAGTCCCTCCCGGATGACCGAGCTTCTCACCCTATCTCTAAGGGAGAGCCCGGACACCCTGCGGAGGAAACTCATTTCAGCCGCTTGTATCCGGGATCTTGTTCTTTCGGTCACGACCCAAAGCTCGTGACCATAGGTGAGGGTAGGAACGTAGATCGACTGGTAAATCGAGAGCTTTGCCTTTTGGCTCAGCTCCTTCTTCACCACTACGGACCGGTGCAGAGTCCGCATTACTGCAGACGCCGCACCGATTCGCCTGTCGATCTCCCGCTCCCTCCTACCGTCACTCGAATAATATAACATAATATAATAAATAATAATAACACTATTAATTAAATCGATAATAACCAAATAACCCTCTCTGGTTTCTTCACAGAAAAAAAGCCAGGAAATAAATAATACTATTGATGGGGATTTTTTTTTTTTTTTGGTTCAAGGGGCCGGACCAAATGTAGAGGTGGGCCATATCTGGCCCGCGGGCCATAGTTTGGAGACCCCTGCTTTAAGCAAAGGTTGTAAGTGAACCAATATTTTTGGTGTTAAAGGGAACCACGTATAGAAAGAGTTGTAGTTCTTAAATGATAAATGTTAGTATGAGTTACAATAATTTGATATTAAAACACCTCTTGATGTTTTCGTTTTTATACAATTTGTAAAATTAGTCCAACTAGTAGGTTTGTCGTTGACATCGCAGGGCGGTGACGTCACTGGACTACGCTGCTGGGCTTCCAGAGTATGACTAGCAACACAAACATGTCATCTGTTCACCCCTTTCAATTTGAACCCGAGAGGAACATTTATGAGTAGGACAACACTATTCACAAAAAGAGCAGCAAAAGCAAAATGAACAGGAAAGACCGGTGTTCTGCCAAAATGTGTTACACCAGCGAACCGTCTTACAAAAGGCGAATTTCACACCCAAAGTATTACCGTGCGCTTTCAGCTTGTTTTGTTTAGATAGATACAGGCAGAACATGTTAAAGATATCCTAAGAAAATACTTAAATGTCGTAATATCAAATAAAGGTGGTTTAAATACGCTATGAGACCAATGTGGTCAACAGATCAACAATCTGCATTAAAGCTACCACGAGAAATGACAATGCTTAAAAGTATGAGAGGGAAACACATGCAAAAAGTATTTTGAGGCAATGAAAAGGGTGATAAAAGACTCCATGAAAAAACAAATAGTAAGTACACATGGCTTTTAACCGATGTACGCATGTGTTGGACATCTCGCCGCGTAAAAAACCAAGGCAAGCAACGAAGGGATCGAGAATACAAACTGTCAAATGGCAGCAAGTCAATATCTCGGCAACCTGCCTAGGATCGGTTTAGAGACACTGCTAATGACCGGGAATTGAATGTAGGTACGACATCGGGAACTCATCCCACAACTCTGTAACAAAACAATCTTACCAGCAGCAGAATGAGACAAAATCATGGCAGTCGTCATACTAGCTTCGCTTGCTAGCTAGCACAGCTATTCTCCCGTCAAGGCCAATTACGTCATTACCCCGAGCATCCATTGCACGCATAAATCACGGCGCCCTCCGTAAGTCCAAACATGTCCTAAATATTATTGATTTTTAAATCAATGGCAATATTTTTTGTGTTTCTAATAACATATTTTTGTAAAAGAGAACAATTTTGGTTTATTAGAGCCTGCAAGTCTTTAAGTCCGAAGTTCCCTTTATAATACCTATTTAAATTTCAACCAAGTAATTAACTGGTTAATAAGTACACACAGTAAAAGAATAACAGCAATAATAATTTAACTCTTTTAATGCCAGCTTGTATTTTCAGAAAGGCAACCTCTAGTGTGGAAGAAGACTTGGTGCATTTGTGTTTGACGTTATGCGTTTTGTTACAATGTAGACATAGCGACTACGTCTAATAAAAATGGACTTTCTCCTTTCATTAAAAGTTAATTTTTGTAATCCGTTCATAATCAGCAGAACACAAGTTGTTTTCACCCCAGTCACCTGATTTGATTAGAATATCCGAGAAAATTAGCGCTTTGTAAAAAGAGACGCAAATATAGTTTTCTTTACTGAAACCACAAACATTTGAACAGTGCTTTCCTCATAGCAGAGCTCTCTGACTCATAGACTTCACTATCATTTGAGGGGAAACGGGCCACGGGGCCACGCCATAGGGGGTCTATTTTCATCTTAAAATTCAAACAAACTTAAGATTCAATTTTTTTTTTTAAAAACCAAAGCCGCTAGCGACCGAAAACCAAAACAGGCACCTCCCTTAGGAATATATGAGTCTCCATGAGCAGCGGCACAAAAAAATTCAAAGTCGTTTCCTAATAAGATCCTGATAAATAATTTTTTTAATATAAGTTTTAATAAAACTTAAAATAGCAATAAAGTTCTCAGATTTTACACTAGATGCAAAAAAAAAAAGAATCACCCAATGCAAAGATAATCACCTATGTTTTCAGGATTAATAGCAATATTTAACAAATCATATAAGTTTTTTTCCCAAAATAGTGACTTACTTTTTTTGTGTGCAATTTTGACACAAGTTTTCAACAGCTAATAAATCACTCAATTTTCACATCAGAAACTTAATACTTGAGGCAAGCATGCAGACTCATCTTAATTTTACTCAACAAAAGCAAATTTAGCATTTTTCTATATATAATCACAATTTATTTAGATTGAATTCCGATGTCACTATTTCCTGGGCACATCTTGGCAGCTATCTGGCCCTTGTCAATTTTAGATGGAAATGTTAAAAAAAATAAAACACGTAAAAGTCGATTTTTTTTGTATTGACGCAGAAATGTCTAAATCACTAGTTTTTTTCCCCCAAAAATACAGACAGTAGAAAATTACCTGATTATTTGAATTTAAATTTCCGCTATTTTGCATGGATAGAAAATCCAAAATGGCAGCCATCACAGAACAAAGAGGTTTTTAAGATGAAAATTCTTGTAAATTAATGCGTAAATCCCGTAGATTCTATGGATATGAACGTAAAACAGTCTAGATTCTTGGTTAAAAGCAAAAAAAAAAAAAAAAAAAAAACGGACAGTTATCATTCATTTTGCGTAAAAATTTCAAAGCTGAAGTTACGCTAATTTATTCCATTCATTTCATTTTTCACGTTTTCACGATTCAAAGTGCATGATGGTACTATTTCATATAATAATTACCTTGAATCCTTGACCAAATCACTCTTGATACATTCCTGCCTGCTTGTATGCACTAAAACTTTTGTCCTGTCTCCCCCTAAATCCAGCGTCAGAACGCTGTGTGTTTGAGTTTATCGCAGTGAAAGCTTCCACTTTCACTGGCCCTGCCCCCTACGGCAAGCTATGGCGCAATGACTATAGGAGCTGTCTCGTCAACTGATAGTTAAGTCCATGTCTGATTCTCTACAAAAAATGTCAGTCATAGCAAAAGTCAGCAGTGGCACTCATGTCATGTGTTGTGTCATTAGCACTGAAAGTGTTAAAGCCCCAGGGTGCTTACGGGTGCAAGCACCCCTGAAAATACAGTTTGAAGTTTGACTTCTTTGGATGTTATGATGACTTGCAAATACCGTATTTCACAACTGGGGTGTACACCTATCAAACACACAATCTCCACTCTATGCAGGTCAATGACCTCAGCAAAGTCTCTACTAAGAGGTTCAGATGATGGAAGTGGAGCATGATGACATTCTATCAAATAAGAGCCAGGATGAAAGCAGGTGCATGAGCAGCAAGGCCGCGTGATTCTCGCATGTACTCAATAATTCACATTTGCAGGCAGTGTTACAAAGAATCAGTGTTCCATCACTAATCAATTTGTTATCGGTTCAACTGATTCAGGCTGAATGTGTTTAGCTCCAACATGAATAACACCCGTCAAAGGTGTCTTATTTTGAGTCTTGTTTTTATTTGGAACTACTGTGGATATGTGACTGCGTAAAAGGGCAGCCGCTATTTATAGTGTGACTTAGTGAGCAAAGAAGCCAGTCATAATTCGAACACCGCCGTTAGAAAGGCGTCCCCTGCTTCTCTGGACCACACTCGCGTTCACGTTAACACCGACTCACGGTCAAACCCCTCAGCTTAGGCCTCGAGTCCGAAAGGGAGTCCTGAAAGAGCTGGCCTATATTCGTGCCTTTTGTTTAACTTCATTTGGAGAGGAGTGTCTTACTGTGACAGCTGCCAGAGAGGGTGGAGGAGGACACGATTATCTCATTTATCTCCCGAACCAGCTTTAGGAACACTGATATATGTGCTGGGAGCTTGGATGAGAGTGTGCCTTTTGGAGACACCTGCGTCGAGAGCAGCATAACGTCTCTTGTTATGTCTCATCTGTGTCTCACCTGGTTCATGCGACACGACTGGCTTGTCTCTTCACTTTAGGAGACACATCAGGCAAGAGAGAGAGGGAAAGCTTAAGGATGAGGAAGGAACCAACAGATTCTCCTCTATGTCGTCCTCCTCGGTTAGATTAGCAGCTCCCTCAGCTGTTATATAAGGGGGTGTCTAGAAATAGAGCAGAGCGAGGATGGGGGAAGCAAAAAGGGAAAGCCCTCACGTTTTGATGCTGTTTTTTTTTTTTTTTTTTCGGGGAGGGGGCGATCGTATGGAGCTAGAAGGGCTTCCTCCGTAGCCGCACGTGCACAGATGTCATGAAACGACGAAGACAGACGAAGAAATGAAGAGACAAAAGGAATGAATTGTGCACAGATATGAGGCGACGTATTGTACGAAAATGCACAGGAATGACAAAAGATACGATTTGGAAAGGCTGTACATTTTCACTGCCCTCACGCTTCTTAGCCGGAGGCTCACTTTGCACCACTTCCTCGATTATGAAAAGAAAAGGGATTTGCAAGCAGAATTAATTCCGTTTTAAGATTGGAGTAGTCCATTTCAGAAGTAAAATTGAGTGTAAGCTCAGTTTCAGGACATTGTTCCAGTTCTAGATTGTTCTAAATAGGAAGGAATCTTCACAGTCAGATTATGATCTATGAAGTAGGGCTGCAGCTATCGATTATTTTAGTTGTCAGTTAATCTATAAAGCTCGCATAATCGAGTTATCGGATTAGGAACATTTAATGTGTTGCAGTATCAATTTTAGGCAGGGGTGAAAGTAGGCCAGAATGGTCAGGAACATAGTTCCAGTATAGGATTCAGGGCTAGAACGCAGTTCCGGTATAAGATTCAGGGCCGCAATGCTGTTCCGGTACACGGTGCTTTGATTCCGAAAATATGACAGCAACTGTCAAAACGCTATGTAAAAAAAAAAGAAATAAAAACAAACATGCTAAGCTGCCACACATGCATTTCAGCTCCAAGAAGAAAGCAATCTACCAACATCAGATTTACATACACAAGTGTTAACAAAAAGCATAATAAAGTGCTTGTGTATCGTAATCAGTTTCCACCAATATTTATTATTGATTTTATTCCACGGACGGCATGGAGGTTTCCCCAGCTGCTGCAGTTATTAGAGTCTGACGATGATGAGTCACGTCAATGTGTGAATGCATGCAGCAAAGCAAAACGCCTGGTCTCATTTATCCGTTCAATTGGCTGACATACTGACATGTGATCAGCAGAGATGGTTAGCTCTGATTGGTTCAAATGTGCATGTTTTCTTGTTGAATGGATGCAAAAACCAAAACAAAAAACAAAAAAAAGGGCAATGCAACATAAAATGGATCAAATCGCAACGAAAGAGTGGAGGCTTATTTATCATATTTAGTTTTATTTGCTCTGATGGGGAGGTTCAGAACATCTTAGCTGTCAATGTGCACTTTGGACTAATATTTGTTCATTTATGTTAGGCTACTTATTCATTTCCTTATGATTTAAAAAAAGTCAATGTTTGCGCGATCTTCAAAATATATTCCATTTCACTCTGCATGTTATAAGTCATTCGTACTTATTTTTCTGAATGTATGTTACTCATATCTTTATGATTAAAAAAACAAAAATTAAATGTTAACGTTAACTTCATTTTAAATATACATCCTGTGTTCTTAAGTAGTTAGAATTAAGATTTGGCATTTAGTACGTGAGGAAATGAGGGAAACTAAAAATTAGGAGATGGAGGTTGGGGTTATTGCTGTTTTTGTTAACTTTTATTTTGCAAATCATTAAAAAAAAAATACCAATTTGAATGAAACATAAATAAAATTACTGACTCCGTGGCGACCTTCACGTCGGAGAGATCCGGCAAGCAATTCTAGCCACTTTCACCCCTGATTTTAGGAGATGTAAAACAAAGGCTTGCTAAAATTGCACTTTCAAAAGAGCATTAAATGCGAATACAAAAAAAATCCCGGGTGTTTCTTCGAACTATGCAGAATTGCACTTTCATTTCAAAATAAATTAAAATACCGCTAGCTTAAATGCTAAAAAATGTTAAAGTTTTTTTTTTTTGCAATGCTCTTAACAAATTGTTAAAACACATATTCCCACAAAAAGTCAGCTAGCTCAAATGCTATGAAATGCTAATGTTTTTTTTTTTTTCAATGCTCTTAACAAATCTTTCAAACACATATTCCCACAAAAACTGCTAAATACACCTATAAACTAAATTACATATGCATAAAAAAAACATTAGCCTCAACACAAACTTACCTTATGTTGGTCTTAACAGGGAGCAGCTGGATTCAGCCATGTTAAATCAGTTATGCCATATTCACTGTTGCCACTAGAGGGCAGGGTATCCACCCAAATCAATAAAACTAAATGCAAACACTTTCAAAACAAACCATTACAACGCCAGTCTAATTAAACGAATACTCAAAGCAGCAAAATTTGAGTCGAAGCTTTTTTCTAATCGAACTACTCGAGTTAATCAATTAATTGTTTCAGCACTACTATAAATACATTAAAACAAGCAAAAACAAAAAAACTACAGCACAAAATAGAGAGCTGATGTTGACAGCCTGTATTTTGCAGAACAAGCATAACAAAAACATTCCATTTTACAGTAAAGTCTTTGGATCACTCCTTTTGGGAATTCCCTGCATGAAATTTAATCTGTGGAAAATCCAAAGCCTTTATTACGTATTTTTGTGTTTTTCCCATTTCCTGCTGAGTGAAAGAAAACCTCAGGATTATTTTCTCAAAGATGTTTCTCTTTTTAGGCAACCAGACGTTTTTAAAATTGACTGACGGGCCTTTTAAAACGTGACTGCATTCTGGAGTTGAAAGGAAACCAAAGATTTTGACTTTTTATGAGCTGCTTTATTTTTGTAAGCTCTCAGTTCAAGTTTTTTCCCCTTTATTCTCTGGTTTCATCCACACACACACAGCAGCCTGTGAAGAAGAGAGGGGATTTGAATAATTCACCCTCAGTGTGTTTTTTGCTGGTGATTTAAAGCTGCATGAAGTCACAACAGTGTTACTTAGGAAGCAATGGTTTCTTGTTTTAGGAGAATCGAACATTGCAACGCACATGTAGCCTCAGCTGAGTGAAAATGCTCTATGCAAAACAATACGTAACCCTTTGAATTATTTATCAAGCACTTCGGGTAAACTTAGAGGCCCCTGAGAGGCTATTTATGGTTCGCAAGAACGCACATTGAAGCAAACATTTTTCTGTCAAAGTAATATTTCTTTCCGGAGAGATCTTTGCAAAGCTTCCAAAATAAGCCGCAATCAAAGCGTGCTGGAAGTCATGATACTGTGTGCTTCTACCGCTGGCACTGCAATCTCATTACAACACTCACGCACACTTCTGATTATGCCGATTAGATGAGCAGCAGTTCTCGTAATGCAAACTCCTTTTACAAATGACCTCCTTGCCAATGATCATTTACATTAAAATATACTACAACATTATTATCACCTACGCATTTTAATGGGGTGCAAATATGTAGTATAAATTACTTTATTGGGAAAGACGGCTGTTAAAAGTACCATAATTTTTGGACTATAAGCACCTACTTTTTTCCTTGGGTTTGAACCCGGTTTGCAGTCCAGTGCAGCTTGTTTATGGATTTTTACGGGCTAAAAACCCCATTTCTTTTGGCGCAAATATCCCATAATACAATGAAGCATTGTTGCTTTCGTCAACGATGACGACAACAAACATATTTTAACGAGCTAAAAGCGTGTCTTGGGAAACTAAAACACAACGAGATGCATGCAAGTTTTCGTCTGACGAGATGAGAAGGAGACGAAAATGTGCCATAGTTTCCTTCATATGTTTACAATGTGTGACATTTTCTTAGCAGTGTTGGGATCGTGTCACTTATGTGACATGTACTGCGCCACCACCCTGACCGTCACTGGTGAGCCATAAACTTCAATATTGATGAGGCTCGGGCCCGATTAATAGAAGGCCTGCATTGTTGCCGTGGCCGTCAAAGCTGACCGAGTGGAATCACAAAGAGCTTTTTTGGTTGAATAAATGCTTAAATCCCTGAATTCTTTATAGATATGGACGTAAAACATTCTCGATTCTTGGTTAAATTGGTTAGATTCTTGGGGGGGGCGGGCGTGGCTCAGTGGTAGAGTAGTTGTCCCCCAACCCAGAGGCTGTGGGCTCAATTCTCCGCCCTGATGAACTCGCCTAAGTGTCCTTGAGCAAGATACTGAACCCCATGTTGCTACTGGTGCTGCGTCACCAGTAGGTGGATGGTGAGATAGTGTAAAGCGCTTTGAGTGCCTTGAAAGGTGGAAAAGCACTATATAAGTATAACACCATAACACCATTTAAAAGCAAAAAACACGTGCAGTTAGCATTTATTTTACGTGAATATTGCGAACTATGATGCTAATTAGTAAGCAAATGTAAACAAAGCTTTTCCGGTGAAAATTCTTGTGAAAAATGCTTAAATCCCTGAATTCTTTATAGACATGGACGTAAAACAGTCTCGATTCTTGGTTAAAAGCAAAAAAAAAAAACCTGCAGTTAGCATTTATTTTACGTAAATATGTCGAAGTACGATGCTAGTCTGTTAGTCAATTTGGCAGCCACCTTATGTAAACAAACCTTTTCCGGTGAAAATTCTTGTGAATAAATGCTTATCGCTGAATTCTTTATAGATATGGATGTAAAACAGTCTCAATTATTTGTTAAAAGAGCAAAGAACGGGGCAGTTAGTAATAATTACCTTGAATCCTCAAACAAATCACTCCTGAGACAATCCTTCCTGTTTGTATGTACATTTTCAACCTAAATCCAGCCTTGGATCGCTGCATGTGTTGCTGCGACCGACTGTGAATAACTGAAGCGGATTGTGGGATGGCCCCCTACTTGAAGGCGTGACGCACTGAAGGTGGAATCTGACCCGTCAATATCATTATGAAGTCTGTGGGTGACCGATGTTGCCAACTTGGCGACTTCCTCGCTAAATCTGGTGACTTTCCAAAGCCTCATGGCGACTTTTTTTTTCATAAGCGAAAAACAACAAATCGAGCGACTTTTTGTGGTGTTTTTTTACTCATTTTTTACTTCACTCACAATGTTATTCCTCTATCCGACAGCGTCCATTACAATTACATGCAAATTGCCAATTATGCAAATAAGGTCATGACATCATCTAGCGACTTTTAGGACAGCCAATAGCTACTTTCCTTACCGGGGAGTTGGCAACAATGCTGGAGAGTGGTGGTTAACACTTTAACTACCAAAGACATTAAGGATGTTCTTCTAGCTAGATTGCGCTCCAGGCTTGCTTGTTTTGAAACACATGGTAACATTTGTTTTCTTATCATGGCAAGAGAGAATATGTAATGTCTCTTTAGCATAACATTTGCTTTTGCGTTAGCATAAGCAATTGCTTTGGCGTAACGAACGTCCTCTTAAACCGTTATGTCGGCGTTGGCTACATCTTGCAGTAGTCGTGCTCCGTGCTCTGCTTACGGTTGCAAATAAAACCATTGAAAAACCCTCACGAAGTTGGCGTTGCCCTTGTAGACACTACAATATGTGCTCATCTTTCACTGATCATTCAAAATTGTTGGGGGGCTTTTATGTTTTAATTTATTTTTGGACTAAATCTTTTGAATTTTTACATACAAAATAAATTTCAGTATTCGTCGACTAAAACAATACGAAAACATTTTTAGTTTTCATCGACAAAAACTAGATGAAGACTAATACATTTTTGAAATGACTGAAATGTAACAAAGACTAATAAGTATTTCGTCCAAAAGACTAAGGCAAATATTAAAAGGGGTGCCAAAAACAACACTGCAACGGGGACACCTGCGGTATTTATTCCAGTGTGGCTGATATTGGAAACAAATTCCATTTTCTCGTAAAATTTGGGGGATGCAGTTTCTAGTCAGGTGGTCCTAATAGTCCAAAAATTACAGAATTTAAGTATGCAAATTGCAAATTTATTGAATTTCAATGCAAAAAATGACACCATTTGAGCGGAGTTATTTGTGACCTCAGTTGAAGACTGTTAACACTAGCGGCAGGCCCATGGCAATGCACAACATGATGGCAAGATGACAGCGCCCCCGTCATGCTGACATACCTGCATCCAGGAAGTAGGAGTGGCGAGCCCATTGAGCACTCTCATCTCACGCACGAGTGCAGTAATTTTTTATTGTTGCAAAAGAAAGCCACGACTTTTCTCATTTTCAGGAGGAGAGAGGGATTATAGCAGCCGGGAAAAGAGGTTCACTCGGCTCGGCCAAAACATGGAAAGTGTAATGTCGTTCGTGAACGACATTTCCACCCAAATCGCTTTGAGATACCATGGGCTTTGCAGGGAGAGATTTGAAATCCCCTATTCAAGTGTTCCAAAGCTCAGGAAACTTTAAGAAAGCACATGTATTAAATCTTTCTCTGCCGTGACCCGTAAGTATATGTCTGCCAAACAGCATGATATCCCTCTGCCAGCCTCTTGCTATTGGATGCGGTTTTTGATGTCAGTTTCCCGCTCTGGAATAGAACAAATTTCTACATCATAAATATTAAATTCAACGTATTAAACACGTTTCTTGTTGATGGGATGCACACAAAATAAGTGTTGTCTGTACCAGTGCGTAATTTGTAAATCATAAGGTGCCCAACGCAAAGTACATATGACAGCGCAGGGATGACGACACGGACACAGGTCCTGAAACATATGCAGAAAATAGTGCTGAAAAGAACACGCAAATGGCCACTTTCCATGTTGTGGGACTTACAAGCCTCAATTTCAGGTAATATCCATGGTATAAATGTTATGAAAACAATTTACAATTATTTAGGCTATAGTCTGCACAGCACGGATAATCACCCACATAATCACAGGTGGGACTTAAAGTACACAGCAATTAGTTTCTCAACAGGTCTAACATGTAAAACATAAATACAATCAGGGATTACAATAAATAACACAAACCCATACTTTTGCGAGTTTCGTCCCCCCCCGTCTTCTCAGGCCCCAAAGTTCCCACTGCCTTAGAAATTGTGCATCCCAAACCCGAATTTCCCATAAGGGTACTGGCCTGTTGCGCCGGCTGTTGGTGGTCCACCTGGCTGACTGCTGGCGCTGTAGCAGGCCCTCACTCCGGGTGGCGCTGAACCTGACCAGCTGCTGCCACGGTAGCAGCCTCCTGCCCCGGCTTGGCTGGCTGTCCCTGAACCTGGCTAGCTGCTGCGGCGCTAGCCTCCTGCTGCACCCTGTCCAGCCCGTAAGCATGATTGCTGCAGCTGCCCTCATTGCCAATTCTTGCTTTTGTTACTCATTTCGAACCATCTTCCTTCTTTTTGAAAAAAGACAGTAAATGCAACTGTCTTTTTGGCATGTTGAAATACCGTTTGATCCTGGCTGCTTGCTCCCCAGATGCTGAAAATTTCCTTTTTTTTTTTTTTTTTTTAATGTCAGGGGCATGATTTGTTGGTCCAGCTTAACAGGGCTTCAACAAATCTCCGACTCTTTCAAATGATGTTAAAATTTTATAAACAACATGTAATTCTTGGGATTCTGAATTTATGCATATTATCATTTTATTTTATACATTTTTAAAAAGCATTTTTATATTATTATTATTTTCTGTACAAGAGAGGTGCCGGATCTACCCAAATAAGTCCCGGAATACAGGAAGGTCAAAATCAAGAGGTGCCGGATCTTGTTCCGGCAGGATCCGGCACAAATTAACCCCTGGCCTGTACCCTTTAAACAAATTAGATAAAGTAATAATTTCACATTACAATTTTATATAATGTAAAAAAGAACACCTAGAAGAAAACAATAAAACAAATTGAATGCAAGACTGAAGACTGAATAAGAAAAAAGGACATAATAATTGTATACATGGGTTTAGTTCAGCAGCTATTGTTAGAAATATTGTACTTAAAGGTAAGAGCTTTAATTGGATTTGATTCAATGCCTCAAAAATCGTAGTCATGGTAATAACTTATTCACTGCAATCGACAGCGATAGAATCCAATCCATTTTAACTGAGAGTTATCATATCCTGCCAGATCCTCCTAGTTCAAATGGATTGGACATCTGTTTTTGCAAAATGGCACTGAAACAGGATCAACAATTCACTCTGTATACATACTGTAATTAAATCCACTGTAGTTCTGCTGTCTGATGACGGTTTACTGTTTATGTAACAGATGAGGGCCAGACTGTTTGCGGTTCTCCAGATGACCTCCAGGGCCGTCGTCTTGGTGAGGCGGGAGTCCAACTCCGGACATTGTGCCACCACACCCTAGGTTCCTGGGACTATCTTTTCTTCGTCATCATCGGTTTTGTCATCTTTGCTGCGGGCACCGTGTTGGCCTGGGTCATGGGGGTCATCATGGTGCTTTATGAGCGCTATATCAAGAAAAAAGACGAACAGTTGGAACTAGATGAGGAAGAGGAATTGGCCACAGAGTCGGGGCGGACCTCACGGGCCAGGGGCGAACAGGAAAACGCTTTATTAAAACACACGGTTTAGGACGCCGATCTCAACTTTCTAGTAGTGCCTCCTGACTGTTTCCGGGACCTCCTGGATGCCCTTCTGCATGGAACTCATATCAGAGAGGAGGAACCAAATCCACTGTGGAGGTTACTTGTTTTGTTTTGTTTGATCAAATGGTCAGTCAGGTTCACTGTGAAGACTGAGTCTTGCTAATGTGATCATAAGCAATTGTTTAATATTAGTCAAGGTTAAAGCTTTAAATTTAATTTTCTGACATTGACAACCCTGGTTAGAACATTGATAACTCATAACCTGAGTGATTGATGGCCCACTACCTCGCAAACACTGCCAGATGTAACGGTACAGAAGCCAATTGCACCATAGGGCTAACCATGGGATTGAACTGTAACTCTTTGTACTGTTTCTAGGTCACTAAATGTACAACTAAGCTTTCAAAGTAAGTAAAGCAAGAGGCAACACCTAGTATGTGAAAGATAGTTGCTCAAAGTATTTAAGTACAGTGGGGCAAATTAGTATTTAGTCAACCACTAATTGTGCAAGTTCTCCCACTTGAAAATATTAGAGAGGCCTGTAATTGTCAACATGGAACCATGAAAGACACAATGTGGAGAAAAACACAGAAAATTACATTGTTTAATTTTTAAAGAATTTATTTGCAAATCATGGTGGAAAATAAGTATTTTGTCAATACCAAAAGTTCATCTCAATACTTTGTTATCTTTGTTATGTTATTGCCCTTTCTTGGCAATAACGGAGGCCAAACGTTTTCTGTAACTCTTCACAAGCTTCACACTGTTGCTGGTATTTTGGCCCATTCCTCCATGCAGATCTCCTCTAGAGCAGTGATGTTTTGGGGCTGTCGTTGGGCAACACAGACTTTCAACTCCCTCCACAGATTTTCTATGGGGTTGAGATCTGGAGACTGGCTAGGCCACTCCAGGACCTTGAAATGCTTCTTACGAAGCCACTCCTTTGTTGCCCTGGCCGTGTGTTTGGGATCATTGTCATGCTGAAAGACCCAGCCACGTCTCATCTTCAATGCCCTTGCTGATGGAAGGAGATTTTTCTCTCAAAATTTCTCGATACATGGCCCCATGCATTCTTTCCTTTACACAGATCAGTCGTTCTGGTCCCTTTGCAGAAAAACAGCCCTAAAGCATGATGTTTCCACCCCCATGCTTCACAGTGGGTATGGTGTTTTTTGGATGAAATTCAGTATTCTTTCTCCTCCAAACACGAGAACCTGTGTTTCTACCAAAAAGTTCTATTTTGGTTTCATCTGGCTATAACACATTCTCCCAGTCCTCTTCTGGATCTTCCAAATGCTGTCTAGCGAACAGCAGACGGGCCTGGACGTGTTCTGGCTTCAGCAGGGGGACACCTCTGGCAGTGCAGAATTTGAGTCCCTGGCGGCGCGTTGTGTTACTGATAGTAACCTTTGTAACTGTGGTCCCAGCTCACTGTAGGTCATTCACTAGGTCTCCCCCGTGTGGTTCTGGGATTTTTGCTCACCGTTCTTGTTATCATTTTGACGCCACGGGGTGAGATCTTGCATGGAGCTCCAGATCGAGGGAGATTATCAGTGGTCTTGTATGTCTTCCATTTTCTAATAATTGCTTCCACAGTTGATTTCTTTACACCAAGCATTTTACCTATTGCAGATTCAGTCTTCCCAGCCTGGTGCAGGTGTACAATTTTGTCTCTGGTGTCCTTCGACAGCTCTTTGGTCTTGGCCATAGTGGAGTTTGGAGTGTGACTGACTGAGGTTGGGGACAGGTGTCTTTTATACCGATAATGAGTTAAAACGGGCGCCATACAATACAGGTAACGAGAGGAGCCTCGTGAGAAGAAGTTAGACCTCTTTGACAGCTAGAAATCTTGCTTGTTTGTAGGTGACCAAATACTTATTTTCCACTCTAATTTGGAAATAAATTCTTTAAAAATCAAACAATGTGATTTTCTGGGTTTTTTTCACATTCTGTCTCTCATGGTTGAGGTTTACCCATGATGACAATTACAGGCCTCTCTAATCTTTTCAAGTAGAAGAACTTGCACAATTGGTGGTTGACCAAATACTTATTTGCCCCACTGTATGTAAATCATACATTTCTTAAGCCTCTGATAATGGAAAAAATAATGTTGAAATACAAAAAAAATTATGTTATGACCCCAGTCAGTAATATCCATACATATACACACTGATAGATCGGAGCACAGGGGCATGTGATGATGGGTATTGATTACGTCATGGGGAAAGGCGGGCAATCTGGGCTACTCACATTTGATTGGCTAAAATAGAAATAGCATTGACAAAATGTCTGCTCCAATGTCGGGCAACCAAAACCTGGAAATACCGGCTTTTATTTGTATTTTTTTCCACTATTACACATAACAAAAATTTAATTCTGTTGGGTTTCAAGTAATTAAGATTGTTTCCACCAGAATGCTCATGATAAAGCTCTTGTCAGTTCATTTTAGAGTTACACTTGAGTGACAAACCACTGTGAGGGTAATGAATGAGATAACGAAGTATGTTCTATGATACGCAATGTTCTATTAAACATAATTTGTATAATGTTTTGGATATTTATTTATTTTCATGTATTTCTTTAACGTCTATTGTTGTGTAACACTTGGTAACAATTATACAACCCCAAATCCAATTAAGTTGGGGCGTGTCGAACCGAAAAGCAGAATACAATAATTCATAAAACATGTTGAACATTTATTCAATTGAATACACTACAAGGACAAGATATTTAATAGTAAAACTAAAAAACCTTAATGTTTTTAAGCAAATAACCCTTAATGTAGAATTTTATGGTTGTAACACATTCACAAAAAAGCTGGGAGAGGGTCATATTTAACATTGTGTTTCATCACCTTCTCCTTTAACATTCAATTACGGTAACCTTTAAGAACAGAGAACACTAATTATTGAAGCTTTGCAGGTGGATTTCTTTTCCATTCTTGTTTGATAAACAGCTTCAGCTGTTCAGCAGCCCGGGGTTTTTGTTTTTTTTACTCTTCACAATGCACCACACATCAATGGGAAATAGGTCTGGACTGCTGGCAGGCGATTCTCGTACCAGCAATCTTTTTACGAAACCATACTCTTGTAATATGTGCAGAATGTGGTTTGGCATTGTCTCGCTGAAATAAGCCATAGGGTTAGTTAAGCTAAGTAAGGAAATAAGTACCCTTATTTTTCGGACTACAAGTCGCACCTTAGTATAAGTCGCACTAGCCATAAAATGCCCAACGAAGAGGAAAAAAAACATATACAAGATGTACCGTAGTATAAGTAGTATAACTTGATAAAATCCAACACATAGAACAGATATGTCATCTTGAAAGGCAATTTAAAATAAAAATACAATAGAGAACAACATGCTAAATTAGTGTACAGTATGTTACATGATGCATGAATAACGAAATGCGAACGTGGTTGGTATGTTAATGTAAAAGAGTTATTCAGTTAACTATAGCATAAAGAACATGCTAAAAAGTTTACCAAACCATCAGTGTCACTCCAAAACACCAAAATAACATGTGAAATGATATAATAATGTGCTAATAATTTCACATATAAGTTGCACCAGAGTAAAAGTCGCACCCCCAGCCAAACTATGAAAAAACTGCGACTTATACTCCGAAATATACAGTAAATAGACTAGGTCCATGAAAAAAACATCACTTGGATTGCAGTGTGTTTCTACAAAACCTGTATATATCTTTCAGTATTAATGGTGCCTTCACAGTGTGTAAATTACCAATGCCACTAACACAGGCCCATACGGTCACAGATGTTGGCTTTTGAACTTTGAACTAAGTCTGGATGGTTCTTTTCCTCTTTAGCCCGGAAGACACAACATCCACAATTTTCAAATATCATTTAAAATGTAGACTTGTCATACCACAGAACAATTTTCCACTTTTCATCAGTCCATCTTAGATAAGCTCGAGACCGTGGGTAGTTTCTGGGTGTTCTTGATAAATGGCTTTTGCTTTGCATAGCACAGTTTTAAGTAGTGTTGCACCGATACCATTTTTTGGCATCGATACCTGGTTGTGAAGTATCCGCTGATACCGATACCACTTTGTTAGATATGATTACATACCTTGCATGGGTGACAATAGTTAAATCTTTGGCTCTCAAAGGCCAAAATACTTCTAAATTTGTGAAACTAAAACATGTATAATACTAGCCCAACCGTAAGAAAGTAAAAATACAATGAATGAATAATGAATAAACTTTTTTAAACCCTAAGTTTTTGCTCTCAAGGCCAAATAGTGTAACTTTTTCATGAAATTATAAGTAATAAAATTGACCACAGCATCCTGTCTCTTTATTGGCCTCCCTCTCTGTACACCAGAAGCAACACACACTTAGCCACTTAGCTTAGCTTACTTTGCTTACTTCTACAGCACTTTTGAATAGGCTTGCCACCCGTCCTTTGAAACAAGGAATCGTTCCGAATTAGGAATTATATTTCTATTTCTGAAAGGTGGCAACCCTACTTTTGACCCAGGTCTCAAATTACTGCGGCATTTCTCTCAGTAAAAGACAATACAGTAAAGTAGACGAAGTGAGCTGACCTTTCTCGTGGTAGCAGTTGCTGCTGTTGTAGCCTCAAACTCTTTGTGTTCATTCACGTTTCGTCTTCAAATGTTTTATCAGGTTCGAGGTATTGAAACTGGCCTATTGATCCCCACCTTTCGAAACTTCCAGGCCACAAATCTTGCATGCAGTTATTGTACTCGACGGAGTAAGCTGAAATTTGTCCAGAACGCTGACATTTTCGTCTCGTAGTTTGTTTTTCCTACCTACGAAAAAGCTTCCCCGGCAATGGTCAAGAGCGGCTATTGGCCCGCTCTCATATGTCTGGAGCAGGCCAATAGCGATATCAGCTTGGCATGCAAAGTGATCCTGTGTCATAACACAACAGAGAGTGTAGTGAGAGTCAGGAGAAAAAGGCTGCCGTAAAGTGTTATAATACTGGACCGGTAAATGGTATCGGCGCCCTCTTTGTTGGTACTCGCCGATACCGATACCACCATTTTCAGGCCGGATCGCCCCCCCCCCTCACCCCCCCCCCCCACACACCCCCACCCCCACCCCGCAGATACTGGTATCGGTATTAGTGCATCCTTAGTTTTAAGTTGCACTTATGGATGCAGTGTATTTACTGATATACATTTTCTAAAGTGTTCCCGAGTCATATACTTTACACATTTATGTTGGTTTTTGATGCACTGCCACCTGAGGGATCAAAGGTCATGGGCATTCAATGTTGGTTTTCGGCCTTGTTGGACATGCAGTGATTTTTCTAGATCAGGGGGGTCCAAACCGGTCTTCAAGGGTCACTGTGTCTCCATGTTTTTGTTCCTACCAATCGAGCATAGACAGTTTATCCAATTTAGTTTCTGCAAAAATAAGCAGCACCTGACATCAATGAAGTAATTACACTTGTAAGACACCAGAATGGTGAAAAGGTGTCGTCTTGTTTTGTTGAAATGAAATCCAGGACGGACTTAAGCCCTTTGTGGAATAGTTTGGACACGCCTGCTCTAGATTCTCTGAACATTCTGATGATATTATAGACCGCAGATGATGAAATCTCTAAATTCCTTGCATTTGTACTTTGAGGAAAATTGTTCTTGAACTTTTCAAATATTTTCTCACACACTTGTTCACAAAGAGGAGAACCTCATTAGACCTTTGCTTATGAATGACTGACTGCGTAATTCAGGGAAGCTCCTTTTACATCCATTAGCCCATTCGCCTTAGTAACACTCCAAACAGGTGTTTGATGAGCATTCCTCAAATTTCTCAGTCTTTTTTCCCCACCTGCCCAAGCTTTTTGGAAATTGTTGCAACCATAAAATCAGAGTTAATGATTATTTGCTAAAAACAATAAAGTTGACCCGTTTGAACATTAAATATCATGTCTTTGTATTGTATATACTTAAATATAGGTAGAACATGACTTGAAAATCATTGTATTCTCTTTATATGTGTTTAACAAAACTTGGGTTGTTGAAGAAAATCATTTGTTTTATGTCTGACGTCTGATGGCTCCTTTTTTGGGTTCAGAATCCAAAACTGATCTCAGTTTTCCACTAGCTTACCGACTTCCCGATGCTGTTACTACATGCACACAACTAGCCGTAATTTTTGCAAAAACGTACCGGTAATAGTGTTAAATAAACATGGCGATCATCCCTGAGTCCTTCATATTTCATTTTAAGTCAGTATCTGAACATTTCCTCATAAAACAGGCATATATGCTAAGTACAGTCTTTTTAATATTTATAAATCATATAAGTGGAATAGGCTGTGGGCATACTTAATCTTTCTTTTGGCCCCTGATCTGCTGATCATGTCTTAAAAGGGGCATGTTACTGAATTTGAGATGAAATAACAGGAAATAAATTGTTCACACAACACAGCTTGCGATACAAAGCACTAATTCAACCCAGTTTTCTTTTAGCAAAATATTATCAGTTCCCTGCATCATGACAACAATTAAAAAGCATTTCCCGATTTAGTACATTTTCCTCAAGATAGAAGCACCACACACTCATCTGACATTCTGGCAGCAGCTCCCTTGTTCACATTAACGACTACACCAAATGCAAAAAAATTATTTGGAAACGATTCTCAGTTTTTCAAACTCTAATCCAAGGATCATAGTATCATACAGGGTTTACTTTTAATCGGCTCTTGATGATGGCGTTGAAGGGCCAGGGTGCTCATTTTGTGGAGATAGTGTGTACAGTGTATCACAAAAGTGAGTACACCCCTCACATTTCTGCAGATATTTAAGTATATCTTTTCATGGGACAACAATGACACTTTGACACGATGAAAAGTAGTCTGTGTGCAGCTTATATAATAGAGTTAATTTATTTTCCCCTCAAAATACCTTAAAATATATCCATTAATATCCAAACCCCTGGCAACAAAAGTGAGTACACCCCTTAGTGAAAGTTGTCAATATTAACATACAACATGTCAACTGTCAATATTTTGTGTGGCCACCACTATTATCCAGAGCTGCCTTTACTCTCCTGGGCATGGAGTTGACCAGAGCTTCACAGGTTGCCACTGGAATGCTCTTCCACTCCTCCATGATGAGGTTGCGGAGCTGCCGGATATTTGAGACTTTGCGCACCTTCCGCTTGAGGATCCCCCAAAAGATGTTCTACTGGGTTCAAGTCTGGAAACATGCTTGGCCAGTCCATCACCTTTACCCTCCGCCTCTTCAGTAAAGCAGTGGTCATCTTGGAGGTGTGTTTGGGGTCATTGTCATGCTGGAACACTGCCCTGCGACCCAGTTTCTGGAGGGAGGGGATCATGCTCTGCGGCAGTATTTCACAGTACATGTTGGAGTTTGTTTCCCTCACTGGAATATAACTCTCCAACACCTGCAGCACTCATGCAGCCCCAGACCATGACATTCCCACCACCATGCTTGACTGTAGGCATGACACATTTATCTTTGTACTCCCCACCTGGTCGCCGCCACACATGCTTGAGACTATCGGAGCCAATTAATCTTCGTCTCATTAGACCAGGGGTTCCCAACCTATTCCACTAAGGCACACTGTGGGTGCAGGATTTCATTCTTACCAAACAAGATGACAACACTTTTTCCCCAATCTGGTGTTTTACAAGTGCAATCAGTTGATTGCAGTCAGGTGTGGCTTGTTTTAGCAGAAGCCTCATTGGTTCAACTGTCTCTGCTGGATCGGCTGGAACAAAAACCAGGACCCACAGTGTGCCTTGAGGACTGGGTTGAAAACCCCTGCATTAGACCATAGGACATGGTTCCAGTAATCCTTGTGCTTGTTTGACATGTCTTCATCAAACTGTTTGCGGGCTTTCTTGTGTACCGTCTTCAGAAGAGACTTCCTACTGGGGTGCCAGCTATGCACACCAACCTGATGTAGAGTGTGGCGTATGGTCTGAGCACTAACAGGTTGATCCCTCCACTTCTTCAATCTCTGCAGCAATGCTGACAGCACTCCTGTAACGAGTCACATGACATTTTGGAGGGAAAATGACAAGCAGTATTCAATTTGGACATTTAGGGATGTAGTTTCTAAGACGTACTCACTTTTGTTGCCAGGGCTTTAGATATTAATGTCTTGTTGAGAGGCATTGTCTGATGTGCATCATGGCTCGTTCAAAAGAGCTGTCTGAAGACCTGTGATCAAGGATTGTTGATTTGTATAAAGCTGGGAAAGGATACAAAACCATCTCTAAAAGTCTGGATGTTCATTAATCGACAGTCAGACAAGTTGTCTACACATGGAGAGAGTTTGGCACTGTTGCTTGTCTCCCAGGGAGTGGCCGTCCACCAAAGATGACGCCAAGAGTTCAACGCAGAATACTCAGAGTGATAGAAAAAGAACTCTAGAGTGTCTGCAAAAGACTTACAGAAATCACTGGCACAGTCCAGTATCTGCACACATCAACTACTGTATATGTAAAACTATGGCAAAGAATGGTATTCATGGGAGGACTCCCCAGAGGAAGCCACTGCTGTCTAAAAAAAACATTGTTGCTCATTTAATGTTCACAAAAAGGCACTTGGACACTGCACAGAAGTTTTGGAAAAAATATTTTGTGGACTGATGAAACCATAGTTGAATTGTTTGGGAGCAAGACACAACATCATGTGCGGAGTAAAACAGAACAGCTCACCACCATGCTTCATATGAAAACCTATAAAAGTTTGGGTTGTTCTAGTTAAAGCAGATTGTTTTTTCATCTGTGTGATTTTGACAAAGATCAGATCACATTTAATGGGGATTTTATGTAGAAATGTGACAAATTCCAAAAGGTTCAGATACTTTTTCAGACCACTACATGTGACAACAAACATACCGTAACTATGTGTTGATGACATGATTGTACGATCCCCAGGTTTATGACATAGTTGAACAAAAACTAACTCGTTTGGAGTCAAAAAATTATGTTTTCAACACATATGATTTTCATAATAGATATTATAGATGCATAGTAAATCCACTTACTATAGTTTTTGGACTATGAGGCGCGCCATGTGTGTGGAGCACTTTTCAGGAGTGGTATAATACACGTGCTAACAAAATAGGTTCGAGGTCATTAAGCACAACCAGGATTCATACATAAGGCGCACTGTAAATTTTGGGAAGAATAAAGCATTTAAATATGCCCGAAAAATTCGGTAATTTTTGTCGACATCAAAGGGCAGTGCTCAAGAAAATGGTGAAAAGCGCAAACAAACTCTCAGGTAAAGTGTTTTTTTCTTTTACAATGTTAGTGCGTTCAAAGTTCCCTCAGCAATAAGATTTCTGCAAATGATCACTCCAAATATCATGAATTTGACAGAACACACACTCTCCCACACTCTTACGTTGTCTTCCGTTAGCGACAGTACCTCGACCAATGAGATGAGTGGTATTTCATACTGTCATTGTTCCGTCAGCTCATTGGTCAAAAAGCAGGATAGGCGGTTGAATGTGTTTCCCCGCATATTCTTGTAAAGCACCATACCAGTATTCGTTCCTTCTACAAAAAAGGCACTATTTTGAATTTTGATGATAATAAGGGACAACGCGCCTACCTTGAAAACTCAATAAGGGACGCGTTCTTTTGTTTTTGAATACCGGATGATTCAGTTTTTCAATTGACAGTTGGCAACCCTAATTTAGATGCATATCACCATCAATGGCATTGAAGCATGGTCAGTCATTGCCAGCCCTCTCAGATTGGATTGGATGCCTATCACAATCAATGACAGTGAATGAGATTAGATAATACATATTATATCCAAGTGTCTTCTCCATCCATCCACACATAAATCTGGCCATGTTTGCATCTCTAAATGGACAAATGCTATTTGGACCTAGAAATTTCCCCGCCTGCGGCAAGTTACGCTTGTGCACACTCGCGCAGATCTACTAAACTCCAGGCTGAATAGTCGCCCTATATTGCTTGCTGATGGGAGATGTGACATCAAGCCTTAGCGTCACTAACTCACCATAATTGGCTATCTCATCTTCGTCTTACACACAAACACATACTCACACTGCCCAAGTAAGAAGAAAATCCTTGTCATGGACCCATAAAATGACTTACAAATTTAAAAATGGGGAATGAGAAGTGACTATTATAAGTAGCTGTCCTCTAGCTGATGATTGATGGACGACAGGAAGTTGCTTGGCAGGACAGCGGATGCTGCTGCTGCTTTTCCATATCCGCACACAGGCTCAAGGGCCTGAGAGTACTGTGCCCCTCCCCAAGGTCATTTCAAAGAATATCCTTCCGTGCACACACAGAAACACATATGAATGCTTGAGAACATAAAGGCGACAATAAGTGCCCTTATATTAGTTGTGCCTGCATGGTCAGGGTTTAAATGTGATGCAGATCCAATTGAGGCATCTGCACGAAAAAGATAGTGAAAAGCAATAAGCTGCAATTCGAAGCGACTGGAACAGATATACAGACTGTCTAAACGGTCCAAGTATATTTTTATTTTTTTAAAAAACTGTTAAGTCTGAAATGTCCTTCAATATTATACTTTATCCTTTTTATTTGCATCTTGTCTCTTTTTAGCTTCCCCACAGGCTTTTTTTTTTTTTTTTTCGTAACAAATATTTTGAGCAGTTTCCTTTGTGACAGCTCTATTTCTGTCTTTTTTTTTTTTTTTTTTTTTTTTTTTTTTTAAGAATATGTTTCCATTTGGGGATCTATGATTCAGTGGTTCTTAATGATCAGAGTGATACGAGCGTGATGTCAGGAACCAGCTAAGCCAGCTTAAACAGTGCAAATGGAGAATCAGAATGCCAAAGAAGGAAATCTGCCCAAAGCGCTTTAGTTAAAATATTAAGTGGATTTTGTTAAATCGAAATTCTGATCATGAAAATTAATGCAAATGTGACATTTTATATGTAAAGATGACTTGCCACCTTCAAATGAGCTATGGTGTGACATTTTGGAGTCAAAACTACAATTAGATGTACAGTATATCACAAAAGTGAGTACACCCTTCGCATTTCTGCAGATATTTAAGTATATCTTTTCATGGGACAACACGGACAAAATGACACTTTGACACAATGAAAAGTAGTCTGTGGGCAGCTTATATAATGAAGTTAAAATTTTTCCCCCTCAAAATAACTCAAAATATAGCTATTAATATCTAAACCCCTGGCAACAAAAATGAGTACACCCCTTAGAAACTACATCCCTAAATGTCCAAATTGAGTACTGGTTGTCGTTTTCCCTCCAAAATGTCATGTGACTCGTTAGTGTTACTAGGTCCAGGTGTGCATAGGGAGCAGGTGTTCAAATTTGTAGTGCAGCTCTCACACTCTCTCATACTGGTCACTGAAAGTTCCAACACAGCACCACATGGCAAAGAACTCTCTGAGGATCTTAAAATACGTATTGTTGCGCTACATGAAGATGGCCAAGGCTACAAGAAGATTGCCAACACCCTGAAACTGAGCTGCAGCACAGTGGCTAAGATCATCCAGCGTTTTAAAAGAGCAGAGTCCACTCAGAACAGGCCTCGGGTTGGTCGCCCAAAGAAGCTGAGCGCACGTGCCGAGCGTCACATCCAAATGCTTTCTCTGAAAGATCGTCGCAGGAGTGCTTTCAGCATTGCTGCAGAGATTGAAGAGGTGGAGAGTCAGACTGTTAGTGCTCAGACCATACGCCGCACTCTACATCAAATTGGTGTGCATGGCTGGCACCCCAGGAGGAAGCCTCCTCTGAAGACGGTACACAAGAAAGCCCACAAACAGTTTCCTGAAGACATGTCAACAAAGCACATGGATTACTGGAACCATGTCCTATGGTCTGATTAGACAGAGATTATTTGGTTTGATTCCGATGGTCTCAAGCATGTGTGGCGGTGACCAGGTGAGGAGTACAAAGATAAGTGTGTCATGCCTACAGTCAAGCATGGTGGTGGGAATGTCATGGTCTGGGGCTGCATGAGTGCTGCAGGTGTTGGAGAGTTACATTCCATTGAGGGGAAACATTAACTCTAACATGTACTGTGAAATACTGCAGCAGAGCATGATCCCCTCCCTCCAAAAACTGGGTCGCAGGGCAGTGTTCCAGCATGACAATTACCCCAAACACACCTCCAAGATGACCACTGCTTTACTGCAGAGGCTGAGGGTAAAGGTGATGGATTAGCCAAGCATGTCTCCAGACTTGATCCCAATAGAACATCTTTGGGGTATCCTCAAGCGGAAGGTGCGCAAAGTCTCAAATATCCGGCAGCTCCGCAACCTCGTCATGGAGGAGTGAAAGAGCATTCCAGTGGCAACCTGTGAAGCTCTGGTCAACTCCATGCCCAGGAGAGTAAAGGCAGCTCTGGATAATAGTGGTGGACACACAAAATATTGACAGTTGACATGTTGTATGTTATATAAGCTTGTTGTATAAGCTGCACACAGACTACTTTTTATTGTGTCAAAGTGTAATTTTGTCAGTGTTGTCCCATGAAAAGATATACTTAAATATCTGCAGAAATGCTAGGGGTGTACATGATGGAGACGTAAAAAGAAATGAGTATTCAATTTAATGGCTCAAATGACCTCCTCTGTGTCTATGTGACAGCCTTGTTCTCATCACCGTCTCATGTGTCACAGGCTAGCCACAAACAGAAATGTAAACCCACTCACGCACATTCGACACCTCTGCTCATGTGCTCAAAAGTCACCGTGTGAATAACTCTCGGAAAGCCTTTTTCATGGCTACCGAGTAACATGACGCCGTGGTCATGATGACTTCTGAAGCCCAAGCCTGCAACTCTTTGATTATACAGTTGAGGCAGCCCTTCCAGGCAAAATGGATAGGACGTCTATCCTCGTCAATGAGTTAAGGGGGCAGAAAATGCCGAGTATGAATGACCATAATTTGAAATACGGTTACTCCATAGACTTCATTATCAGTTGACAGGAAACAGGGCACGGGGCTGCTCCATAGGAGGACTATTTTCAAAAACTTAAAATTCAAATATTTTCAAAATAGCGACCTAAAACCAAAACAGGACCCTCCCTTAGGCATATACAAGTCTCCATGAGCAGCGGCATCAAAAAATTCAAAGCCATTCCCAAATAAAATCCTAATTATTTTTCATATAAACATTACTTAAAGTGCGTTCGACAGGAGAAAAAAGTCTTACATATGATTATTATGTGAATTAGAATCATATTTTCAGAGGATTCGACTATATACAACAATTTAGCAAAGCGCAGATGACGAGAAATTAGTCTTTTAATCTGCCGGTTAGCCACGCCTACCAATATAGTGCTCTAACGTCCCCAACAGGTGGATGACGTCACCGGAGTCACGATTTCATCTGATTTAGTATGCAGCCCATTGAGGGGGAATTATTCACAACGAGAAATACGCGACGAAGAGAGCCGCAAAATGTCATTGTTTCGGTCTCTCTACTCCAATATTTTTACAGGATATTCTTTTTATTCAAGTATTTTTCCCCAATAGCTACATAAATGGCTTGAGAAGGACCAGTCAGCCCGTTGAGGGGGAATTATTCAGAACGAGGAAGACGTGATGAAGAGAGCCGCAAAGTGTCATTGTTTCAGTCTCTCTACTCCAATATTTTTACATGATATACTTTTTATTGAAGTATTTTTCCCCAATAGCTAAATAAATGGCATGGTCATGACAAATAACGGTTTGTTGTTTGTAAATGGAATATGAAAATAATAAAATGCATTTATTCAAGACGACATGGCAAAATTACTCCATAATGGTCAAAACTGTCGACTTCACCTTTACTGTCACACCTCCTGAACGATATTTTATGCCACCTAAATCGGGCTTATGTCATTTCCCTTCCCCGGCTTCGGAGAATGTAAACAAACCAAGAGGAGTGACAGCTAGCCGACATGCTTACCTGAACCGAGTGATGTTTCAAAGTCTTTGAAGCGGAAAATCACACATAACTAGCCCGGATCGTTTCACATGATGACTGGGTTGTCGATTGTCTTTGCCAATTGGCAAACCGCCCGGCAGAGAGCAATTTACAGCTCGTTCCCCTGCTACTACGGACAGGAGAGCTCGCCGGGGAAGCAGCTGACAATGACCGCCGAACAAACCAGCCAACGTCGGAGGAGCGTGTAGCTGCCAAATGGTCAAAACGAATATGGCAAAAAAATTCTTACTACACGGCGAAGTCGTAAACAGCGAGACACTCAGTGGAGGAGGGCGGCTGCAGTTGTTGTGCAGCTAACATGTGCAGATAATGTGTATGAGGAGAGCTTTTTACGGTAAATGCCCATCCATGATCAAACGTAAGTAGTCCTTTATTTAAAGAAAGTTTGTAGTGTTTACTTTGTAATCGCTGTATTCGCGGCTATTTTTAACTCAAAGTTGCAATTTCTGATCAGTCGGAAAATTTGACAGAACACCAGGCACATGAAGAGGGAAATAAGCCGAGTATAGAGCTCTCCTGGCGGGGGGATGTGCGACAAGCCGTCGGTCGTCGGCCGAGGGGACAAAGAGCATGTCAGCCACAAAATGCAAGACACCTACATATTAAAATGATCCCAGTATTTGACATAATACAAAACACCATGTTTACTCACTTCCTCGTAAGTCCCATGGTCCCACAGTAGTAGGGCTTGTTTTTGCCAATATCCAATCCAAAGGTAACCTTTTGAAACCCCAAAAAGGCGCACACGCCTCTCCCTCGTTACAGCAAGATTTTCTGCAGCCGTTTGGCTGGCGTGACGCGAAAAACAAACGTATTAATCCACAAAATCAGCTGAATCCTTAGTCCTTCTCATACAACAGTACGGCTGTATAGTGAAGAGAACTCCTTCCTCCGTACACGTCACAGCGCCCTCTTTTTCAACTCGAGACTGTTGCCAGAAGTCACACATTTCCATGGCGCGGGATTCAAAAAACTAAATAAATATAGCGATCGCTTCCACACACATCCAAGCGGTCCATTTCATTCAGGAGCATAAAATACTGCGTGTATTATGAAATAAACATGCTTTTTCGTGTCATAGGCACTTTAAAATAGATATAAAATTCTCTGTTTTTACGCTAGATGGACAAAAATCACCAAATGCATAGATAATCACCTATATTTTCAGGATCAACAGCAATATTTAACCATTTTTTGCCTGAACTAGCAACTTCAACTTTTATTTGGTGCAATTTTGACATGTACAGGATACTATGCAGAATCATCTTAATTCTACTAAACAAAAGGAAATTTTGCATTTTTCTATATAGAACTAATTTAGGTTGAATTCCAATGTGACTATTGCCTCAGCAAGTCTTGGTCGTCGTTTTAGATTGAAATATTCCATAAAGAGAAACACGTAAAAGCCCCTTTTTTTTTCTGGAATGGGTGCAAAAATGTCTAAAATACTAGGGGTTTTTTTGTTGTTGTTTTTTTTTTTTTTTTTGCCAAAAACGGGCAGTTGGCCGAAAATTACCTGTATGTAAAGTTACGCTCTTGTGTATGGATAGAAATCCAACATGGCAGCCATCACAAAACAAAGAGCTTTTTAAGTTGAAAATTTTTGTAAATAAATGTGTAAATACCGGAATTTTTATAGATATGAATGTAAAACAGCCTGGATTCTTGGTTAAAAGAAAAAAAAACAGAAAAGAAACGGGCAGTTATTATTCATTTTACGTAAATATTTCAAGGTAAAGTTACGCAAAAAATTTTCAAGTTTCAGCGTGCATGCATGGTGCTATTTTATAAAACAATTACCTTGAATCTTTGATCAAATCACTCGAGACACTTCTGACCGTTTGTATGCACTAAAACTTTTGTCCTGTTTCAACCCAAATCCGGCATTAGAACGCAACCTGTATTTGCGTTTATTGCAGTGAAAGCTGCAACCAAGCTCTGCCTGGCCCTGCCCCCTACGGGAAGCCGTGACGCAATGTCTGTGGGAG
The DNA here is from genome assembly GCF_030265065.1 of Corythoichthys intestinalis. Taxonomy (NCBI): domain Eukaryota; kingdom Metazoa; phylum Chordata; class Actinopteri; order Syngnathiformes; family Syngnathidae; genus Corythoichthys; species Corythoichthys intestinalis. Next base: position 32,662,689 of record NC_080408.1, on the reverse strand, counting down.
TTGTCTCATCAACTGATAGTGAAGTCTATGGTTACTCAAAGTATTTAAGTATGCAAATCACAACATTCTTTGACCTAATAATGAAGAAAATAATGTTATCACACACACAAAATGACACCCCTTATGAGCAGAGCCATTGTGTAGTCAGTTATACACTGTACATAAACAGACTGCAGGCCAGGTGGATGTGATAATAGGTATTAATAACATCCTGAGGAAGGGTGGGCAATCTTGCATACTCGCATTTAATTGGGTAAAATAGTCCCACAATGACAAAAAATGTCTGCCACCATGCTACTTCCTGGATATCCTGGTTTACCTTGAATTTTTTCTCCACAATTACACAGCTGCAAAATGAATACCTGTGGTTTGTCAATCTCAAAAAACAAGATTCATTTCTGCTGGGATGCACATAATAAAAGGTGTAATTCAAACAATAGTTAGTTGAATGATCACAAAAAGAATAGGACGACTTTCAATAGACTTAAGATGCTTTAGTTTCACATTTATTATTTTTCAGGGGTATTGTTTTCAAGTTGTTTAACTGTTATATTATTATTTTCAAATTACTTTTAACTGTCTTGTATTGAATTCTTCCATCCATCTATTTCCAATAATGCTTATCCTTGTTAGGGTTTTAATCAATTCTTATTTTTGTATTCATTTACAGCACTGCCTTTCAACTGAGATTAAACCAATCGCTGAAGTCACAGCTCTGAAGCACCCTCTAGTGGCATTTTATGCAACAAATTATGTACTCATTCATTAAATATACACATAAAATTTACACTTTGGTTATCAAAATTCCTGCACACATGAAACTTCTCTTCATCTAACTCTTCACCGAGTGCAGTTTTATTTTGCACAACCTTAATTTCAACATGAAATCCTCGATGAAACAATTCTACTAGGAGCTGCGAGGCTCTGCTTGCTTGATGAAGGGCTCTGGTTGTTGGCGCTCAAGCATAAGCAAGATGCTCTCCGATAGTCCCCTAATGATGTTGTGTGTATCGGGATGCACGGTCAGAGCATTCAGAAGTTCAGCCACGCCTTCACGCTCCAGCATCCAGCTGTAATGTGAAGCTGAGAGGAGGATGGAGTCAGAAAGAGATATGTTTGCAATGACCGACAACCACCCACCTCTGAAATATTCCTCATATGAATCATTATATATCTAAGGCCCGAGGCTCATGTACAATGATGAGAAACACAGTCAATTCAGCTATCGAAAAACCTACTGTTTTGAGTGAGGACAAAATGAATAGCCCACACAGCCCACAGTTGCACCCCTGTAGGTTGAGATGTCTGAAGCAGGTGGCAAAATGGACGCAAGGACCTAAAAGTAAAGAAACAGTAGACACAAATAGTCATGTCTTAGGTACATCTCTACAAACACTGTGGGTTTGTCTTTCAATAACAGATGGGTACCAACTAGGGCTGTCCAACGTTTAAAATCACAGGTTAATCGAGTTAATCACAGGTTAAAAATTAATTAATCGTAATTAACCGCAATTCAAACCATCTCTAAAATATGCCATATTTTTCTGTAAATTATTGTTGGAATGGAAAGATAAGGCAAGACCGATATATACATTCAACATACTGTACATAAGCACTGTATTTGTTTATTATAACAATAAATGCACAAGCTGGCATTAACATTATTAAAATTCTTTCTGTGAAAGGGATCCACGGATAGAAAGACAAGTTATACTAATTTTATATTAAAACCCCTCTGTATGTTTTCGTTTTAATAAAATTTGTAAAAATTTCAATTAAAAAAAACAAACTAATAGCTCCCCATTGTGGAAGGTAGTGATTGAAATACACTACAAGGTGTCAAGGAAGAGGTTTAAAATTAGTTAGAGATCTAGCCAAGTTTTTCTAGTGCGTTTTGCCCCTCGGCTGATGCCGTAGCTTCCGGGTTCATTGTACCTTACGATCATTTGAGTGTTGACTTCACAACGTACGAGATCTCTGATAGTTTGTATATTGTGACTAAATATTGCCATCTAGTGTATTTGTTGAGCTAAACGAAATGTTTGAATAGAGTTTGACCAAAGTCTGAGTATTATTTTGCATTGCTATTTTGATTGGGAATGCCAGTTCTCTTTGCATTGAGTGCTTTTCTTTTTGTGAACATTATTTTTTGGAGAGATAGGAACATTATTTTTGTTGTGCTTTCAGTAAATGATACTGTAGCGACTTAACTGTTCCGCCCAAATGCATGATGGGAAGTTGGGCAACCATGACTGTCAGTGGTGGCTGCAAATGGTATAACTTCTCTGCGTTTTGTTCAATACAGAGTGATAAGAAAAAGATCATCTCCTGTCATTCTACCCCACGTCGCACGCCACAATAATTATAATTGTTGTGGAAGAGATGCCAATGCTTATGCCAATTAATAGCGCGGCCCCAGTGAATGCTTGAGTCCACTCCTCTCGGTTGTTTCTGCCTCTTTGCTCTCAATATGCATAAAACGGCACCATTGTAGTCTGTTTGCGGCAATGCATGAGTGAATCATCCCGCGCAGGTTTGGAATGCGTTAAACATTTTGACGTAATTAATTTAAAAAATTAATTACCGCCCGTTGACGTGATAAATTTGACAGCCCTAGTACCAACACTTTTGAGCACCTGTGTAAATGTAATTTTTTTTTTTGTAGCTCTCATGTTCAAAACTACAGGATGACCATCTCACCTGTAGAACACAATTTCTTTATCCAGTTCTGTCCACTCTGCAATGGACACATGCTGTGAGGCAATAAAAACAATTGATTAGCTCCAGAGTTACTTTTTTTTCTGGACGCCTGTGCACACACACCAGCTGCTTGTGAATGGTGCCACGCAACTTCTCTTCCAAGAGCCAAGCTTCTGGTCTGGAAGTAATGTGGGCAAGAATCCCCCCAGCAAAGTAGCGGACCCCCATCTCGATCTCTGGGTCCTGCAGGAGGCTGAGGATGTGCTCTAACAAGTCTGCCTCCATTAGTGCTGTCTGCAATTCTTCCACCTCTGCAATGTTGTTCTGCAACATAGTCAGATAGATTTCGTTGAATAACCAATTAAAAGACTATAATGTGTCATGGCAACTCATTTTTTCAAATTACACCAAAATCCAAACCCACCAAAAGCCCAAGAACCTTCTGCTGAATAGAAGATTCCCTGTGGTATGACTGCAAAAAAAAAAAAAAAAAAAAAAATTAACAGCACTCAGCAAACTCCATGGTAAATCATTCCTTGCCATTGACGGCAACAGACGTCAAGCCCACAATAAATGGCAGTGGCTGGCAGTCAAATGAATTGCAGATCTATCACTGTCAATGTGTTAAATTAGTAAAATATTCCTACAAAACATATTAGCATTAAGGATGTACCGAAAGCAAAATTCTTGGCCGAAACCGAAAACCAAATATTGGAAACACTTGGCTGAAAACTGAAAGGCCGAATGATACCCATGTATACAATTTTTTTAATTTCATCATTTTCCTATTAAAGTGCTTGTGACAGTACAAAAAATCTTAAATTGCATTATTATTTGAATTTGAATCATATTTTGCGATGAATCGACTATATACAACAATTTGGCAAAGTGCAGACGACGAAAAATTAGCCTATAATCTGCCATTTAGCCCTGCCTCTCATTATAGCACTCTAGCGTCCCAAACTGGATGATGACGTCAGAAGGGTAACGACAGAGAGCAGCAAAATGTCATGACTGTTTCAATCTCTCTACTCCAATATTTTTACAGGATATTCTTTTTATCGAAGTATTTTTCCCCCAATTGCTAAATAAAGGGTATGGTCATGAAAAATAACAGTCTTGTGCTAAATGGAATATGAAATATTAAAAATGCATTTATTCAGTACGAAAATTACTGCAGCAAAATTACAGCATCATGGTGAAAACTGCCGACTTCTTCCACTGCCGAACGGCGTTTTATGCCACCAGAGTTAGTTCGGCTTTTGTCATTTCCCTGCCCCAGCTTTGGCAGGGGAGGAAAGAGCGTAAACAAAGCAGGAGGCATGACAGCTAGCCGACCTTCTAAACTGAACCGAGCAGCTTTTCCAAGTCTTCTTCTCGCCTTTCGGAAATGAAAAATCACACAAAACTACCCCGACTCTTGTCAAACACGGCGGTGGGGTTGATTGTCTTCACCGATCGGCCAGCCCCTGGCGGCGAGCAAGTTTCGGCTCGTCATTCTGCTGCGGCCACGGCAGGCTGGCTGTGCTTGTCGCCGGGAATGAACGCTGTAAATAGCCCATTCTCGGTGGACAACGTCGGCGCAGAGGGCTGCTTGTGGCCAACCCGAAGAGGACCGAGGGGGTGGAAATGACCATGGTGTGTGACAAGCCGCTGGTAGTCGGCTGAGTGGCCTTCTCGGTTGACAAGTAGTATTATCACCCACAAAATGCAAGCCACCTCCTTAAAAACACGTGCCATGATCCCAGTATTTGACAAAACACAAAACACGTAGTTTACTCAGTTCCTCGTCAGTCCAATCGTCCCACTCCCACAGTTGTCGGACTATCAGTTCCAATTCACCGCTGAGAATGGAAACTTTTTGAAACCCAAAACGGCTCACACGCCTCTCCCTGGTGCAGCAACAAAAGCCTGCATCACATTGAGCTGGAGTGATGCAAAAAATAAATGAATTAATCCGCAAAATCCGCTGATTCCGCAGTCCATCTGCATGCTATATAGCAATGGCGGTATTGTGAGATGGTTGACCCGGCTGACGTCACATTCGCATTCTTCCTCAATCCAGGAAGTCAATCACTTTCATGGCGCAGGATCAAAAAATTGAATGAATAAATGGATCACTTCCACACACATCCAAGCAGTCCACTTCATTCAGGAGCATAATGTACCGCGTGAAATATGAAATAAAAATAAAATAAGACTCGCTGTCTTCTTGTGCAACAATTGGAATCAATCGAGAGCCAGGCAAGTGGGCTAAGTCCTAGCGACAACGAAGCCAAGAGAAGTGGCTCTCAGCCGCATTAAACGGCGACTGGCAGAGGTGGTGTGGAAGTCGCAGGAAAAAATGTGACAAGATAGAGCAAGTGGTCATGCCATAAAAATATTGTGCTAAACCACAGCAAATGCACATGTATGCATTTAAATACAACTTTATTTGTATGTTGTTCACGTGCACATACACTATTTTAACTTTTAAATGGGTGTTTTTCATTGTATATACACATTAATTTTGTTCCAATGTTGTATTTATCATGTAAGAGAGTCAATTAAAGCACTTATGAATAAGCATTAATATATACATAACGATATTTCTAACTTTTAAATTGATTTTTATTGTACATACACATTAAATCTGTGTTTTACACATTGTTGTATTAATTATGTAAGAGTCAATTAAAACACTTAAGAAAAAGCATTGCTTAATATATATTTAACGTGTTTAAGTTAAATTTAAAAAAAATTTAATAGGTATTTTCATTGTAGACACATATTAGCTTTGTGTTTTTACAAATTACTGAACCTATTGTCTTTGTCATGTAAGAGAATCAATTAAAACACTTATGAAAAAGCATTGCCTAATATACAGTATATGTAACGTGATTGCACAAATTGTTTGACTTTTGTCCCTCTGATGTTGCCATACACAGCAAAATCTGTGGAGTTGATGCTTTGGTGTAAATTATCTTTGAGTTGATTGGTGTTGATTTGAGTGTTGTTTTAACACTAGCAGTGTTAAGATCGCTCTTGGCGCGGTGTATATTAAGTGAGTTGAACACAGACACCCCTGGCAGAGTTAAATGTACTAGCAGAGTTAATCAGCCACACCCAGTTTAAGTGTATGTGTCAGAAAATAAAGCAGGCGCAAAGACTTGTGGGTGAAGGGACACCATGACTGTAAGTAGTGTTGTCTGTAAGTAGCTGGAGTGTGTTTGGTTGAACAAACACATGATAGTGAGCTAGACTTTCATGCTTACTTAAGAGATGCAATATCCCTCTTTTACCTTTCATGAGTGCAACAGTAGGGTACAATTGCCAAGAAGCCCATGTTCTGCACTAGGGTCCCCCAATAATCCAGAATATTAACAACATCACAATGAATATTTAAAATTAACACTGCTATTGTAAGAAAACAAAAGGGGGTTACACCTTTTGCATGTAAAAAGTTTGAATAGGAACTGATTGACTTGTTCAAGTTGTTTATTAAGTCTTTCTTAAATCATTTAGGCGTTTTTCATTTAACTACATAACTTAATAGTTACATAAAGCTGTTGTGTAAAACCACTTGGAATAAGGTTCTTTCATTGATACCATGTTTCATTTTTTTTTAGTGTGGGCTCAAATGCACTTTACTCGATGTGACGTGGGACATCAATAGGAAGCAACTTCAGAACGAGCGTGTAGCAGCGATGAAGCAAATTTTATTTTTTATTTTCCTTCACGTAATAATGGATACAGTATATTTTTGATACCTCAAAATACTTCCAAACCACTGACATGTTGGCTGTAGTGTTAGCGAGAAAACGTCACCAAGCGTGCTGTTGCGTCTCACTATGTTTTGATTATGTAATCACAAAAGTCCTATCACACTATTCGTTGGTAAACTTTTGGTCTTCAAAACCGAAAACCAATAAACAGCTACAGTATTTTTGGTCAGTAGTTTTTGGCGCTTAATTTTTGGTCACATCTCTAATTAACATGAAACATTGGTTGGTTGTACTTTGCAGCATTGTAGAACTGCACTGCATCAACCCAGCGTGTGAGTCGCAGTGAATTTCTGCATCTCTACCTCAAGAAGTTCTTCATAAAGTTCCAAGCCATTACACTGGATAAAGTTGCGGGCGGCTACTGGCATTTCGTCAGTCAGGTTCCACAAAGCTCTCAAGGCAAACTTTAGAGTGGAGTCCACCACGCCTAACATGGCCCTCTCCTGCACGATTGACAGCAGCTGCTGTTGGAGGAAACACAAGACAAAACAGGATACGCCTGGGATTAAATTCACTTGTGTAAATGCGATTATGTCAGGAAGATAATTCACTGGAAAGTAAATGTGAGTGGAAATGTACTTTCATTATGAGGACATCCTCGCCAAGCTGTGCGACTTCCGCTGTCGACAACTGAGAAAAGTAAAAAATAAAAAAGAAATCAGATTTTAATTTTTTAAACTCATTCACTGCCATTGGAACTGAAACATGACCGTTGACTGCCAACCTTCCAGTTCAAATGGATTGGACATCTGTCGCCATTAATGGCAGTTAATGAGGTATGATTCAGCCATCTACTGTGTACATGACCGTGTCATGTTTTCATGCAGCACAATGCACACTAATTTCTTGACCTTGGCCACCAAAATGGAGATGACAGCGACAGCCATCCTCTGAAGTGTAGGATCCTTGTGGCAGGTCAGCCAGTTAATCACCAGCGTGGCTGCTAAATACCTGGACCATAATCACAGCACAGATGAGGAACACAAGTACACCAACAAGCACACGAATATTATCTTCTAGAAATGCATTTTGCATTCTTGCACTTGGGAAAACTATGTATTTTAGCACTGCTCAGATTATCTTGACTACTGGGTATCCATGAGCTAAAATAATTTACTATAACAAAATAAAACAAACTGACGTGTCAAAGGGGACCTCCTGAAGGATGTAGTCGCTGCAGAGTGCCAGAAGGCAATTTGTTTGGACCTTGACAGAGAGGAAGACAGAGGTATACTTGAGTTAAAGTAAGATCTTGACTATATATGCCACCACAAATGTGAATAATTGATGTGATTGAAGTCTAGACCTTATGTCTAATTTAAAAGGTTTGCCCAGCATTTACATTTAAAGCTTTTTAGAAGGAAAAAGTAGTTTGACTGCCATAGCTTAAAACACTCTTTCAGTGCCACTGACAATGATAGACATCTGCGAGCTGTGGATCCAGAGCCACATGTGGCTCTTTTCATCCTTATGTTGAGAATTTAACCCTTGAGAGTCGAAGGACGCGCCGGCGCGTCCTCAGCGCACGTCGTCTTTGAAGCGCCCTCACGTGTTAATTACGTCACCCACATGCCGTTGGTTGGTCTCGTTTTAAAGTGCGGAAGTTGCGGTTTACTCTCGTTATTATTTGAAGTCAATCGACCAACTAGAACATGAGATATTGTCATTTAAGTTTTATAGTTTTATTGTCCTCTCAAAAAAACATTAAAACGCTGCATGGATCATTTGTTTATGTCTATATTTCCATCATTTCTTGTCCTTTTTCAAAACGGAAGCTCCATGAAAAAAACACAAATCAAACGAACCCTTTCGAAGTCACAGTGGAAGCACAAAATGCATTTTTTTTTTATAAATATAACTGCCGTGCGAGGTTCTACCGAACGAGAGGGAGGAGTGTTCTGAAGCAGCGAGGTGGCGAGCGACGGCCGTTTGGATCGAGCAGTGACTTTGTGTGACTTTGACAATGAACGGAAAACTAAATTTAGCGCAAGCAATTGTGCTTTTTGATCAACTTGAGGACGAGGATGGTCCAAATTCGTCATCATCGTCTTCTTCGGAGGAGTCCTCGAGTGAAGATAGTGACGGATTTGAACACGTGGGTGACGCCATCGACGAGCAGAGGTAAGCCAACTCACTCTTTTTTTTTTTCTGCTGAAAAAGTTTCTTTTGAAAGTTTCTTTTGATATTGCAAGACAAAGTTAATTTTGATGCAATATAAGTGTGTGTTTGTGTATATAATAATAAAATGTGCATATCAGATCAAAGTCGTACGTGCACTGTGGGTATCCCAGGCAGGAATTTATAATTTGTGGTGTTCTTCTTTCTATATGAAGATTAGGGATGTAGCACATATTCAGCTATGGTATTCTTTCTATTGTCATACATATAGATTTCCATTATTATTTATTGCTGTATATATTTTTATTTTATACTTTATTATTTTCATAAATACTGACTTTTTTCATGTACATTTATAGTGACAATGAAAGTAAAGTGAAATGAAATTGGAAAGGTGGAAGGGTGGAAACAGGACCGACACCCCATGGAAGTGTGAGCTGTGTGATGTAGCCCTGTGTCTAATTCCAGGACGAAACTGCTTTTCGGAGTGGCATGCCTGAAAAAAATGTAACTTGTTTATTGTAAATATTTTTGAAAATACTTTTTTTCCCCAATGTTATATATATATATTTTTTTTCCCACAATCATTCTTCTCAATTTGTGTATATAAATGTGTGTTCAAGAAGCTTGATTGTGTGTACATAGTTTTCATCAGGTGATGGGCCGCAATACGTAAATTCATAAAGAGATGGCCTCTAAACACTTTTTGTGTTAGATGGTATATATTTTTTCACTGTTCTTCACTGTTTGGTCTGCTGTATATAACCTGTTTTGACTAGAGCATGTATAAAGGCAAAAAACGCCTATGGCTATACCTGTTGTTCATGTTGAATTGTCAAATATAAGACTATTTATTCTAAAATTTTTTGGTTGAATGTTCATCCTAACATGTTGAATAAATATTACAAAGTTTCAAAACGGTTCGTTACGCATGTTTGGTTGTCAATTGGACATCAATATTAAAAATTTTGACAAAACGATTTTGGAATTTTTGGTCTTTTTGGGCCCAAAATGATGATTTATAATTGGTCAGTGAAGGAACCAACAGTTTGGACATGAAGTTGAAGGTGTCACAAAAAAAGGGACCAAACCAGGCCATCGTAAACAATTCTTTCTTTGAAATATAAAGGCAACTTCAAAGGCATGCAAAATCAGACAAAATAGGCCCAGACCTTAAAGGGTTAAATTAGTTTGTCACTAAATACACGCCCAATGCATTTGGATTGGGATAGGCTGAAGTAATACTTCGATCGCTGCTTGCGCTTTCAGTACAAATGGATTTGATGTCAATAACCGTCAATGGCAGCCAATGAGGTTGTCTCCATGAAAAGTAGCTTTGGGAGCAAAAAAAGTATGAGCACCCCTCAACTAGAGAATACAGTTGCTGGAATGTGAAATGTAACTATGGGGAATAATGTGGAACGGCGTAGAAATATTTTGTGAGAAAGGTCAATGGGAGTCAAAGAGATTTTTTGGAGTAGGTCTTATTTTTTGGAAAGCTGGGGTTTGAATGTGCAAATGGGAATTTTATGCTTCAAAAAAATTGGTGAAATTTTTGGTGAAAATGTGAATGATTGTGTGTCCTTATTGAAAATTGAAATGGTGGAATGATTAGGATTTAATTGAATGTGAATGCTGGAATGTGAAAATATTTGTAATGATATGGAATGGTGTGGATATATTTGGTGTTCTGCCAGTAATGAATGGGGATTGAAAAATGTGTAATTTTCTGGGAACAGTCCATTATTGGAAAGAAAACAACAATATATAGGATATGTTGCAGTTGAAACATTAAAAATCAGCTGAAGCATGTGGTAGTAGAAGCTGGCCAAGGCAGAAATAAAAGGAAAAAACTACTGTTTTTCCAAGCGTATTTGGCAAAGGGTAAAGGTAAAGGGAAAAAATTCTGTCTGTCTGTCTGTCCGTCCGTCCGTCCGTCCGTCCGTCCGTCTGTCCATCCATCCCAGTAGATAATGGACGTTGTGCAGATGCAGACAGACATGGGAGCGCCACCTGTGTGTGTTCTTGGAAGGTCTTCATGCTGTACAGAAGTTGGGTGACAGTGAAGCAAAGCAGTCGTGCAGACATGGCCTCAGCAAGGTCATGGGTAGTGAGGTTGAACAAACAAGCTGTGGCCACCAGGTGGATCTGAAGACTTGTGGGATGGCTCTGCATAGCCCTCAGAACCAGCTACAAGATACGCAAAATCAAAATCAGCAGCAGGACTTTTAATTTTAATCACAATCATGTCCTCAATTGGGAACGTTTGCGGCCTTCAAAGAAAATGCAGGTTTTCCATTCATAAATATTACTCATACATTCGGTATGTTGACTTTGAGTGTTCCGAACAGGAAGCGATGGGAATGAACGTGACTACATCACCTCCAGCATTTCTGGTTGTGGTTTTTGAGAGTCGGTGGTAAAATTGTAGAGATGGAAGAGGGCCTCTCGGATGAAACACTCTCTGTCTCTGTACCTTCTCAGGGCCTCACACAACTGCTTCTCATTAGCCTCTCCAGTTACCTAAACACACGCGCAACAGCGTTGTCAGTGAAACAGGAAATGCACTGAGTGTAGTCAGTAAATTTATAGATCAGAGCCCCATGACATAGGGAGGCTTGTATGTCTTCTAAATATAATGAAAGCATAGTGAGGCAGCAAATCCTTACTTTGAGGTTTTTCTTTGTTGACAGGACACCACAGGAGCTAACTCCAGTGGCGAGCAGACCCAAGAATACCAGCTCCTTCCTGGCCTCCACGAATGCATTAACTGCCGCCTCCCTAATTCCCTTCCTGCCTGACACGTCCAAAGATACAAGAGACGGAAGAACCTGCAGACCGGCCCACAGAAGACTCGCAACCGAATCTCCGTCACTTCGGTCACCATCCTCCGCTGTTAAATGGTCATCCGAGAAATCCAAATGTTTCATGGCTTGAAGCTGGCTGAGGACAGACAGCAAACTCGCTGCCGACATGTCCAGTTGCCTAAGTCGATGGGCGATTAAAGATCTGAGAGTGTTCTTGCATTGGAGAAGTGCTGTAAGATTTGAAATGGCGCTGCAAGAGATATCAAGACTCTCCAGTTGCGGGAGAGTGCAGAATTCTTCTAAGGCGACGTTACACAGGTCTGTGCTGGCAAGGTTGAGTGTCCGCAAGTCTTTCAGGGATCTGAGTGCAACTTTCCCCTTCTCTAGAGAGGCCCAGTCCATGCAAAGCCCGTTCAGGGACAACTTCCGCAGACTAGATGCGCACCTGGAGTTGAACGTCAAGCCCGAGATGATTTGAGCGCCGGTGATGTCTCCAGCAAGCCAGGATGCATCCAGTTCTTGAAGCCGGTGAGGGCAGACGGCCTGTCGAAAAGCTTCCACAGAAAACAAACAGTGGCGGATGGACACTCTACTCAAACGCAGCTCTTCATGGTTCCGGAAAATCCCAATGGTTTTCTCGTTCAGTATCCCTAGATAAGCAAAAAAGCGACAGAAGGTTTCAATAGTCAAATTGGCTTTAGAAAACAATTCCACACCAACTTCCACAAAAACTCTGATAACTTCATCCACTGCGACGGCGTCACCTTTTTTGGCCATCTTCTGCAGTAGCTGGTCAGTCATCTGATGAGGGAAGAGGGATGCTGACATGAGGAGCAGAGAGCCATCTGCCCGTTTGCTACACAGGACATCCAAGCTGCAGCACACCTGAGCTAAGCACAGGTCGCAGAGCGTCTGGGGGCCCTCCCTGTCCTGAGGGCACAACATGTGAATAAAAACGCAGCATTTTAACGCATTAACTGCATTTGATCGCGATAGACGTCCAATCCATTTTAAATGGGAGGACTCGCAGTAAATAATCACATCCAGTGTTTAGCATACACGGAGATTACAGGGGAGCTGAGGGCTGAAAATGTCATTGCATGTAATTAACATTCCTATGTATGAATTTAAAATTAAGATTTTGCCGGTAAAATGTTGTCTATAAAAGTTGTTTAAAAAAAAAAAAGAAGCAATAAAACATACAACAAAAATGAATGAAATGATTCCAATTTTTTTTTTTTTTTTTTTAATAATGGGTTAAAATTATTTTTTTTTAACAGATCACTCGACTCGAGAAGGTCATTTGCTTTGTGTGGCCAAAACCACCTGAGGACAGAAGAGGCAAGATGGATATACTTAATTTTTTCAAACCTAAGCTTTCAAAAGCACCAAAATGGTGAGCGGAGTTTTTGTACAACAAAGCCACCACCGGGCGTACCATATTCAATGGACGACGATCTTGGCCAAAAGCATAGCTGTCCTAAAGAGCCTGATTTAGAATTCCCCTAAAACATGATAGGAAACAAACAAACAAACAAACAAACAAAAAAAACGCTCAATATCAACGTATTATTATAAATATTCCTGGCTGCAATATTCTGTCAAAAGGATGTGGCGTCTACTTTTACACTAGGGTAAGACAGAAAAACGTGCGCGCTCACACGCACACAGCTGGGATGCCTGTATGTACGAGCTTGGTTTAAGCTACTATCCGAGCATATACCTTGTAAGTTAATTTTATTGATGATACTGCGTTTCGGAGTCATCAACATCAACACTTGTTTTACCTCTGTAAAACAAGTACAAAATTAACAATGACCTCTAAGCTTGCTGCCTAAAAGTCTCATCGGCCCAGAGGCATGATAAGCACAAACAAAGAGCATGCATATCATCTACTGGCTAACTCGGAACCTACAGGCTTGAGTAAGTCTGCAATAAATGTAATTAAGCAACTATGAGGAAAAAAATGAAACTCGGGCTCCAAGGATCAATGCAAATACGTCCCTAGATTATACCTCCCAAATTTAATTGTGATCTATCCATGAATAAAGGAGTAGCAATTTTAAGTGGACAATTAATTAACCTAATTATAGGCCCTTAGACAAAAAATAATAATAAATGGGGTTTGAGGACCAATATGTACAGTATACATCCATAGAATACACCTACCAAATTTCATTATGATCCGTTCATGAACGACGGAGAAGTAACAAATTGTGTCCTCAGCAAGAAGAAAAAGAACTACAAGAAGAAGAACAAAGTGAGCGAGAACTTGAGACAGTCTTCTGAGCCAGCCTGACGTTCGCCATGTACAAGACATCTTGCACATGACGAAAGTCAGGCTGGCTTGCCAGGCTACAATTACACTGCTGGCCAAAAGTATTGGCACCCCTGCAATTCTGTCTGATAATGCTCAATTTCTCCCAGAAAACAATTGCAATTACAAATGCTTTGGTAGTAACACTTTGATTTTCTCATTGATTTTGCTTGCAATGAAAAAACACAAAAGAGAATTTGGGGGGGGGGGGGGGTCATTATCATTTTACACAAAACTCTAAAAATGGGCCGGACAAAAGTATTGGCCCCCTTTGAAAAATCATGTGATGCTTCTCTTATTTGTGTAATTAACAGCACCTGTTACTTAGCTGTGGCACCACCACCTTTGGTGGTGTCAATAACTAAATCACACTTGCAGCCATTTAAAATGGATTAAAGTTGACTCAACCTCTGTCCTGTGTCCTTATGTGTACCACAATGAGCATGAAAAAAAGAAAGAAGAGCAAAGAACTGTCTAAGGTAGACATGTCCAAAGTCCGGCCCGGGGCCCAAATGCGGCCCGTGGTCAAATTTCATCAGGCCCCCAGCCTCTGTCATAAAATCAATAACGTCTGGCCCGCACGCAGACTTAATAAATTGGTCAGCAGTACTGCTACCAGCATATGAAGTAGCTTACACACTTAATGCTGCTCCTCATTTACCCACTAAAATGCAGCAGCACTCTAAGCAACATTACCCTGTGTGACCCTTTGCTTCCAATTTTCTAAAATGGCGACAATTAACAAAAAAAAAAGTTCACTGCGACGGCCGACGCCTCAAGGTTAGGTGGAAATTGGACTATTTCTTCACTAAAATACGCAACAACTGTGTCTGCCTCATTTGCAAAGAGACAGTCGCTGTTTTTAAAGAGTTCAATGTAAGGCGACATTACCAAACAAGACACGCTGACATGTACGACAAGATTACAGGGAAGAAACGCAGCGAGTAATTGAAGCAACTTGAAGCTAGTTTAATTTCACAGCAGCGGTATTTTGCAAGAGCCTGAGAGTCAAAAGAGAACGCCACAAAAGCTAGTTGCGAGATTGTTGAAATTATTAATTAAAAAAATAATAATAAAGCAAATGTGACACACAGAATGGCTCGCTAAAATTTGCTTAAATATATTGTTCTACGTGAAGGACGTCAGCCAAGGTTGGACCCCCACATTTTTTTACACCAAATCTGGCCCCTTTGCAAAAAGTTTGGACACCCCTGGTCTAAGGACTTGAGAAACAAAATTGTCTATCTCCAAAGACCTGAATGTTCCTGTGTGTACCATGCGCAGAGTCAACAATAAGTGTAAAGCCCATGGCACTGTGGCTAACCTCCGTAGATGTGGACAGAAAAGAAAACGAGAGATTTCAACAAAAGATTGTGTGGATGGTGGATAAAGAACCTTGACTAACATCCCAAAAAGTTGAAGCTGTCCTGCAGTCTGAGGGTACAACAATGTCAACCCTTCCTATCCGTCGGCGTCTGAATGAAAAGGGACTCCATGGTAGGATACCCAGGAAGACCCCACTTCTGACCCAGAGACATAAAAAAGCCAGACTGGTGTTTCCCGAACATACCTGAGAAAGCCAAAAACGTTTTGGAAGAATGTTCTCTCGTCAGATGAGACAAAAGTAGACCTTTTTCGAAAAGGCATCAACATAGAGTTTACGGGGGGGCTTCAAAGAAAACAACACAGTCCCCACAGTTAAACATGGCGGAGGTTCCCTAATGTTTTGGGGTTTCTTTGCTGCCTCTGGCACTGGACTGCTTGACTGTGTGCATGGCATTATGAAGTCTGAAGAGTGCCAACAAATTTAGCAGCATAATGTAGGGCCAATTGTAAGAAAGCTGGGTCTCCCTCAGAGGTCATGGGTCTTCTAGCAGGATAATGACTCAAAACACACTTCAAAAAGCTCTAGAAAATGGTTTGAGAGAAAGCACTGGAGACTTCTAAAATGGCCAGCAATGAGTCCGGACCTGAATCCCATAGAACACCTGTGGAGAGATCTGAAAATGGCAGTTTGGAGTAGGCACCCTTCAAATCTCAGAGACCTGGAGCAGTTCGTCAAAGAAGAATGGTCTAAAATTTCAGCAGAGCATTGTAAGAAACTCATTGATGGATACCGAAAGCTGTTGTTCGCAGTTATTTTGTATGGTTGTGCTACCAAGTATTAGGCTAAGGGTGCCAATACTTTTGTCTGCCCAATTTTTGAGTTTTGTGTAAAATGATCATGATTTAATATTTTTTTAATTCTCTTTTGTGTTTTTTCATTGCAAGCAAAATAAATGAAGAAATTACAACCAAAGCATTTGTAATTGCACTCATTTTCTGGGAGAAATGGAGCATTATCTGAAAGAATTGCAGGGGTGCCAATACTTTTGGCCAGCAGTGTATAGTTATCGTCCTCCCCAAGAAGTAGAATATCAACAAAATATGTGGGATTTTGTGACCTCCTAGCTCCAGGTGTGCCATAGGAAATAGTTCATATACTAAATGGCAGGTATATCACTTGAAAACCTGCTTGCTTTGTTCTTGTTATTCTTTTCGTTACTCTTCTTGGGGAGAACACTAAAATAGCCACTCCTCCATTATTCGAGGACTGATCAGAAAGAAATTTGGTAGATATCTTCTAGGAATGAATACGCATTCAATATTTTTGTATTTATTTTGTTTCAGGGACAATTAATTAAATTAATTAATTGCAGACTTATTATTGCCTGTAGGTTCCAAGTCAACCAGTAGATGGTGTGCGCGCTCTTCGGTTGAGCTTTTAATGTCTCAAGGCTGATGAAACGCTGAGGAAGTCTGCAGGGTGGTCGTACCTCAATTGACCTTTTTTGTGTTATGTGCTTTGAGAATTTTCACATAAAATATGTGTACTGGACTTTGCTCATTAAAGTCTGTCAAACACTGGTGGCTTCCGGCTCCCGTCTCATGAGAGGCGTGTGTTAAACCCATCCAGTACGTGACAGTATGACACTTGACCCGCAGTACAATGTCACAAGAGACTATATCTGAAGCTGGAGTCTAATTTTATCGTAAATGCTAGTTAAATCACTTAATCCATCGGATCTTCCCAAGGCATAGTGGACAAAACAAATGTTGAACAGACAGTGAAATCAAATAAAACAGTGGCATTTGCAAACTCACCATGCTGCAGGAGTAAACAGCCCACACGAGATTCAACACATGAGATGAGCAGCTATGTTTCTTTTCCTTCGTCAGCATCGAATGGGGTCATTGCGATCAACAACGAATGTTTGAAATTGTGAGAGTCTAAAACTTTGCAAAAGAAGTGTAGAGAGACGACTGGACGTCACGTGTCATCCAAGCCATTCACAAGACAGGTGTTGTGTACTGGCCAGACTGGATGACGTCAGTCAAAGAGCCTCTCAGTAGTTTTACTATTTTTAACACTTTGATCCGATCTCTCCAAGTACAAGTAACGCCCCTGCACAAGTGCAGAAGCCTGGGGCACCGAAGGGGGAAAAGAGGAAGGACTCCAGGGGCCCAAAAATATAATACTAACAAATTAATGTGACTCGCAAGTAGCAACTATTAATTCGTCATCACAAATACATATTATTGGTAGCGCTAAGTATTTTTGTTTCGGTAGAAACACTTCCCTGTGAATCTATATCAACCCTTTCCCAAAACCCAATGTAAAATGGTCAGCGCTTCGATTGAATCTACTCACCTGTAGCCCGGGGCCTCAGTATGTTTTAAGAGCAGGAGTTACATAAGATGTAAGTAAATGTAGCATACAAGCACAAAACACAATGATAATATATATACGTACACACACCCCCAGCCCCACACACCTAAATATATATATGGCGGAAAACACAGACAAGACTGAAATAGCAGTTTCAGCTCTTGCACTCCTCTTTAAAAGAAACTGATGTATTTTAAGCCAAAACAACTGTTGTGTTTGATAGAACAATGTCTATATGCTGCCAGAGCAGATTCATGGCGCATTAAGCCCCCGAAATATTTGTAATTTGTCCATTTTACACTGAAAACCCCTGTTTACAGACGTTGCGCAACCGCTTTCGTTTCAACCCAGCCATGAAACTAAGGTAATTAATTATATTTATTATTCGAAATATCTGTTGTTTTTAGCTTAGAATCATTAATTGATATCTCATATTTCGTTAAAAAAAAAAAAAAAAACTTTAAAAAATTATTCACTCTCGTATTTTAAACTTTTAAACAAATTATGTCACAATGAAAAAAATGGTGTCTGTAAAAAAGTCATGGATATCTACCTCATAACTACCAATTAATTGTATTTTTTTTTGTTTCTGTCGCATTTTCTCCAATATGTTAGATGATAAATAATTGATCCAAACAAAGAAAAATTGAAAAAAAAAAAAAAAGTTTAAAAGAGTAAATACATGAAAAAGAACATCTCGACCACTCCTCGACGTCTGCGATTTCGGTATCGCAGCCCTTGTTATATTACCGTGTTTCACTCATAAAATCCCCAAAAATCCAGCTGTGGCCATTCACAGCTGTGTCTTGACACTCAGTGATACATGCTACATGGAGTTTTTGGATCGAAACAAGGTAAGTACGAGATAATATCTCCTCAAAGTCATGGCGTCTGTAATTCTGCCCTCGCGCGCTCTCACCTCCAGATAGGGTTTTGCTGTTTAAATTTTTTTTTTTTTTTTTAAATGCCCTCCTGTTCAAAATTTTTCTTCCCCCAGAAAATTAAGATTTTAAGCTTTCCAATGATGTATCACACATGCATATCGGACACTTTTGAAAGTTGGCTAAATTGGGGTCTCAGAGCAGAACTTGAAGTCACCTGAGTGTTTTCCGCCATATATATATATATATATATATATATATATATATATATATATATATATACTGGACTGTCTCAGGAAATTAGAATACACAATATTCTAATTTTTTGAGACAGTCCTGTGTATATATACAGGACTGTCTCAGGAAATTAGAATACACAATATTCTAATTTCCTGAGACAGTCAGGAAATTAGAATATTGTGTATTCTAATTTCCTGAGACAGTCCTGTATATATACACAGGACTGTCTCAAAAAATTAGAATATTGTGTATTCTAATTTTCTGAGACAGTCCAGTATATAGGGAGAGGGAGGGAGGGAGGGAGCGAGAGTGAGACAACGTGATCGGCTCAGGACAGCAAGTCTGTTTTTTTTTTTTTAAATTGAAAAAAAAAATATATATATATATATATTTTTTTTTTTTTTTTTTTTTTGGGGGGGTTGTTTTTTTTTTGTTTTTTTTGTGTTTTTTTTATACACTGCCAATGGGTTTATCAAATACTTGTTCTCCCCACTGTATGTATGTATGTATGTATGTATGTATGTATATGTATGTATATATATATATATATATATATATATATATATATATATATATATATATATATATATATATATATATATATATATATATATATATATATATATATATATATATATATAAGGGGAGGGAGGGGGGAAGGAGCGAGAGTGAGACAACGCGATCGGCTTGGGACAGCAAGTCTCTTTTTTTTTAATTTAAAAAAAAACGCGATGGACTGAGGGCGCGAAGTTTGAAGCGCAAAGTATTGAGGGATCACTGTATGTTACAGCTATTTTTATTGAATTGCTCACAAAAACTAAATTGATCAAACATTGAGATAGACAAATACATCTTGAATAACAACATTTGATTTCATTTTCAATTAAATATTAGTAAGAATAGAAATATTTAGATTTTGAATCTTGGCTCAGGCTTTGCCGCGCGTGTGGCAACCGCACATTATCCCTGTACTTGCATACATCTGTCCATCTAAACTCATTGTCTGCCATTGACAGCGATAGATGTCTGATGCATTTCTAAGGCAGACATTCAGTATACTTATCCGTTCACCATGTGAAGAGCATTCTCAATCACAAGTACAACCACTTTTTTGGGGTCACGCACCAGAGCCCACACGTCACGCTCTCACACACTAGAAAAATAAAAACATCCTGTCTTGAATATCATAAGCAAAGCTGTCCTCCCACATGGTTAAGTACATCTCCCCATGCAGAGCAAGCCCAATTCATCAAAGCCTGAGCTTCCTTCCCCTTTCAAAACAGTGAGCCGAAGGGGAGTCCTGCCACACATTGTCCTCATGAGCGTATAAACACAGCTGCCGATTGCGTTTTGGGCCGCCACAGGACACACAGAATAAGATCCAAAACGGACTATCCTCAAGCTACTGGACTGTCAACATCGTACATTCAATTAGGTGAGAAGTCAGACAATATGGACAAACTTCTTGCGGAGGAGGGGCTAATTTGCTATAAAACTTGACATGATATCAGCACAAGAAGGCAGGGCCAAGCCTCCTCTTCCCTGTGACTACTGAGGAAACCAAAGCATCAGCCTCCCTCTTTTTTGCACATGGACCACCCTCTAGTGTTCTCCTACCGGGCCGGGTCGGCTGGGAGCAGGCCTTCATTCTCAATGAGAGCAAAGACTCAGGGAGCGTCAGGAGAGCATGGAGGGTAGGACAACTCCACGCAAATAAGATCTGGATCCTTCAACCAGCTTCTACTGGACCGCTGACAACCAAGAGAGGTAAGAGGTCATTCTAAAAGGAAAAGGAATGGAAATAATCCATATTGACATTCTTTAGTCACCGCTATTAACTAAGTCTTTCAAAAGTCTTATTTCAACAATTTTCTGCATGTCTCCTCATGGCCCTCTCATCATAAACAGTATGTACAGAGCTCATATGTCATCCCTCAGGACCCAAACAGACCCTGATTAGATCCGTCTGTTCCAAGAAAAAAAAAAAAAAAAACCTATGGGAGAACTGGCGCAGTCAGTAACCTCAGACAGATGGATGTGAAAAACGGAATTCTCTGGAAAGTCATATTTAGTGCCACACGTTTGCCGCAATTAGCTCAGGGGTCATCACTGTCGGAGCTCAATGGAGTCAGCCAGTGGTCAGTGAGAAGCAAGTTTGGAAAGTTTGGCATGTTTATTTGCAATACTAGATTGATAGCTGGCAAAAATGAAAGGTAAAAACTGCAGAGGCGAGAAGGCTTTTTACGTAAAGATCGCCAACGACGGCTGAGTAGCCACTCTGTAAACTCCGTCTCTCCTGTCAGGCTACAGGCTCCTCGCAAGATTCATATTAGGAGCTCAGATTGTGGGGGCGAGAGATGATTGCAAAAAGACAGGAAAAGTACCCTGCGGGTGAAATTAACAGACTGACAGTGCCAAGGCGTTTCTGAGCTCTGACACACGGCCCATTTTCCACAAAGTGTCTTTTCCTTTCCCCTCAGATGGTTTATAATGTCATACAACAAGCAGAATATTGTTTACCATATATGACAGCCACGGGGAGTTGTTTAAAATCTGTGTACATTTGCGTGGACGCATTCCCTCTGCGACTAAGTTGTTGTGATTTAAACCACACGCGAAAACATAATTTTCCAGTGATGTCCACAAAAGAGTATTATTCTGCCTGAGCAGCAGTTTGAGCTTCTGTAATGCTTTGGGATCACTCCCATTTGCTGTGGTGCAGACTCATCAGTACACATCAAGTGGTGACCACAGGAATGATCCAAGCAACCCTTCTGTCTGTGTCTCCAGCTCATTTATTTCACTTCTTTTGGGCATTTTTGATAACTTCTTGTTTGGCACATTTGGAGGAGCTCCATTAAAAAGTAGGTCGTACAGCGAGCCTTCAATGCCTTCACTTTATCACCTTGGCCATATAGACCCCAGACGGCCTTCTGGATGGATGTGGCCCGCCGTGCCAAAATCAGCTCAAAGCTGGCGTTCCATTAGCCCAACTCACAGAGCCAAGTCAGAAACATTTTTACTTTCGCATAGTTGAACGTCACCCGCTTCTTCTCCATTTGATATCCTGTCAAAACCAATAAGAAGCAAAGAACACACGCGCTCCTGCCAAAAGTCGACTCAATAACGCAGCACTCATAAATCAGTCTTTCCTCCTCCCCCCGCTGCTTCTGAAACCCATCAATTTCCTCTATTTCGCTCACAAATTCAGATTTTCAGATTGGGAATAGCCAAGACGGAAAAACACGTAGCCCAATAAATGTATTGTAATGTACTGTAAGAGACCGAGTTTCATGGTTTTTTTTTTTTTTCTCATAATGGTGGTGCAGGTAAAATGTGTTAAAAACAGATCCAAAACTCGCACACACCCCGACACCTGATACTGATGAAGGGCTATAATTAAAGAGAAGCCACAAGAAAATGCACTGAAAATATGATTCTTGACCATTTTGGTGGGTGGGTGGCGTGTCTCTAACTCAACCACAAGAGAATCATAGGGCCCATATTTCCAAGGGCCCTTTTTTGATGACTTCGACAGAAGTCCAAACTACGTTATTGAGGCTGAGCTTGATTTTTACATGACTGGCTTTGTGATTATTATATAAAAATAAGTATTATGTTTCGGTTTTTATGTTAACAATGTACCGTAATTTTCGGACTATAAGCCGCTACTTTTAACCTTCATTTTGAATCCTGCGGCTTATAGTCAAGTGCGGCTTATTTGTTGATGTATTTCTCTTAATAGGTAACACTTTATTTGACAGCGGCGTCATAACACTGTCATAAGACAGTCATAATTACGACATGACACTATCATAGAGATTACTGAACGCTTATGACAGAAGTTATTAACTGTCACCTGCCAAATTATGTCACTAACTCCAATGTCCAGCTTGGATCTTTTACATCCATTCAAAAGAGAGATAATTTGCCAGATAACAATAAATGACATCTGTTATAAGCGTTCATAAATGCTCATGACAGTGTCATGTCATCATTATGATTGTCTAATGACAGTCATATTGCGCCACTACCAAATAAAGTGTTACGAAATACCATAACTGGCAATTAATAAAACAACTGGAACAGTCACCAAAGAAATAATTAGCACAGAACATGAATTTTGATTGCTGTTGACATCTGTAGTGCTGCAATGCATTCTAGGAGGCATGTTGGACAACAACAGTTTTGACAGCAGGTGGCAGCAGAGGTTGACTGTCTCCCCTAAGGGAGCAGTGATGGACAAATGAAGCTTCTTGAAACAATGAGGTTTTGCGGCCAGTTGGTTCAAAAATGGTGGTTCATTTGGCCTTATGACAGTTGTATAATGCTGCTGTCAAATAAAGTGTTACTGGTTAATATCTTTTGGTGTAAACATCCCATAATGCAGTGACAACAGCTGCGGCTTATAGTCCAGTGTGGCTTATCTATGAACAAATGCCATTTTCGTGCCAAATTTAGTGGGTAGCGGCTTATAGTCAGGGGCGCCTTAGTGCGAAAATTACGGTAAATGGAAAAAAACTGGATGTGTATTGCGAAGTCATTCATTATTAGCAGTTTGGAAAGTATCCCGCTGTATTTGCAAAATATGAGGCTTTGTATGGAAAGTAAACAGCTTGAATATTTATAAGAATGTTATAAATAGCAACCAGTGCCTTTGGGACTGAATGACATCATATAGACATGTTTCCTGAGCGTTGCCATCTTGGACAATGTCTGCCTCAAACTTTCGGTTTAGAAAAAACCTCATGAGTTGCGGTTGAAGTTAGCAGTGTGTTGACGAAATTAAAACTGCGAAATCAAGCCAAAGGAACCCAGGGTATCTCCCACAATGGATTCAGCACGACGTAGATGAGACATAGATGAGATTGTATTATTGTACTTATCACTTTGTCGATCATTCGTGGACAAGATTATAACAACCTGTGAGCCTGTGTTGACGTGTTGATACGCCGGCCATTTGAGTGACCAAATGAGGTGAAATTACAAATTATATTACATTTGCCGAATGCAGAAGGGCTGACACGGATTTTGTTGTTACAAGGAAATATTACAAGGTATGTACATACAAACAAAAATAGTATGTTGTTCTTTTTCATTGAAGATATTGATCGCAATAAAACATTTGGACAACATGATTCCATTTCTTGTTTTATTTAAGAGATTGGAGCATGTACTGTACAAAACAGGTCAATAAATCACAATTAATAAAATTATAGGAAAAATGGCATACGAAAATGTGATATCACACAGCAGAGCTCCGGAGCCTAGCCAAACTTTCTCCCGACATTATGGCCTCCAGACGGGCTTTCTCCTGCTGTCCTCAGTAATTGCAGCTCCAATAGTGTATCTTAAAGTTGCTGCAGTTAAAAAGCCCATAGTTTGATCTCGGGATCGAGCTGGCGGTCTGCCGCGAGGTGATCCACCAGCCCCAGCCTCTCAGCCTCCCCTGGGTGTAACGACGTAGTCTCGATATATGTCCATCAACGTACAGTAAGTGTTGCTGTGAGGCACATCAACTTATCTTCCCTTGCCTAACAGCGTTTTCCACCCGTAAACAAACGAATAAAAAACTTGTAACACTTGCGTTTCTGCGTTATCATAATTGTGCCATCTACACGAACTGATTAGCAACAGGCTAGCAGCAGCAGCAGTAGTTGTAGGAAAAATTATTAAACTTCATAAGTACCATTATCACCTTAATATAAATAGCAAGGGCAACCATGTACCAGATTTTAGGTTTCGTATTTTTGGAGCACATACCTTCCATAACACAGGGGTAGAATGACTACACGAACGCCCGGGACCCGCGATACATGTACAGCCTGCAGTTTCGGCGTCTCCCTCCGGTATTACCAGAACCTATGGTTTGTGGTACGGAGAGTTCAGGCACTGGCTTTGTTCTACATCCGCATTCATGAAGACAAAATTCCTGTGTTTGTATATGAGGACACATCCAACTTTGTGGCTGTGCAGGTACTGGAATGCCTTGGAGCTTTTCAGGTTCCTAACGTCGTTTCCATCCACTGCCATAGAGTCAATAAAATACGATAATATTTTACTTGTGGTCACCCTCGGCCACTTCTTTGTGTTGTCTTCCCATGTCGAGATGGCAGAAGGATGCGGTATTTCCAAATCGTGTTTTTTCAGGGTTTTTAGTGATTCATGCCACTCCAGCGCCATTGAAGTCAATGGTAAAAAAAATGAAAGCGGACGTTGTGGGCAGACATACGGAAGTAAAGTGGAAGTACCTCGGAAACTTGTCTATACAGTATAAGGACAATGTGAGCAACAAGCTGTAATTCCTTTACTATAAATTCAGAATACCTTAAAGTTGGTGACTATCAAAGTGTGTTCTGACTGAGTAGACTATGGGCTCTCTCTGGTGGTGCGCTTATGACTCAATACACACGTGCATTTCAGTTGAATATGGACAGTTTTTTTTTTTTCCGTCAAACTTTGATCTACTTGTGCTGACTCATTTCCTTGGTAGTTTTTTTTCCCTCTATAATTGTCAAGTTTTTGCTTTTAACACTTCAATGTTAGTCCTAAAAAAGACATGTTTTATTTTATTTTGATTATGTTAATTAATTAAGTATGGTTTCAGGTAAAATAAAATGTTTATTGTTGTATGTTTTGGTTTTCTTTTTTGCGCTTGTCATTCATTTTTGGGACATTTCTTATATTCCATCATTGTCACGTCATGGGCGAGTTGTGTCATGTCGTTTACTGTTTTCTTTTGTTTTCTTCTCTTCTTCACCCACCTTGTGTCTGTACACTTGCCCTTCCTATTGTCACCTAATCACCTATTGTTTCCACCTGTTCCCCATTATCTCTTGTGTATAAATATTCTGCATCTCCCTTGTCTTGTGCCAAATTGTCTCACTACCCATGTGATCATGTCAGCCTAATTTTTTAGCAATCATAGTTGTCTAGATTTTATCCTCCATTTGGAGTGCTTTGCGTTTGCAAGTTTTGATCTTAGTTGTCTTGGCTTTTTCATCCGTTTGGAGTGTTTTATGTTTGTACTTTTCCTCATCCCCGCATGCCAGCGGAAGAACCTTTGTTTTCTTAATAAAGTTTTTGTTGCCAGTACTCCGCCACTGAGTCCGTCTCGTCATCTCGGCCTGAAAATTGTCAGTCTACAATTTTTTTTTCTTGTAATATTTTCACTTTATTCCAGTAAATCCAGACACCCCCCTTTAATGTCACACTTTCTGTGGTAATATTTTCTAATAGTTGATAGTATTCATCATGTGCAATTTGGGGTTTTTGAAAAGCAGTTTGGACTTGATTGTTGGGAAATTATATCCGTTTTGTTCTAATGTTAATACTTCAGGAATTCAGCCTTTTTCATTTTTTTTTTCCATAACTATTCAAGCCTACCACGCGCCTGCATTTTAACTCTTTCACTGTGGACCGTTTTCAGGTCATCCAACCACATTTTGCCAGCCTTTTTAGAGAATGTTGGCAGATTTTTAAGGATCTGTTCTATTGCTATAAATTAAATTTACTTAATGGAATAATAGACCCACTTCCTTCATTTAGGCTTTTTTCTACCTTTTTCTTGTGTTTCATTATTAGCAGGAGAACATTGATACGGTTTATAAAATGAAACCAGTCCTCCCAGAAACCTATGAAATGGCATTCGGAAAATGGGTCGATCTCAGATCCGTACCTACACACCCATCCTGTAAATTGACGACTATACTTGTCAGTGGCAGTGAATGTGTTAATGTTGGTCATTTTATTGGTAGTTGTACTGCTATTTTTGGGGGGTTGGTGCTAGTCTGAGAACCACTGCTCTAAGAAAAATGTTCTTTTCTCATCTTTGTCTTCACAGAAATATTTGTTTATGTTGATAAATCAAGAAAGAAAGAACAATGGGACCTGGAATGTGGAGCTTCTTTACTTTGTTTGGTCTGTCTCTCTGGAGCACCAGTGAAGCGCTCATTCCAAATCCCCTCCTCTCCCGGGCACGAAGAGCTCCAGAGGCCAACGGAGACAACTCGAGGTGCTCTTACACCTTCCTAGTTCCGGAGCAGAAGATC
The DNA here is from genome assembly GCF_030265065.1 of Corythoichthys intestinalis. Taxonomy (NCBI): domain Eukaryota; kingdom Metazoa; phylum Chordata; class Actinopteri; order Syngnathiformes; family Syngnathidae; genus Corythoichthys; species Corythoichthys intestinalis. Next base: position 32,636,102 of record NC_080408.1, on the reverse strand, counting down.
ACAGGCCCCATCTGTGCAGCCAGTGGTCCCGTCCCAGACAGAGACCGGGTGACTCGCCTCGATGTGGCGGCGGTGCGTGATCTTCTCTCAAAGCAAAGGAGGGAGATGGAGACGCTAAAACTAGTAGTGGATGTAGACGGCAACCTGGTGAATGAGATGAAGCTGCTGAGAAAAGAGAGCAGGAACATGAATTCCAGGGTAACCCAGCTCTACATGCAGCTGCTGCACGAAATCATCAGGAAGAGGGACAACTCATTAGAGCTGGCTCAGTTGGAGACACGGATCCTTAATGCCACCGCAGAGTCGCTGCGACTGACCTCTCGTTACAAGGAACTGGAGGCCAAATACGCTGCCCTCTCGGCAATGGTGAACAACCAGTCGGTGGTGATTGGCGCTCTGGAAGAAAGTTGCATGAAGATGCAGGATCGCAGACAAGAGCCGCCACCGCTGGGCCCTCCAATGGTGCACGTGGTGCCTGAGAACATTCCGGTTAACGTCCCACGTATTACCAACGAGATCCGAGGGGACAATAGCGGAGGATTCGTCCGTGAAAGGGGTTCTCGCTCTGGGCCGTCACCAACCGACGGTACTCTGGAAGTTCAGAAACATCCTCAGACTAACTTTAGTGCTGAAGGTGAGTTAGTACACACTGTCAGTGTTTCATAAGTGATGATCATATCCAACAGTACCGCATTAGGCCCACGTGACTCCAAAGCAACTGTTTGTAGCTTTTGCATGTCCAAAACTTCCAAAACTGTCCAAAATTCTAAATTGATTTGCACAAAACTTTGGGGACGGGGAATGAGCTTAATGACCCAATGCGTTTTGAGGATAATGATTATTTGGTTGCTACACCAAATTGCTAATTAATAAATACAACCAAAACGAAAAAGCAACAACTTTGTTACATTTGGTCTAACTCTTCACAAATCAAAATATATATACCCTAATTTTCGGACTATAAGCCTCTACTTTTTCCCCTTCATTTTGAACCCTGCGGCTTATAGTCCAGTGCGTCTTATTTGTTGAATTATTTGGGTTAATAGGCAACACATGCCTCCTGGCATACATTTCAGCACTACAGATGTAAATAACAATCAAAATTCATGTTCTGTGCTAATTACTGTATTTATTCAGTTGCTGTTCCAATTATTTCCTTAATTGCTTGTTATGGTATTTGGTAACGCTTTATTTAACAGCAGCGTCATAAGACCGTCATAATAATGAAATGATACTGTCATGGGCATTAATAAATGTTTATGACAGACGTCATTAAGTGTCATGCGGCAAATTTTGTCACCAAGTCCATTTACAGTATGTCTAGCCCGGATCTTTTACATCCAATCAAAAGTGAGTTAATTTGCTGAATAACACTAAATGACATCTGTTATAAGCATTCATTCATGCTTATGACGGTGTCATGTCATAATTATGATTGTCTGATGGCAGTCTAATGGCGCCACTGTCAAATAAAGTGTTACCAAATACCATAACTAGAAATTAAACAACTGAAACAGTAACTGGATAAATAATTAGCACAGAACATGCATTTTGATTGTCATTTACATCTGTAGCGCTGCATTGCATGCTTTCTGGACAACAAAGGTTTTGACAGCAGGTGGCCGAAAAAGTTGACTGTCTCCTCCAAGGGAGCAGTGATGGCCAAATGACGCTTCTTGAAGCAATGAAGCTTTGCAGCCAGTTGGTTCAAAGCTTCGTGGTGGTTCTTTTGGTCTACTTCATATGATTCCACTGTCCAATGAAGTGTTACCAGTTAATATCTTTTGTTTCAAATATACCATAATACAGTGAGGACAGCTGCGGCTTATAGTCCAGTGCGGTTTATCTATGAACAAATGCCGTTTTCGGGTCACATTTGGTGGGTGGCGGCTTATAGTCAGATGCGCTTTATAGTGCTAAAATTATGGTATAGATTTTTTTTTTTCGCTACAAAGTATTGGCGTTTTAAATAACTTATTAACTTCAAACTGTCGTCAAGCAAATACTAAATTTTAATCCATCTGTAAACATTTGTTTTAAATTTTCAAGGTCCACAAAAACACTCCTTCGGAAATACTATTTTCCTTCTCTTAAATTAAAAAAAAGAAACTGAATACCTGAAGGAAGTATCTTGTTATTTGCATAGAATAAAATGTGTAACATTTTCAAGCCTTTTTAATCCCTATAATTTGCAGGATGCGTAATTTCTTACGGTGAGGATCTTAACGATGGAAATGTAGGAACATTTAACAAGCATTACAAATGACTGTTATAGCACAAAAGTGAACATTCTTATAGATTTATTCATTAATTTATGCAACATTCACCTCTTTGCACGTCAACCATAACAAAATTATGCATGCTTACTTTAATTTCAGCTGCAGGTGGTCTGGTGGCCCCATTTTCAAAGGTTAAAGATCTGCAAATTCAGCTACAGTTGGACTACTTGCTCAACAGAAAGCGTAAATACCAGTATGGAAACAAAAATGCTGTCATGTCTAAAGTGAGACTGGGGACTTAAAGCAAAGCAAAGAGAAACCTCACCAGGCCGATTTTGCTCATCAACAGAAATTCCTCGCACATTTGGCTCCCCCTCACCCAAGAATAATAAAGTGTGTAAGGTTTCTGTAGGGCTGTATATGGAAATGATCCTTTTCAAGACTGTTCCATTGCATTGCAGACATGGACCAAACCCAAGACTGGCATGATAGGCTCAAACCACTAAGTGCCTCTGGGATACCAAATCCAGTGCTTAATATTTCATAAACTACTCCATGAAGAAAAGTGAATATAGGCTTTATCTTTGAGCTGCTATTATATCATTAGTTGCATAGGGTTTGCTTTACTGTCGAGTGTGACACACGTGATTGTAATTGAAAATTCTGAGCCATAAGGGAATCTTCTTGATGAATAGCAGAGTGTATACAGTAGTTAAGGAAGGAATTAGGGTAACTAATTAATTAAGTGACCTAATTAGCCCCTCTTTCCTCTACTTTTCCCAGACAATCATTGAGCAGACCTTGACAACTATGTTTTCAATTACTCAGGCTGTGAGAGCCCGTTTTGCTGACCAGATGTCAACAAAAGGCAATGTTTTGCATTGAACCTCATAAAAAGTGTTTTACCCAAGTAAAAGCTTGTTTAGTGGTGCAGCTGATTCTGAATGATTCTTTGTAAACTTCACTTGAGATATACAATTGAAAGAAAATCCTAAACATAAACAAAACGCAGAATTGTGTAGTAGCTGCAGTAACTACACAGGTAAACAAATTACACTCTGCCTAATTCACAGTTGTAGCAAAAGATTCCATCTTGTTTAAATTATTCCAGCAAATGAGTATAGTATTTCAGTTTGTTACAATGCCAGTAACAGTGATAATATGGAACAGAGGTTCTCAAACATTTTGTAGCGAGTACCACCTCAAAGAATACAGTAGTATGAAAAAGTATTTGAACCTTTTGGAATTTCTCACATTTCTGCATAAAATCACAATCAAATGTGATCTGATCGTTGTCAAAATCACACAGATGAAAAAAAAAAACACTCAAACATTTTTAGGTTTTCATATTCTAATGAGGATAGTATGCAAACAATGACAGAAGGGGGAAAAATTAGTAGGCAAACCATCACATTTAATATTTTGTGGGCCCTCCCTTTGGCAGGAATAAATTCAACCAAACGCTTCCTGTGGCTGCAGATCAGTCTGGCACATCGATCAGGACCTATCTTGGCCCATTCTTCTCTACAAAACTGCTGTAGTTTAGTCAGATTCCTGGGATGTCTGGCCATAGCCCGTATAATGTATTGACATGGCACATTCCCGAAGGGGGGCATCCAACACTCCGCTTCATTCATTAGCAATCGGTCATATGCAGCGGTCTAATGCTGTACTTAAAAAGTACGTAAGCTGTACTGCATACAAACAGGAAGGACTGTGTCAGGAGTGATTTGTTTGAGGATTCAAGGTAATTATTATATTTTTCGTACCATGCATGCATTTTGAAACGTCGAGAAAAAATCAATAGGAGAAATTATCTGTTACAGCATTGGCATTATACTTCGGAATATTTAAATAATAATAATATTTTAAAAAAGTAAAATAAATGCTACCTGCACGTTTTTTTTTTTTTTTTTTTGCTTTGAACCAAGAATCGAGACTGTTTTACGTTCATATCTATAAAGAATTCAGGGATTTAAGCATTTATTCTCAAGAATTTTCAACGGACAAAGTTCTTTGTTTTCATATGGCAGCCGCTAATTTCCTTACTGACTGACTGACTAGCCTCATAGTTCGCAAAATTTACGTAAAATAAATGCTAACTGCACGCTTTTTATTTTTTATTGTTTTTATTTTATTTTTTATTTTTTTTTGCTTTTAACCAAGAATCGAGACTGTTTTACATCCATATCTATCAAGATTTCAGGGATTTAAGCGTTTATTCACAAGAATTTTCTACGGGAAAAGCTCTTTGTTTACATATGCCACCTTCACGTTTTTTTTTTTTTTTTTTTTTTGCTTTTAACTAAGAATCGAAACTGTTTTACATCCATATCTATGAAGAACTCAGGAATTTAAGCATTTGTTCACAACTATTTTCAATGGAAAAAGCTCTTTGTCTTTGTGTTTCCACTTGGTCAGCTTTGACGGAGATAGCCCCACTTTGACTTGGTCACTCCAGAACGTGCATTTTGTTTGTCTGAAATCATCCTTAATTTTACTTACTTTTGTGTTTTGGGTCATTGTCTTGTTGCAGCATCCCTCCTCTTTTTAGCTTCTACTGTCTGACAGACGGCCTCAGTTTTTCCTGCAAAACATCCTGATAAGCTTTCAAATTAATTCTTCCATTAATGATTGCAATTTGTCCAAGCCCTGAGGAAGCAAAACAGCCCCAAATCATGATGCTCCTTCCACCATGCTTGACGGTGAGGATGAGGTATTGATGTTGGTGAGCTGTTCCATTTTTCTTCCACATATGACGTTGTGTTACTCCCAAACAGTTCAACTTTGGTTTCATCAGTCCACAAAATATTTTGCCAAAACTTCTGTGGTGTCCAAGGGCCTTTTTGTGAACATTAAACGAGCAACAATGTTTTTTTTTTTTTTTTTTTAAGGCATTGGCTTCCTCCATGGAGTCCTCCCATGAACACGATTCTTGGCAATAGTTTGACACATCTACTATTTTACATATAGTTGATGTTTGCACATATATATTGGATTGTGCCAGTGATTTCAGTAAGTCTTTAGTAGACACTCTAGGGTTCTTTTTTAACTCTCTGAGTATTATGCGCTGAACTATTGGCGTCATCTTTGGTGGACGGCCACTCCTTGGGAGAGAAGCAACAGTGCCAAACTCTGTCCATTTGTAGACCTTTTGTTATGTACTTCCCTGATCTAAGTACATGTAAGGCCGAGACTTGAATGGAACAACACTTCTTTATTCAGTGTGCTTCTCATCATATATATCACAGAGACATAACAGAGATTCCTTTTTATACTGTAATACCACACCCACAGGAAGTGCACACTATGGCAACAGCAGTGTGACATAAATATGTCACATCTCCTCCCCCCTTATATAACATGTCCTGACAAAGATCAGATCACATTTGATGGTGATTTTATGCAGAAATGTGAGAAATTCCAAAAGGTTCAGATACTTTTTCATACCACTCTACGTGACTCTCCGATGTACCAATATCAGGTTGCCAAACTATTGGCTGCCATTGACGGGGCTAGACGTCCAATCTATTTGGATGGAACAAACTGGCAAATACTGAACAAATACTGTCAGTGAAACTGAAACATAAGCACTCCCTGACAGTTCCTGTATTTCTAATTAATTCGAAGTCTATTGGCGTCAGTAGGGGTCAATAGTTAAAATACTCTAGTGTAATATTTGAAAAGAGACTGTTTTACATAAATATGAATATTTTGTGATTTAAATTGAATACAACTGAATTCATTTATTTATTCATTTTCCGCGCCAATTATCCTCGCGAGGGTCACAGGGGTGCTGGAGCCAATCCCAGCCAACTATGGGCAGTAGGTGGGGTATACCCTGAATTGGTTTACAACTGAACTGTACTTGATCAATGAATGTTACTGGATTAAAAAAAACAACAACAACAACAATAACAACAATGTTTGAGCATTTAATTTAGTCAGTCTTTTACCTACCAAATACCACTGGTGGTACTTGTACCTCACTTTGTATAGAATATAGACAGATGGTTAGATGGTTCAGCTGGAACTCATAATGCTCAATACTGTGATAGGTTTCCAATCCATTTGGCTTTGGACGGGTGGCAGCGATACTTGTATTTAGACTGCCTCCCAGTGCAAATGGATGGCCCTGTGTAGAAGACACCACCTCATTTGAAATCCCAATGGGATTTTATCTCATAAGGGACGTCCATATTGTGAACTTTTTTCATGTTCACTTGGTCTGGACTGTCCATTGGTAGTTGTGAATATGACTCATACTGGATAAACAATATTTCCAATTTAAACATGCAATCATAGCAGGACAGGATAGAGAGCATATGCACCAGCTAGATTCTTACACTGATTGACCATCTCACAGTAGAAGACAGACAGACCAACAGACAGATTTGAATGATTTTAACGTTGTAACTGTCTTTCCCTAAAGGTCCATTCCGAGACTGCCTGGAGGCTCAAGAGGCCGGCCACGTCACCAGCGGCATGTACCTGATCAAACCTGACGAGGCGGAGAAGTCCATGCAGGTCTGGTGTGAACAAGACATGGACAACGGAGGCTGGACTGTGATTCTCAGCAGGAAAGACGGCTCTGTTAACTTCTTCAGGAACTGGGAAAATTACAAGGTGATTACGCTGACTCCTGGTGTTTCCTCAACCTCAGAGGGTTTCAGCCAGAGATAACAGTGCTGTGCTGCCTTTTATATGACTAAGAGGAACCTTTTGGGGGGGACTATTTCCTATAGGTCAGAATCCTTGTGTTTTCATTGTAAAATATTATGCTGCGTCAGCAGTGTTATTCATCAGTGGGTTTTTAGTTTGCGATTTCCATTATGAAACATTATCTGGCCCAATGGAAAAGTATGTTCCACAGCTCAATCTGTAGGGTTTTTTTTTCCTTTCCAAAACCGCTACTACTGCAGTGCTTTCCTGGACGGATTGCTGGTTGGCTGAGTGTATACCACTACACGTGGGCCCTCTCATCAAAGATACGCGAGGAATAGGTGGAGTATGTCACTGCGGCAAGCTTTGGTTGGCCATTCACTGCTTCATTCAACAAAATAATGTCTAATTGGGAGTTAAATTGCGCTCTTTGACATTGAGTCGCCGCTGTGCTCGCCTCCAAAGCCACAACAAGTGTGCGCGCGCATATGTAGACACACACAATCCAAGAGGGGAGGGGTCTATCAAAAACTCCCCATTATTCATCAAACGTTGGCCGACTTCATTAATCCACAATCGCAGACCTCAACCATCTCTACTGAATTAAATGTTCTGGAGGCACACGGCCAGATTGTTCATGGTTAGTCAACACAAAGCGCCAAGCCAGCTTTCCTGTTTGTTATTGACGAGGTCCATGTGGTTTACTGGACTAGATTTCTGAGGACTATTTGCAGAAATTAATCTTTTGCATGCAAAAATAATTGACTGGAGCCTCTGTTACTGTGACAACCAGAAAAGTGTTGCCTGAACTACTCCAGCCAAAACATGCACACAATTTGCTCTCATTTCTCGGAAACAGTCATTTGAATTTTTTGTTTTTGTTTTCCAGAGCGGATTTGGCAACACAGATGGGGAGTACTGGCTCGGTCTGGAGGGTATTTACAAGCTGGGACGTCAGGGCGATTACAAGCTTCAGGTGGAACTAGAGGACTGGATGGATAAGAAGGTGTATGCTCAGTACAGTAGCTTCCACCTGGAGCCTGAGAGCGAGGGCTACCGTCTGAGATTGGGCACATATCGAGGCAATGCTGGCGACTCCCTCAGCAGCCACAACGGCAAACAATTCACTACTCTCGATAGAGACAAGGACGCCTTCTCAGGTATTTATTCAACAGCTCATCTTTAAATGCCGTTCTTTACCTAGTACATATCACAGCCAACAATATCATCGTCCCCTTGCAGGAAACTGTGCCCATTTCCACAAAGGAGGATGGTGGTACAACGCTTGCGGCCAAGCCAATCTGAATGGCGTATGGTACAGCGGAGGTGTCTACAGAAGCAAATTCCAGGATGGGATCTTTTGGGCAGATTACGGCGGAGGCTTCTACTCAATGAAGTCGGTCCGCCTGATGATTCGGCCCATTGACGGATAAGACACTGGACTCAGCTGGTCCACACCAGAAACTTGAAACGCATTTCAAAGTGTGACTTTAAAAATCATGGATAAAGATCAACATCTTTAGTGGATAGCAAGCCCTCCTTTTACAGATCGGACTGCTCTGTTTATATGTACATGCATATTATAGAAGCATAAATTGAGAGATTAGGGTGTATTTATAAAATGTAGCATTACTCTAAGCAATATTATATAAATATACATTGGGGAAGGAAAATTAGCAACTGCAGGTGCAGTTGAATTAATGTTATACAATTAGATAATCCAACAAGTCTGTGTAATTTGTTTTCCTTATTCCTGCTACATCGAAAGAGGAGGTGTAAGGATTAACATCTTAATGTACAGTAGCTCTTCCTACCTCACTGCCAATATATACATCTGAAGGAAACATACATTTAGGGTGTTTAACTTGTGCATTAGATCCTGGAAACTGGAAAAATGTAGTTTCAAGTTTCCTTTTGACTCACCGCTTCTGAAATCAAGGAAATCCTTTTCATTTTTTGATTTTCTCTAAACACTTAAAACGACCTTGGTGCGATATATTTAACTACTTTGAGCAGCAGCAGTAATTTATATGTACAATTAACTTATCATAACAATGAAAAGGACCCGGTGTCCTAAAGGAAAGGATGTATATCAATATATTTTGTTCTCACATATGGATGTGTCTTGCTTATTTTAATCATTCATTTGTGGAACTATGTGTTGTTTAGCAGGATTAGAAGTTACAGGCACTTAAGACAAACAAGGGGAAACACATTTTGCAAAGCCTAACATGAACAAATGAGAAAAGGAGCACATATACAGATGGAATCAGTCCAGATTCCAGTCATTCTCACTTACTCCTTTTTAAATACACAGACATTTACATTCTTTCCACATAAAATTTTTTAACTATGTTTTCTTTCATCGACAAAGTCACAGATCAGTATGCAGTATACGCACTGATAAGAAAGTAAAGTGTGTATTCTCCTTGAGGAACAGAGCCTTTAAACTGGTTGGTCTTTAACAACACAATGAAGACAGCCATTGGTCGGTAAATAGAAATACAACTGTCTTGCTGTTTGATCGCATCGGCTTTCGCACTTGTCAGTTTACAGCCAGCCTATCAGTTCAAGCCTCTCAGAGTAAGAGTTCAAATAACTCATTGGCTGAATGATCTCTGTCTGCACCTCCACTTCAAACGAATTGTACAGTCAAGCAGCCAGAGTTAAATGCAAATTTGGATTAGACTTGGTACAATATGATGTTTCTTAAATTTGTGATCTTCTGTTTCCTGTCATCAAGCCATTAAGTAAAGCACAGTCAGAGTTGTTGTTTTATTCTTTGGTGAAATGACTTGCACATTCTAAATTTATCTGATGGATGTGAATTGTACAGATCCATGGTTGTTTTTAATCTAGCGGAAGAAACAGATTTTCTTAATGGAACGGAAGAAACAGATTATCTTAATGGAAATAAGTTGTCAAAGCAGTGTTCTGGAACATTCTGTACTTGACTGATATTAAAAATGCAGAGTTCTGTTTAACTCTCATGGTTGTGTGATCCTTGTTGATGCAGGAACACAATGACGGAAGACAGATATATTTCACAATAACATTTCATTCGGAGTGGTAACACATTTTTGTGGATAACTGGAAAAGAGCAATTCGTCAGTTTGTGTATGACTCATAACCACAATAATGTAGTACATTTTTCAGAGTATTTGTCACGGCATTGTTTAAGTTTTCTGTGCATTGAGTGTTTAGCCCATTAATGCACCCCCCCCCCCCTCCCCCAAAGTATTTTCTGAGTGAAAATGGCACATGAAATGACAATTTGGAAACATGACAGGCCTCAGTCCTCAATTTTAGTGCAACTTCAGTGCTGATTAAATTCCAAAATTGCACCACAACAAAGGCATCACGCAAGCAAGAAGGAAGATTTTTTTACGGAGGATCTTTATGAGTCCGTGTTGCATTGCAAAATTTGCCAGTGACTCATTGGCCCACAAATCCTAAGTTTGTGTCATCAACAGACAGGATGTGAAGCTGTTTTTACTGAAAATAAGCGCCACGACTAATTTATGCCTGGAGTGGAGCAGTTGAACCACCTAAGAATGTTGGTTCTCATATGCCCTTTTGATTTAAAGCTGAACAGACACTTGTTTAAAATGGATAATCATTTGAAAGGATCTGGGAAGGCTCAGTCTGCCACATACTGATGCAGTTTCCACAGCAAGTTTGTACAAGTGATTTTCAGTGTTTCTGTGAAACACGGAGGCGAGTGCTGAGATTGTGAAAATTAGATTTATTTAACAGAGGTTTGTTTAATTGTAGGGACACGTTAACCAAGCAACGAATACAAACCAGATAAAACAAACAGAGGAACACTAGAGACACGAGAAGTGTGGTGCTTGAGTTTCCTCTGCCTATTAGCAGGCACGTGATTAAACATGTCTGTTAGTGACCCGACAGTCACAGTTTCCACTGTTACATGACAGGACATGCTGGTTTTTTGTAATTCCTTACATGCTGACATTGTAAACAGAACATTTTAAAGTCAGCATTAGCTGCCGAAAAAGCAGAAAAAACTTTGTAGGGCCTAGAAACTGGTTCCATAGTTTGTGTGGGGGTCACGAAGCCAATTGAAGGTTTCACAAGCACCAAAGGGCACCATCTCGACAATTTTAATGTTTATCCGTCATAAAAACAGGAGCCTCTAGAGAGAGAGGGAAGATGAACAAAATATTTTGTTGGTTTGTCTTCGTAATCTGCTTCTCACTTAACTCAATACACAAGATTAAACAATAATGTTGAACATTGCTGTTTAGTACATTATTTTTCTAGTGTGAAAGAAACATGCATTTGTATGACGAGCTGTACAATAGGGTATGTGCACCGTGGTCGTTTGGGATATACTAGTATTTCCGAAATTTCTGCTGACCCCACAAGCCGCTGTTCGTTCTTAATCAGAAATCTTTAAAAAAAAAAAAGAAAAGAAAAAAGTTATATTTGAGGGGATTACAAGCACATAATACAGTACATCCAATTTTTTGCAACGTTTTTGAGCAGCAAAGTAGCCTACAAAAACTATTTGTACGATAATATAAATAACACATTCCAACAGCTGGACAGGATGGCAGCCAGGAAACATTCAGTACAGAAAAATAATTTCATTTTTGTGTTCGAACAAGGTTGCTGAGGGTATCACTACTGATATTTATGGTGTGCATTAAGGAGAAATACACCTAATGTGGGTCTACATTATTTTTTCCCTGGTGGTAAATTCTTAACATTAATTGTACATTCCTTTTTTTTACATTCCATAAGCATGAAAGATTGCCAAGAGATTGTCTGCTCTTGGATTTATACATAACATTAAAAACGTGATTATTGGAAAAATTTATGCAGTAGTAGCAGTAATGGTATGAAGGGGATAATCCATACAGTACGATAGTTTTGAAAATATGCATACATATATATATGTATGTATATATATATATACATATATATATATATATATATATATATATATATATATATATATATATATATATATATATATATATATATATATATATATATATATTTTTTTTTTTTTTTTTTTTTTTTTTTTTACATAATGTTGCTACCGAAGATTAAATACAATACTGATGTGTAAAGCATTTAAAGTATTCCACTGTAGTACTGTGCAGATAAGTGACAAATCTCTCTCGAGCAAGGACATAGTTTAATGAAATTATGCTACCATCTAGTGGCTAGTCAGTATCAGTTTTCTGAGGGCTGTTTTCTATTCATTTTCCCTTTTTTTCTTTTGCATCGTTTCCAAAACACTCAATGTGAACCTAATTACAATTACCAACAAATTACGTAATCAAAAGATACTTTATGAGGTTCATGTTTTTTTTGTCGACTAGTCTTATGTTAAGAGGTCCTGAGTAGTGACGAGATTTGTCGTTCACTTGAGTAAACGAATCCATTCCGGTTCGTTCAGTAGAAAGATTCGTTCAAACAAATCGTTCAACGAATCGTTCGCCCCCCTCATCTCCCTCCCCGCCCAAACGAATCGTTCGGTTACTGAACGGGAAGTGACGTTGCCGAACGAATCACCAAAGACCGCTTCGCAGTATAACTGAACGGGAAGTGACATTGCTTGGTCCCTCCCTCTCTTCCACATTGACCACTCGTCGTAGTTTCAGAAATGAGTGACAGGCGGTATCATTCTGCTTTCACAGACAGCCTCGTCTCCCTCCTGCTGCTGCAAAAGCGAGGGAAAACTTCCGCGTCGTCTGTCCTAGTTCTATGGGCTCAAAGTCATGGCTCGTGCTTGCATTAGGACACGGTTAAACATTTTCCTTTTGTGAGGGGAGTAGGGGGCGGGGGCGCACGGACTTTCTTTAGCAGGTTCTTGATCACACATACAATCACATATACAGCATGTTTGCTGTCACGAAAATAAAAATACATCGAAAGTTTAATTTCTGAATATGGAACGACCAACACATCGTATTTACATCTCGCTCTGTTGTATTTTTGTTTTTTAGTATTAAGATGATCGTGTTGAATTTTTGCACTGGTATTAATAAATAAAATAATCCGGTCAGCTCCCCTGTCGTCCCCGCATCTCAGATCGTCAAATGCTGACGAGAAATAATTGTTTGCTCTTTACGATGTCGCCTTTCTACTCTCATTAGTCTGTTAAGAAAAATGTAGACATATTGCGACATCTCCCGTGTCCGCGTGCTTTGTTTTTGGGCGCTTGAGTAGCACATGATGGACGGACTGACATAATTTGTCAAACCAACCAACACCTGACACGAAAAAAAAAAAAAAAACACTCGGAAAAAAATTACATGTATATACAGTTTCATTGCAAATCAGTATTGTGGTGATCATATTGTTTTTTTGCACTGGTATTAATAAATAAAATAATCCGGTCAGCTCCCCTGTCGTCCCCGCATCTCAGATCGTCAAATGCTGACGAGAAATAATTGTTAGCTCTTTACGATGTCGCCTTTCTACTCTCATTAGTCTGTTAAGAAAAATGTAGACATATTGCGACATCTCCCGTGTCTGCGTGCGTTGTTTTGGGCGCTTGAGTAGCACATGATGGACGGATTGACATAATTTGTCAAACCAAACAACACCCGACACGCTGACACGAAAAAAAATAATAAAACACTCGGGAAAAAATTGACATGTATATACAGTTTCATTGCAAATCAGTATCATGGTGATCATACTAAATATTTTTTTCTGTGCACATATGAGGTAAATATCGCTGCCATGAAGCCTCCATATAGTGACAGTTCTCTGTCCGCTTCACTGCCGTCACGCGACCGCAGCTCAGCTTTTGCTTGCCTCGTAGCTACCCGTGCCAGTGTTTCCCACCAATGAAAGAGACTGTGGCGGCCCGCCACAGTCTCGTTTGGGCCCGCCACAGTCTCGTTTGCGCCCCCCCCCCCCCCCCCCCGCCGGAAAAAAAAAAAAAAGATACTAATCAGATGCGTCAGTCAGCCGATTACACAGCTGTAGCCCTCTCCACTCTACTACCCGCGCGAGTGAGAGCAGCATTTTAGAGTAGTATTTTATTTATTTATTTATTCATTTAAGAGACGCAAGGAAGAATGGGAGAACGAGCGAGATAGCGAGAGATAGCGGTCGCATGTCGTAGCAGCCCGCTGTTATTTTGTTATTGTTTTTCTTTATTATTGTTACCACAATCAAGTGGGTAAGCAAATACAGACTTCTCTCCTTCTTCCCCATATCCGGGGCATTACAATAGTTTGGATCGGACTTTTCGGCGAAAGTGAGCGGTGGACGGCCGTCTTGGACGGAAAGCAAACTTTGATTGAACTTGCGCGGAGAGGCGGGGCCCAAAATAAAGCCTTGCTCTATTTTCAGAGCGTTGGTCACAGTAAAGTATTTATTAGTTCAAGCAGAGTAAAATGATACATATTCACGGTACAAGAACGTCGTTTCCGTGTCCATCGATTGGTAAGAAAAGGCTGTTTGTACGAGTGACGTGTGGGCGCTCCCGTCGGGGGGTCATTTCGCGTGGAGTGGCTATTTTTCGGCACAACACCGACGCGCCAACTTCAGACAATTACGGCTGACGAAAGTTGGATAAATGCGCCCCCCCGCCCCCCTATTTCGCGAGCTCTGGGACACTCGAAAAATGACTCTCATACCTCTCCTTGCTAAGTTAATGGTACCTCGATGTGCGTTTGTGTGGAAATTTAGTTCACGAACAACGGGGAAAAAACTATTCACCTTCTCACCGAATCAAGAAAAACTTTACACGGCCATTAGAATTCCCCCAGTCCTGTAAATGGGTCAGTTGACAGAAGGACTGTTATTGTTGTGGTAATGTAGTACTTATGAGGGTCAAATAAAAAGGAAAAAGGAGGGCTACGACGGCAGTCTGAAACCCGCGGCTCTTGGGCCGCATGCGGCTCTTTAGTGCTGCTTCGGAGCTTTTTTTTTTTTTTTTTTTTTTTTTTTTTTTTTTTTTTTTTAATGGAAAAAGATGGGGGAGGGAAATATTTTTTTTGTTTTAATAGGATTTCTAGGAGGACAAACATGATACAAACATTCTTTCAATTCATTAATATTGTAATGAAGTTAAACTTGTGGTGTCATCGTACAACAGAGTAGTCACGTGGTGCGCTATAGGATCCACTGCAGGGAAAATAAACATTTAATCATGAAGGCTAATTATGTATTTCTAGCCAACTTATTCATTTTTATAGTAGGCTAATATAGCTAGTATTGATAATTATAAGGCTTGTACAAGGCTTTTAATTTTTTGCTGCTCCAGACATACTGTATCAGTTTTTTTTTTTTTTTTTGGGGGGGGGGGTCAAATATGGCTCTTTCAACAGTTTGGGTTGCCAACCCTGAGTCACTACGAGATGTAAGTCGTACTATTGCTACGAGAAAAAAAGTCGCATTATTACATGGGGTAACGTAGCTGTAATCAGCAACGCATTTTACATACATGTACCGTAGCTGAGAGCCATAACATTAGCCTAGCAAATGAAATATTTCAAATATATCTTTGTTATGGTTCTTCTTGGGGGAAAAAAATAATGAAAAAAAAAAAAAAATTCGCCGTGGCACGACATGGTGTGGCTGTCCGACTCCGATGCAGCCCACCACCACAGTTTCAAAAAATCCTATGGTCAGAGAGCCTCCCACCACAGTCTCCTAAAATCCTGTGGGAAACACTGTGTGTTTTAAATTACTGTAAATTTGATAGTATGTCGTCATAGGCAGTCACGAGTTTGTTGAGAAAAGTACTACTCTAAACAATGCTCGCTAGATTTGTGTGGTGTTTTTGTCTGTTTGAGCAGCATTTGATAGGCTCCACGTTAACAAATATGTGACAAAGTCATTTCCTTTCATTTTCTGATTCGTTCACCGCATAGTCATTACTGGAAAATCAAGTTAGCAGCAAGCTAGGTCAGGAACCGGAGGACCGAGTCACTGAACGGGAAGTGACAAAACTCAGTCTTGCCCCCCTGCCTGCACGCTGGCTGCTTATTGGCCACACGTGGACGTGAGTGACAAACGCCCTGATTCTGTTTCCGCTCCCTCCCCTGCCCGCGATGAGGCTGGCGTCTGATTGGTCGTGTGCGATGTCAGAAGACGCTGCCGCTTGCTCAACGCCCTCCCACGCAGCGAACAAGGGGAGAGGAGTCTGGCTGCAGCCCGCCTCTCTCAGTACCCTGCGCCGCTCTTCTCAGTACCCATCCCGCAGACAGGAAATGACGCAATACCGCCGCTCTCAGTCCCCTCAGACCGGAAATGTCGTCAACCCTTGCGACGAAAACAAGTTACGTTATTTCACCTCTCGCGAAGAAAACACGGTAAGTGGCCGCACTGAAAAAAAGTTTTTAAAAGCGTATGCATGTTTAAAAATGTTAAATAGTTAAACAACACTTGCGGTGAAAATATGAAGTGTTTATTCTGAGTTGAAAAGACCGTACTTATATCTAGTATTCTTAATGTAATTTAAATAATGTATTCCTTTACTAACTGCATGTGACTTTGCTCTACTTATATTGTTTAATACGTACTGATGAATTCAGCAGCGAATTGGCTAATGCTGCTAATGCTTTTTACATTTTTTTTTTCACAATGAACAGTCTTCTTTGTGTAGTTTTCATTATATTGCACTCTTATTTTTCATTATGTACATGCCTGCAATTCGCAGCTCGCTGTTTTTGTTGTTGTATGGTGTTGTTGTTTTGCCTTCATTTGTTTTGTCTGGTCCTTTGTCGTTTGAATGTTGTCACATGATCCAAATAGGACAAGGTTGTAATTGTTTTTTCTTGATATTGTTACTCTGCTTAGCTATATATTTTTTCATTATTTTGTTTTTTTTTACTAGCTCCAAGATCACCACCCCATTGGGAAGAAACTAAATCACGACCCCCAAATGGTATTCTTCCCATGCAGATACAGGGATGTCACACAGATCCAAATGGAAGTAAGTAGCATAAGTAGTAATGTACTTTAGATTTTGGACTGTGCTTAACACTTTTTTTTTGATAGACATCGAACACAGTAAAAC
The DNA here is from genome assembly GCF_030265065.1 of Corythoichthys intestinalis. Lineage (NCBI taxonomy): Eukaryota > Metazoa > Chordata > Actinopteri > Syngnathiformes > Syngnathidae > Corythoichthys > Corythoichthys intestinalis. The sequence continues at coordinate 32,619,206 of NC_080408.1, read as the reverse complement.
CCACGTGGCAGACAGGACCAATGGTGACAATATAAGACCATGCCGAGCTTCATGGACGGTTCAAACTCATCCTGCCCAGGAACGGCTGGTATGTTTTTATGTCTGAGACAAATGTTGTGCTCAGTGGAAATCTGGATAGGCTTATTATTCCTTATATTAGTTAACAATTGGACATAATTGATTATTTACTCTTTGTTTATTTAACCAATCAACATTCTCATTAGCTTATGCAAATCTTGAATATAAAGAGGCCAGAAATGGTGTTGATTGTCTAAAAAAAGAAAGTTTGATTGACACGTGCTGACTTTTGGAACGTTGGCCTGAACAATGAAATGGAATCAACTGTGAATTTTGAGGATTTAGTTTCTCTAAAGAACATAATGTCACTTGTACAATTAAGTAAAATGTAACTTTTTGTGTTTGTTTTTTGCAGATATGAAATGCATATTTATAACTTGTCTAACAAGTAGCTCATTCAAAGGTATAAAAAAGTATTTTTTGGCGTGTGTAGGGTATTTTAACTATGTAGCCTACAGAATGCTTGTATGGGCTCATGTAGGTGTCTGCGTACGTTTGTATTTATATAACATATGTCCGTGTGTATAGATTATGTTTTTTTCAGGGAAGGACCATATTTGTGGCTGACCCCTATGTTGTTGCAACATGGTGAAAGCCTACAGGATGTGACCCACACATGCATTTGCCTGTAAGGCTGATTAGTAACAACTACAACTTGGAGCATTGGTTCATTTTCAAAGAACAGTCAAATCATAACAAATTAAATGATCCAAATTCCAATTATTTGTGGGAAGAAAAACAGATCCAATCATGAGATCAGGGAACAATTGTTATCTCTAATGAAATTCAGTATCCATTCATATTGGCATGGCGTTTCCATGATGATCCAGAATAGCCTTGTTTGGTTTTGAAGGTATGTTCCAGTCGATCCTTTTATGTTGCCCCTTCAATTAAAGCAGAATTGCACTCCAGATGATTCATCCAATCATTTGAAGCAAATTTCTAAAATGCCACTCTAAAATTGCGAATGTTTTGTTTCAAGGGCGTTGGCCCGGTCTCAACATTGGTAGGGACGAATATAATGCAAGTAAGGTTGCTCAAAAGTTGGTGGGGACAACTTTAGCATCCTGAAAAGTTGGTCGTGTTATGTCCCTACCGTCCCTATGCAAACCTACGCCCTTGTTTTGTTTGCATGAATCATTTAAACCTGACTGGTTGGTGTTCTTATGCATGGAAACACGTTTGTAATTGTTTAACTACTGTATTTAATATGAACCTATATTTTCAATTGCAGAAAACGTTGACAGTCAATCAACAGGGGGACATGGAAAGAGAGGATTGGAAGTGAAATAGAGGTATTTGTAAAAGTGTGTATATTCATTGATTCAAAACTTTAAGGAAGTGACTCGGTTAAATTCTTACGTTAGGGTTTTCCGGGACAGCCATAGGGGAAGGACTGTGGCATCTTCATGTTGATGGTAGGTGAGTTTAACTGTCCAATTTTGTCCTCTGTGATATTTGTATTCATTTATCCATTTGTAGTATGCTCTTTGCACTGTTCTGGATGCTCTCTTTGAGTTTAACCATTGTAAAATGAAGTTCACCGAATCATTCAAATTGGGCTACAAAATATCCTTGTCGTTATTCTTTATTTACACTTGTTTTTAATTTTTGTTAGACTGATATGCCAACTCTGAGGAAGTGGTGGTGTATATTGCTAGCGGACAATTTCAAACTTGGGTGCATGGTAAGTCTTTGAAACTGTTGATATGGCATTCATAGGAAAGTAGGTGCACAGCACCTTAATTCTTTGTTGGAAAATGTGGAATACTTATTTTTGTATTTTTTCAACTTATGTGAGCCACAGGAAAGAGTTTGCCCATTGGACAGATGAGGCAAAAGCATTACTGCAGGGTGAAGTGCCACCAGTCTATCAGTTACAGAAGTGAAATTCGAATATAATTGCTGAGGTCAGCTTTTAAAGACTTTTTAGTGTCCATTACTCTGACGCACTTTTGAACATGCCCCCCTTTATTCACTGATTTATTTTTAGGAAGAGGTGCAACCACAGCTCCTTCAAGTTAGTGGTGGCCCACTCCAAAAAGATATGGCGGGAAAAAATGGTAAGATTGTTTATATACCTAGTTTAATGCAATGCCTAAAAAGAAAAATCAAGTATAAAATTAACAAAGCATCATTTTTATTTTACTTATGTAATATTCAAATAGCTCTTTTCTTTCTCTTTTCCAATGAACAGTTTTGGTAAAAGGATTGTGCAAGACAGCACAAAAGCCTCGGGCAGGGATAGGGGGGGGGGGAAATCAATGCAGTAGGAGTTCCCAAGCATCCTGCAGATGGAAGAGGATGAGCACGAACTACAATGTCTTGGAGCCATTCAAGTTCTGTTTCAACCATCTGGAAGATGGATTTACCTTTTTTGAGGAGATTGTTGACTAAAGAAAATATCTATTCTCTCGATAATAATAAAAAATAATAAAACTAAAAAAATAAAGTTTACCACATCAGAACTGGTTGTATTGAGTTCATTTTTCTACACTTATAAATTAGTTGTTTTTTTTTTCTTTTATCCCAGATGTTAGTTGTAGGTAGTTTTAATTACCTGTGATGAAGGCGGGAGTGCTTGCCGAAAAATGTCAGGTAATTAAAACAACCTACAACTATTGTCTGGGATAAAAGAAAAAAACAACTAACACATGACAACTTTTGTCATTTCTGTTTGAATTAAAGGTGCCTTTCCTGGAGCAGAAAGTTTAATATAGTTTCTGAATTAGTTAATTAGGATCTTCACCCACATGAATGAATTTAAGTAGCAAAATGAAAGACAAAATTGGTTTGGTTGCAACATTGAGAGAATATTACGTTTTTGATACATTAAATTGTAATGAAGCTATATTAATGTGTCCGTTCATAAAAATGTAAGGATGACAGCAATTTTGTAATAATTCTCAATTGGAGTATATTTTACAATTGACAAACTAAAGTACACACTGTGATAGGTCACAGGCGATCTTTCAGTCACTAATTAAACCTTTATTGCAGTAGTGTGTATTTTAATTTTGATGTACTGTAACCGTGTTTTTCATTTTGGTAAAATCAGCAGGCTTTAACAAACTGACCGCGCTTAAAGAGTTAATCTCCCGATTACACCAAATCAATTTAAGGAGCATGTAAATAAATTATTATTTAAATAATAATGAGTGATGCTGAAACCGAAAATAAAAGACGTGCGAAAAGAAAAGTAAACTAGTATTTACGTTCGAATGGACGCAAACTATTACGATAAAACCGGAAGCTCGGAGCTCGAGCGCTGCTTCATGTTGTCATTTCCGGTCTGAGAGCTGCGATATTGCGTCACTTCCTGTCTGCGGGATGGGTACTGAGACGAGCGGCGCAGGGTACTGAGAGAGGCGGGCTGCAGCCAGACTCTCTTGAACAAGGGCACCTTCATAGAACGAATCAGTGCAGATGATGATTAGTTCGGTCTCGTTCACCAAAACAATTCGTTCAAAAAGAACGAATCGTTCGCGACCGATACAACACTAGTCCTGAGTCAATAAAGTTATAGCGAAATGGTCGCTGAGTGATGACGTATTACAGGAGCCAATGAACGCTATGGCATCTCATGCTAGTGAGCTTGAAATCGCCAAAAAGAATTTAACTGATGCGATTGGTGAAAACGTGAAACAGTAAGTAAATTCCTAATGTCTGGTAAGGTGAGATTTAGCTGGTGTCTTCTGAAATTTTCTTGTCGATTAGCCTTTGTTTACCTGTGTTTAAATTAGCAGGTGGCTAACGTTTACAGTGCCGTCGTCGGTTATTTTCGTAAAGCATTTAAATAAGCCAGTTTGTTTGTTCACTTTCGCTCTTAGAAGTGACGCGAGGTTTTCTACTGGTCCATTCGATATATCTCACTATGTAGCTTTTACTGAGGCCGTCTCGTGGCTGCTGTACATTGGTTTTCTGTACTATAAACAATTAAATCTGGCTATGTAACGTCCCTTTGACTATGACAGCCATTCCATTTGAATTGGGAGGGCGGGCAGAGAGTGGTCATTCTTCAGTTCAATTGATGACGATAGCATTTTAATTGGGAAGGCTGGAAAAGTCAATGAGATGAAGCGCTATTTCTAGACGACACCTCACCAAATCGGTAAAGTAAAAATATCACTATGATAACTCTTGTCGTGTGGAACAAAACTAATTTTACAGGTTAGTGTTATTATATGTGTCGATTGTTTTCTGTCAATTCAGTTACTGGGCAAACCTGAAACTATGGTTCAAACAGAAGATAAGCAAGGAAGAATTTGATACTGAGGCACGCCGTCTGCTGGCACAAGAAAACGGTTTGTACATTTAATTTAAATATGCTGCTTTTGTTTCCAAAGTGAAAAAAAATAAGATTTTTGCACACCTTCTTCCCCTCTGTACAGTCCATGTTCACAATGACTTCCTCCTGGCAATCCTGACACGCTGCCAGATCATTGTCTCCACTCCTGGTTAGTACAAATAATCTTTAAATACACTACATGCAGGGACGAAAGTGGACCGAAACAGTATGATACGCCGTACTGCTAAAAGACTCTGGGGCCGGGACGATCTGCTACAGTGCTTCAATCCCGAAAATATGACGGCAACTTTCAAAACCCCATGTTAAAAAAACCTGCCAGGCAGCCACACACGCATCTCCAAGAAAAACTCCTACTAATGTCTGAGTTACATACACCCGTGTTAATAACTAGTCTAATAAAGTGCTTGTGTAGCGTCATCCGTCGATAATTATTTATTCCACGGAGTTCTGTCCATCTCGTCTCAGTATATCTGACGAGTTGCATCAATGTGCGCATGCGTGCAAATAACCACCCTGGACTCAGTTGCCCATTCAATTGGCTGACAGACTGACATGTGATCAGCATGGATAGTTACCGGTGATTGGCTCAAATGCTCTTGTGTTTTTTGGTACAGCAAAATAAAAAAAGAACAAAGCAGCGATGTAACGAACAACTTGTTTTGTTAAGGAGAGAGGGAAACAGTTTAAGAGACTTATTTTATTTGCTCTGATGGGGAGGTTCAGATAATCTTCCATATTAATGTGTACATTTGGATTTTTTTTTTTTTTTGGTTCATTTATGTTTGGCTACTTATTCATTTCCCTATAATCTAAAAAAAAAAAAAATCAATGTTTGCATTATCGTTAAAATATATTCCATTTCAATGTCCATAATGTAAGACTCATTTGGATTTTTTGGGGGGTTAATTTATGTTACTTATTTATATCCTAATTGTATAAAACGTCAATGTTTACAGCGTCGTCAATTTTAACGTACCTCCCAATGTTCTTCAGTTGTGTTGTTTTAATGAAAATCAGTTTCTTGTGTATGCCTCATTACCTGTTGTGTTTTACTGGGTAATAGCATTTTTCTCTGCATTTTGGTGGTTCTATGCGGTTTGACCTACCTCCTCCCCCCCAATTCAAAATATTCTGGCTCGGCGACCTTTATGTCAGGGAATTCCGGCAAGAAATTCCACCCACTCTCACCCCTGAATATATGTCAAATTGCTATCATTTGTACTGCAGACTGCATAATCAATTCCATCAGGCATATCAACCTAAACTGGTAAAATGGCATCGAAGATTGAGTCACTAAAATTTTATTTTTTTACATTGTCTTAAATTTAATCACACATTGGGGGAAAAGTGAGACTGATTTACCACAAATGAACCTAAACGGCACATTTTTTTAACATGACCAACAGTCATGGTAGGTAACGTGTATTGTGACTGAAATAATGTACAAAGTTTGATTTTCTGTCCTGTAGAGGGCGCTGGCCAACTGCAATGGCAAGGTGGGTCTGCTTTAAAGCCAGGCAAACCTAAAGGAAAAAAGAAATGCTCTTCAAGACAGAAGTTTGATGTAAGTATTCCATTCTTTTATGGTTAGTTTCACCAAAATGGAGTGCTGAATTTGTGCGTTAAGGTTGTTTCGGTTGAACAAAATTGCGCCCTGGTTACTTGTGTTCTCCCTATTTGATCCCTCAGCATCGTTTCCAGCCTCAGAATCCTCTGAGTGCCGCGCAGCCATTTAGCCCACGTGAGGCGGTCGGTGAGGATGAGGAGCTCCGACTCAGCGCCCATACTTTGCTTTTACCCACACGAGGTCAACTGGAGGCTCGCATGATGGTGACAGCCTTCGAGTTGGGCCTCGATAATATCACAGAAGATGCGGTCAGTGTAATGACCTTCGCTGTGGAGGTGAGTTGAAAGGAAGACTTAACACCTGCTTTCAAGTGTTTGTGTCAATTAACAGTTTGACTACATTGGAAGTTGTATTAAAAAGTTTGAAGTCTTATTTTTTAGGAATCTTTTAAGTGTTTTCCAAATTGCTCCTTATGGGCTCTGAAAACTTCTGCGCTGTCGACAAACTGCTCAGTCTTTTCCACTCAAAATATGGTACTATTCCTAATGCTGAGTTTACAGGATTTTCCCAACTATCAAAATCTTCCATCGTCTTTGTAAAATCTCATCCCACGTACTAAGCATCAGTTTAGAGGAAGATTTTAAGATGGACGTGTAGGTCTGTCAAAATAACAATTTTCATCCAATTGCAATAAATGCTTGTTTTTGACTCTTCGTGACACAAAAACGCAAGGAGACCTGTGCTCTAATATGCTTCTAATGTAGTGAGCTGTGTGTGGGCTTAAAAAACTCTCCGTGAGACAAAAACGTGAGGAGACTTGTGCTCTTTTGTTGAAGACGTCGACCCGTTACAGCAACACCATCGCGCCTGTGCACATCCTCATAATGAGACACCCAACTTCAAACGTCATCAACAATAGGCCTATAGGAGAGCAGAATCGCATTACTGAAGCTTGATGGGAAAGATTATGATCAATAGGGCAGCAGGATCTTATGGCGCGACATTTAGAAGCAGAAAACAGGAAGTATATATGTATCTTTTACAGTGCTGTATAGTATTTTTTTCCCTCTCGTAACCTGAAATTTATTTCTTAACAAAAGGTAATATTTTCCCATTGAGGCATGTCATAACCTGAAAATTACGTTTGTAAGTAGAGGTACCACTGTACATGGTTGCATGTCTTTGACGATGTAGCAGGACGACACTCTTGTGATGGAGGAAGGGAAGGACAGAAGCCTGATTTGCATGTTTGCTTGCTTGCAGCACCATTTGAAAGACGTTTTGACTGCTGTGATTTCCCGAAGGAAAGCGTATCGCTTACGAGATGGTCATTTTCCTTACGCTTTTGGCAGTGATGTCACACCGCAGCCTTACCTGAAAAACAGCCTTGCTGCCTATCACAGCGTCACTGAATGGTAGGAGCAATGAGCAATGTGTTTACAGCATTGGCAGCCATTGATAGACGTCCGACCTATTTGAACTGGGAGGGCGACAGTCACAGCCAGGCATCCTAATTCAAATGGATGGTACATCTTTAGCATCAATGGCAGTCAATGAGTTAAAAGTAGTTTGTTACACTGTTAATATGCTACTGTTGTATTTTCCTCTTTCAGCCCCCTTCCAAGTGCTTCTCTCCCTGCCGGCCCACCTCCTCAAATCTCCCCAGATGAAGCAGAACAGCAAGCTGTTCACTTGTTGGCTTGTTCTACCCACAGTCTAAACACAGCCCTACCCCCTGTCACCATGTTTGACCTCCTGGAGGCTCTCCAGGTCAGACTCATTGAGCGTAGTTTGGGGTGAATTAAATTTTTAGATTGAGATGATAATTTGCAGGTCGGGGAAGACGGGTGCTCAAAATCAGGAATGACCTCCCAGTTATTCAACAAAATAGGTTTGGTAGATGATTATAAGATGTTTTATGCAATATTTGTGTGCTTCAGGTTCATCATGGAGTGATGCCCTCTCACACCATGTATGCGCTTAACATGGAGCGCATCCTGTCTCGACTATGGCACCCCAGTCATGAAGAACTCGAACAGGATCACGTACACCGGCAGCGACTTGCTGCCAAAGATGGTGTGCTGATCAGCTGAAAGCAGCACAATCCATGAATACAGTGTTCAGTGGAAACAAACTTAATTCTCTGGTGGAAACGCGTGGGATTTACAGTAATGTGTCCAGATGCTGACTCACGTGCTTGAAATCTGCACTTCTGTTGCACAGAAAGAGGATCAATGACCCAAGATGAAACAACAATCATCTTAGTATTGACAGATTTCTTGGCTGCCAATTGTTACCTGGAGCTGTGGTTCTGTTCTAAGGGTTTAGTTTAAGTTTAGTGTTAAATTTTAGAATTTAGCACCAGCTTGAACACTCCTTCTGAGAAGGAATAATGTTTCCCACTCATTTAATAGTGATTTCAGATAAAGGTATTAATCACTCAGTGAAAAAAATGAAACTTTTGTTTGAGGTCTTTTGTGGGTCATTCCGGAAACGGTGAACATTTGGGCTTCAAAATCATTTAAAACAAAAGTTCACTTCAATTATTCTGCTCTATATCCTTTAACAATAGGAAATAAACTATCAAATTTTCATTTGCTTAGCTTACAGAACAATTTTTGATATATTTTTTTTTTTACATTTTATAATTTCATTACTTGCTACTTTTTAATCACAGTAAAATGGTTGCAAATCTAATGTTACCGTTTTCTCAGGAATAGGAAAAACAATGTTTATGTAGTTGTTGCGCATGGGGCATTCAATCAAGGCTCAACTATGTCATAGAAATATGAAAAAAAAACTACAATTTGTTTTACCCATTCTTTTAGAAAAAAAACTTGTGGTAAGCGAATGTTTCGGGACAAGTAAATTTACTCAGGGAACGCATGTTTTAGTTTTTGTGTAGATTATTTAAAATTCGAAAGGTGAGATGGAAAAATGTTCTCCAAATCGGAAATGAACTTAGTGATGTTTTGTTCAAGTACATAAAGTGTATTTTGGAGGGAAAAAAATACGTGGCCAAAGTTGTATAAGTTGAAAGTAAAATAAAAGTGTTGCATAAAAAGAATGATAAGACATTCACGTGCCAACGTCAATGAACTCAAACCACAGTTCAAACGATCCATTAAAGACCTTCCACTTAAATGCAGTCCAAAAAAATTGTGTGGGAGTGCGAGTCCGAAATGGGAACATACTCTTCTTATTTCTCTGCCTCTTAATGCATGTTTGGTTTTCTGAAAATACTGTATATACAGTTTGATTGAAGTGAGCTTGTTGGCGGTCCTGTCTGTGCAAGTTATTCATTTGTTGTTTATATTTTTACACGCAGGGAGTAAAACATTTTCTGTTTACATGTTTTGGGCAATTAAATGATGGATTTTTCTTGCATTAATGTAAGAGTGGGTTTGTTTAGCACCACTTATAAACGGGACAGTGACTCAAGACGCCCCACTGTGCTAGGCCCTCTTACCGAATATGGCAAGTCACCCCTCGCTTCCGGTGCACAGACAACCAATCAAAGCTTGTATCGCCTTTCAAGACATGACGAACCATGCTCTACTGGAAGTGACTGTTTCTGTCCCCCACTCACTCTGATTAATGTCTAATTCACTTGGAAACATTTATTATTAACCCTTTATAGGGCACTCATTTAAATAATTGGCTGCCATTAGCGGCGCTAGACGTCCAATCCATTTTGAATGGGGTAGTGTTACGTTTTTCATTCATTTTTAAAAATCAACATTTAATCATTTTATTCATAAAAATGATTAATAATAAAAATGCATATAATTATAAAATAAACCTGGCGTCCACATATGTGGACATCACGTTTGGTCACGTACCCTCAGTTGTAAAATACTATGTTAATATTGTGGTTTATATAATACAAAATGAGATATTTACGTATGTCAACGCCACGTCTTTACGGGGTTAATTTTTAAAAGACCAAAAATACACTTGCCCTGAGAAGGGCTAAAAATGCACAAAGCATCTCCGAGATCAACTTTTTTATTTAGTCATATGTACAATTGTGAAGTGCTCAAAAACAGCGTACAAATATTTCACGTCTAACATGAATTGCGCCTGACCTTCATCCCAAAAGTTGCATCGATGTGAGGAATAAGAGTAAGTAAGGCAGGTTAAGTCAGTAAACGCGTCACACACCTGAGTGCGTAGAGGTTAGACAATGTTAGTGTTACTGTACAAGTGCATCTAACGTGGTATTTATTGCAGCTTGTTTGACATCATATTTGGCGGGGTAAAGGGTCTGCCGATGCATCACGTCAGTATCGGATGGAGAATTTTAAAAGAGTAAGAACCCTAAATGTAACAATTGTGACGTCATGTTTTGTCTGCGTCATTCATCACTAAAACTGAGCGACGGTGAGTGTCTGCAGAAAAGTTGGAAGTAGAAAGTGCCTGAGCTGACGATCATTTAGACTTCCGGCCGCTCGGAGTTATTTGGTCCCCCAAGACATGTCCCATCATGCATCCCCGCCGGGAGTCTAGAAAGCCTGGAGCTGCTGCGTCAAGATGAGCTGACAGCCGCTGTTGACGTGGTCCATGACCTTTTGCTTGAGCAGGGCCAGCTCGTCCCGCAGGATGTTGGCAGACGACACCAACTCCGTGTGCTGGCTCTTGAGGTTCTTCACCCTGTCCTCCAGACGAGATATCCTCTCCAGCTTCCGTTTCCGGCACTTGGACGCGGCCACCCTATTCCTCATGCGCTTCCTCTCCGCCTTGATCCGCTCCTGGCTCTCCATGTCGATGGGAGAGAGAGGCGGCGTCTCCCCGGGCATCTCAGGCACCGTCTGCGGCTCTTCTTTCAGGGAACGCAGCCTCGAATGCTGCGCCTGATGGTCCACGTGGGGAGCCGGTGGGGGCGCCGGGTAACACGAGGGCGGGTGTCCAGCGCTGGTGGACCCGGGTCGGTTGAAATTGCCCAAGTTAGTGTACTCAGGAGGATCCGGACGAACCGTGCAGCTGTACGGATTGTCACCGATGTCGGACGCAGATGGGCCGGATGTCGCGCCGGTGGCCTGCGGTGCCTCAGGGGGGGCTGCGCTGCTCATCTGGTGATAGTGGAGGTCGGCCAGAGCCTTGGCGAAGCCTTCGGCGAAGCCCTCCTGCTCGTCGGTGATGTTCTTAGGACAGACGAATTGGGTTGGGGTAGGGGTCGTCAGGCCCGTGCACGACTGGATGATTAACCGCTCCAGCTCCGGTGAGGCCAGCTTTAGCAGACCCACATCGGGCGACGTGAGAATGTCAAGGGCCTTGGAGCCCAGGTGGGGTTTAAAGTTCCGTGGGTCGTTTAGATTGAGGGTCATTGACTGTTTGAGGGCTTTCGTGTTGAAGCCGTACACCCTCGCCCCGTCGTGGTGAGGGTTGGACGCGCTCACTGCGTCGTCGTAAAACGTCGCTTCCATTTTCCCGGACATGAAGTTTGGGTCACTCGAGGAGAGGGCTTCTCACCTTGAAAATAGTCCACTGTTTACATGCGGCTTGCCTTCTTCGGCCTTGTGACGGAGTCCGCCTTTTGTTGAAGTTCGAATCGCTTGACAACTTGGCGTCCCGAGAAAACTTTTCTCTAGTTGACGGCCGAGCATCGATTAAAAAGGCGTTGTTTCCCCGCCACACAGAACGAAATGTCCTACCAAATATTCTGTTTAGGTCGACCCTTCTTCTCAAACGGAGAAAATAGTGCCTGATTTGGGATACTATTTTCTTTCACTTCCAACGTGGAGACGAACTTTATCCACCTCTGAGCTGCAGCTCCCCTGAAAATAACAATGATGTCATTTCTGAGGTTTTCTATTGGCCGGAGGGGATTTGTTGGGCGGAGTCTATCTTCTGACATGGGGGTTGCTCTGACAACAAGTCATGTCCCCGCCCCCCGCGGTGCTTTGTGGGATTAGGTAATGCAGACAGTGGAGCAATGTACTCTGGGATTACGTATGTGTTTTTGAATATTTAGTTACCCGCTCAATCGTTACTGAAAATGAGTTCTTCTATGCACTTATAACACAACATTAGTGTTTTAAACGTCTTTATCGTCAACACTACAGGGTTGCAAATACATTTATACTCCGGAACGAATTCGTGGCAATTTGGTTGTTCATTCTTTCCTGATGGTGGGTCGGAGTTGGGACACAAAAGTGGGTCAATGACTCAGATTGGGTGGAAAATGGACAGGTAATAAAATTGTAATAAATAAATGCCGGTAGATGTAAAACTTGCTGGTTTCCATTTTAATGTTTAGTATTAGGGATACTCTTTGTCTAGTTCAGTCGGCCAGTTTAAAACAAATTTTTGGGTGTGTAATCCAAAACTGATATCTGCATTTCTCTATCAGGTCAAATTTTCAAATATAGGATCCCTGTTTTTTTAACTGATATGTGTTTGTTTTATTTAAAAGAAAAATAAATGTTTACAGGGGTTGGACAAAATAATGGAAGCACCTGACGTTTTGGCATCATAAACATTAAACATAATTGGTAAAGAATGCCATGAGGAACGTTCTAATGAAGTTAAGCATCTCCTATGGCCGGCACAATCCCCAGACCTCAACATTATTGAGCATTTATGGTCAGTTTTAGAGATTCATTTAAGCCGTCGATTTCCAACCCCATCGTCTCTAAAAGAGTTAGAGGTTATTCTAACCGACGAATGGCTTAAAATTCCACTGGAAACAATTCACAAGTTGTACGAATCAAATACCTCATAGTATTGAGGCTGTAAATGCCGCAAAAGGCGGACGTACACCATATTAAATGTTTTGTTGATTATTTATGGCTCTGTCTGGACTGGTTCAGTTTGAGGACTCATATGTTTGATGTTCCAACAATTGGAGGGTCTTTTTTGATGACATTGTTTACATTTCTCGTGTAGCAAGAATGAGTGTATTTTACATGCAGTTTGATTGTTTTTGCTAGTTTGGAAGAGTATCTATCAAGGCATATGGTTCAAATTGCTGGTCAGTCAATTTTATGGCCCTTGGAGGGCCTGATTAAAAGTTTGTTGTTGTTTTTTAACTCCCACCGAAAATAACTGCAAAAAAACCCCAAGAGAAATAGCTGTTGGAGATCAGGAGATTAAACCTGGTGATTTTGATACCCATATGATCATATAGTGCCTTTTCACACATTAAATGTTGCCCAAAGCACATTCTACTGGTTATTTTATAGATAGGATTGTAGACTGACCATGTTGGATGTACACTGCACTGCATTTGATGAAGATGTGTGACCACCACATTTTCTGTATTAAAAGCAGTTTCTAATAATAGTCTTAACTCATTGGCTGCCATTCATGACGATAAGACGTCCAATCCATTTGAATTAGGAGAAATTGGCAGCTCCTAGTTTAAATTCTATTGTTTCATTGACACTAAAAAAATCATCACTCTCAGTCCTCCTGGTTCAAATAGATTGGAAATCTATCGCTGGCATTGACAGCAAGAGTTAACTGACACTTCCTTAACTCATTGTCTGCCATTGACAGCCATCGACGTCCACCCAGTTTAAATGGATTGGACTTCTGTCATAAAAAAAACTTGTGCATGCGCCCACACACAACTTAAAAGTTGTGATTGAGAAAAAAATAAAGGTTCAAACAGTGTTCATGCTGATTTTTAAGCATCCTATCTTTGTTTTTTCTCTGTACACCGTCTCCCTTGTTCACCAATGGGCCACAGACACAGGCAGTAATCTTAAGAAAAGAACACAATGGAGCTAGGACAGGATGGAGTGAAGAACTTTTGAAAATAAGGGTTCTTCATGCAGAACAGCTTAATCATACATTTTTAGTATAGAGAGACTTAACTTACCGGTAATGTACACTGTGGTCAGGATTCAGAATTTAATTACAGTTCAAACAAATCACAACCGCCTGGCTCGTTGCCTAAATGTGTCTTAAACCCTCGGGACAGGAACTCTGCCTCTGGGCGGTCTAAAAAAGTGTTAACCTATAACCAGTTTTTTTCCCCCGATGATGTTCCTTTTTTGAGTAGTACAACTGCGGGAATAGGGTCGCCGATGTGTGTACTGTAGTCAAGATAGCAAAGTAATCCAGATAGTTTCATGTGCGTTGGTGGTATAATGGTCAGCATAGCTGCCTTCCAAGCAGTTGATCCGGGTTCGATTCCCGGCCAACGCATCTGCATTTTTTGCTCTACAGCTATACTTTTAGATTCCAATCGGACTTTCGAACGTTATCTGCCACTTTGTCATGGTCGGTCTTATGCTGTCTAAAAAACGCATTATATTCCTAATAACATGTTTATAGAAATTACCCAAACCCATCATGGAAAAGGTCTCCAAAAGTAGACAAATAGTTATTTACAATTTATCGTTGAGCGATAGAGAATCCTTAAAGTAGTCAAAATTATTGGCCAATAGGGGGATCAAACCCCAGGGGCCAGACCTTATTAGCACCACGCTCCAACTAAACTAATCGGCCCTATTTTGATGAAAATTGCACTCAAAACAAAAACACTAAACCACGAAGTTGTACCTGAGTATTTTATAAAATTAAAAAATACATTTGGCTGCAACTTTATGTCCAACTAAATTCAACGTTCAAGTCAACGTTAATTCGACGCCTTTCGTGCTTTGCTAATGTTCCACAGCTAGTTGATCTTATTCTGCCATTCCTTTTTACAAATCTTTGCAGACTTACAATGACTACTGCTACTTAGTGTACACAAAGTTCCATTGCACCTGCAATAACAATAGCTTCGGTGAATACGCATACAGAATTAACCGTATAATAGCTTCATGTTGTCCACCGGGTAAAGTGTTTTAATCTTAAAACTGCCCCGCAATACACCAATTGGACCTCGTGGCGCAACGGTAGCGCGTCTGACTCCAGATCAGAAGGTTGCGTGTTCAAATCACGTCGGGGTCATTTGTTTTGGTATGGGAGGTTGTGTATTTAAATAACAAGAGTGAAAAAAATAGAACAGTGCTTTTCAATCATTTTCCGTTACGCCGTAGACGTAAACTTTAGCGCCCTCCAAAGTCCTTGCCGCCACAGTAAATAGTATCATCAAAGGGCGTAAATTTGGTCTCAACATTGGTAGGGACGCTACACTGTTTACACTCAGTTTGATAGTGTAAATTTTACCCAATTTTTAAAGTAAATTTTGTAAAATTTACACTATTAAACTGAACGTAAATTGTTACCTCAGTTTTATTGAGTAAATTCTATGAATTGTTTTTTTACAGTGTAAAACAGCATAACATGCAAATACACTTTTTGCTGGGGACGGGACATTAATAAGACCAAACAGATTAGGTGAGGTCAGACAGAGCTACAGTGTTGCCTCCGTAAAAATAAAAACAGTTAAAATTTTTATTTTCATGGGGGAAATCCCACCTTCTTCATATCAAGGAAATTTTGAGTGGTTGTGTTTGTGTGTGTGTGTGTGGGGGGGGGGGGGGGGGGGGAGTTAAAGAAATGTCTGCATAGGCTGCAAATAAAATTATTTTTCAATGAATGATGGAGAAAATAAATATATTTTGAATAATGAATAAATGCACAGGTGAATTAACGTTAACGGTAGAAAACACATGCAATACAGGAGGACACTTTTCTCCAATATGCTTCCTACTCAAGTTTTGAAGGTTAGCAAGTCCCCACAGTTTAATGTTATGCTAACTGTGATGCAGGTTGGACTTTCAATAGCAAAATTAGTGCCGTGTTCCCCACCTGCACAATATTGACATCTACTTACAGTGGCTGCTGCTGCAGCTGTCCTAAAAAAAATTCTAATATCCCTCATCTTTGAAAGAGGTGGAGGAGACGATATGTTGACATGTACTAGTATTTCTGTCTGGGTTGTTTGAATGTGCGTCCTTGTTTGTTCTAGTCATCAGCCAATCAAACGTGCGTTTGAACGGCAAAAAATGGACCGGCACATTAAGCAAGTGAAAAGGGGTAAATGTAAGTCTGAACATAATCAAAATACAGTAATTCACTTAATAATGGAAGGGTAAATTCTATTCTTACAACATATGGGAAGACATTATAAATTATTATCATTAATAATGATCATCAATAATAATCTTAATTCAATTCAAATAAAGTTGCTTAAAAGTTGGTGGGGACAATTTGAGCATCCTGAAAAGTTGGTAGTGTTATGTCCCTACTGTCCCTATGCAAACCTACGCCCTTGGTATCATCTATTTGCCTAAATTAAAAAAAAAAAAAAAAAATCACATCCAAACTGTAAAAATACTCTCAAGGTAAAAACATTTTGATACTGAAAAATAAAAAACAATGAATTCAAATTGTTTAGCAACATTAACTGATGAGGACAATATACCAAACAATTTGAGCGAAAAAACAAAAATTAATAGAACAAAAACAACAGTGTCATTGGACAGAGAGACTGTTTTTATTTGTGCTGCAGGCAATATCAACTCCCTTGTTATGGTGTGGGGTTATTTTGCACTGAGCAACTTGGTATGCCACCTTATATGATGCTAAAAGTGCTCGCTGGTATGCTGATGTAACACTGAAAAAGCAGGACGATTGTTGGCAATTTTCAGCATGTTTTCACTGAGAAAACATTTTTCATTCATTTCATTTCATTCGTTTATTTCAGGCCATGATTCCTTGTCAAGACAACAAATATATACAGCTCATATAATCATGTAATAAAAAAGAGCAGCAAACATCAATCGGCTTATCAATGCGATTAGATTGTAAAATCTTTAAGTGACGTCTTAATTGATTTGGCTTCCCGCTGTCCGCTGCAAACATTTTTAGACACAGTAAACAGACAGGTCTTTCCGTGTCTCCCACTGTATTAAAAGTCAAAGCTAAACGTTACATACGCTTCGTCATATTTCATTGTCTTAGCTCTTCATATCTCGAGTGCACTTTGCTGTGTGCTCTTGTTTGGTCCAAAAATACTGTGCACACTTTAAAAATGAGAGCGCCCTGCCATCCACCGAGTGGATGTGCAAATAAACTCTATGCCAAGAAAACATCCTTCATATGTCGTATGTCTAGAGTCATTTCTACAAGTTTCAAAGCAGCAGTGTTTGATAGGCATGTTCTTTTTTGAAAGATTATCGGGGAAAATAAGCTGAAATGACATGGTTTGTATGCCAGGGCGTGTCAATAAAGTCCTGCTTCCGCGTTACAATGGCGACATCACGGTCTAAAAATAGCCATCGTGCTGTATGCTATTACGACTGCAAATGACGGCCGACCGTTTCACACCGCCAAGTTGAAATCAATGGTAGTGTTCACTATTCATCTTTACGCCAATGGCTTCGTGGCAAAAAATAGCGGGCTCGTCCGGGATTTGAACCCGGGACCTCTCGCACCCTAAGCGAGAATCATACCCCTAGACCAACGAGCCTGTCGTACAATGATGGAGTGGAAACTTTCTTATCCATGATATCAAAAGAGTGACGGTACCGTCACTCAAGTGTATGTAAATTGACAATTTACTTGGCCTGACTTTCCAGGCTAGTCATTTCTGTAGCGTCCTAGGTAAAAGCAGAACACGAGACCCACTCCGTAGGTAGTATCAGTTTCATTGTCCCAAGCGTGTTGTTATAGATATGGTGTTAATGTCATCACACATGTAATTGTAGTCAGCATTTTCTTTTCACGTTATGTTGCCGTACAGGATTTGTAGGCTTGTCACGCCCTGTTGCAATATTATTGGCTGCTGTATCTAGGCATGCATGACGTGCCCTAATCATATTGCTGAAGTCATAGATATCAAATAAATACGGCTAGATCTTTGAAGGCGGCGTAGGTAAATGGTGATCATTTTAACAAGAAGAGGCTGGCAGAAGTCAAGATGGATTGGACGTCTAACGCCGTTAAAGACACTGCGAAGATGAGCACCCACAGCATTCAAGTTGAAATGAATTTGACGTCTGTCGTTGTCAATGGCAGGCAATGAGTTTACTTACTGGATCTCGGACTTTTATGAAAAACCTTGCCATTTAAAAATTGGTTGTAAAATTGAGCATTGCATACCTATTCCGAAGTACGTGCTGCGTTGTCGAGGGTATATTTCATGAACGGCTCCGACGCAAAATGACCTACATCTAACGACTCTTGTCTTCATTACCTTACAAAGCTTACCAGACATCAAGTTATATATTTAAGATATCCATGGCTGAAGTTACTTTTCCGGGCCAGATACAGCAGCCAATCGTAGTACAACTGGGGTGGCTATAGCAGCCAATTAGATTGAAATGGGGCGCGTCCTGCCTAGAATTACAGTGGGAATTCACAGCAACGCGCCATCTATGGATTTTATCTGCGATCATGTGACTCCACTTTACGCAGCCATCTTGTGGAAGAGAGGGAGGGGAGGAGCGAGCGAGTGGTTATGGAGAGGGAGGGGGAGAGAGAGAGAGAGAGAGAGAGAGAGAGAGAGAGAGAGAGAGAGAGAGAGAACTACACACACATACATACACACACTACTCGAATTCAAAACCTTGCGCTGTCACATCAAGCAGAGGTAAGACAGCCAAAGTTAAACGCCCTACCAGCAAGAAACGATAGAAAGTACAGTGCCACGTCGCAAAGCTCATATCGAGTCGAGTCGGGCTGTTTTTGTTGGGACTGTTACGAAGCCTCATCCGTGTTTACTCCGAGAGGCCTCCGTCCAAAAAAAAAGCTAGTGAGCTAACCTGTTAGCATTCCAGGATTGTGGGATTAACTTGTGCCGTGGAGGCAATACCGTGATTATTATTGTCTGTATCGTCACTGTACGACAACGTGTCTAGGTGGGGAAGCGCGTGGTAGCGCCTGTTTGTCACAGCGTCGTAGTCCAGCTGCTCGGACCTTCCTCGCTGAGATTCAGCGCTGTGTACTTGGGTCAACTGCAGTTAGCTTTTTTTTTTTTTTTTTTTTTTAAAGCATAGTGGCTAACGCTCGAGTTAGCTCCGGTGTGGCATCAAAGTGTCGTTAGAGAAATCGAAATAATTCACCGTCGGGCATATTTTGAAGGCCCTTCGGCAATGTTAGGACACGCGTTTTCACTCTCTCGAGTGCAATTGTCGCTATTTGCTACCATGACGAATTGAACCTATTGGAAATGAAGTCATGTCAGCGTGGTTGTGATTTAAACTACAGAAACACACCTAGAGTATTTTATGTAGGACTCGATTTGATTTGGTTATAAACGAATAAATCCCTAATTCTTCTGGCTGGTAGTTTCCTAAACGTGTCACTGGTGGATTTCATGGTCCGAACAATTTAGCTAGCCGTTCATTGAGCGGCCATTCTCGGTGTGTTTGTTGAGCGTTTCCTTAAATGTATACAACCACGACTGTGTCCAAATAATTCCCCTCAAATATGTCGCCCTGCTGACTTGTTTTATCTACGTTGGTCACCTTTCTATAGGACTTAATTTACTGATTTAAGCAGCAAGTCATAATGGCTAATCCAGGTTTTCCATATGGTGAATGCGATTGAGAGTGGGCTTGTCGCCCTCTTTCCACGTGTGGTTCCTTAACTCTGCTTGAATGTGGCAAGTTATTTGCACATGAATTCACTCCACGACGACCCACCTCGCATCGTCTTATCACATTCCTGTTCATACCTGGAGACTACTTCCCTTGTCAATTACAGGTGTCTGACATAGTCACCCTCACTCCAAGGGCTAAAATAGCTTTAGCACATTGAAATTGTACACTTGTGTGTGTCAGTGGGATGGGCTCTGCGGTGGGGGGCTGGTACATCGCTTTCCATATGAAACAAAATTGAAAGAAAGATTACGTTCCCGTTTTTTACCTTTCATCTGGAAGTATTAGAACAAAAGCTAATTGTTACAACACTGACAAAATGTCTGGTGGATTCATTTTCTCATTTTTTATTTCCCATTTTTAGACACTCAAGAAAGAATGGCTGAGACCCAGACACTTAACTTTGGACCAGAATGGTAAATTAGCATAATCATGATGATACAAGTGAATTATTTGTTGGTTTTAAACGAGAATAGTGGCCTGTTGCTCGTGCTTCCTTTTCAAACATGTTCAGACTTGCCACCTCCCAGCTTTTCATTCAGTCGTTCACTAACCTTTTCGCTCCGCACAGGCTCCGAGCCCTGTCTGGAGGTGGAAGCGGCGGCATCGGTGGAGGAGGAATTAGCAGCAGCACAATGGCCTCCCCGCCTCTCTCACCCGCATTGCCAAAGTACAAGCTTGCAGACTATCGTTACGGAAGAGAAGAAATGTTAGCACTTTATGTAAAAGACAACAAGGTAGTAAATGTGACATGCTCAGCAATTCACATGTTTTGAGTACAGCGGTCACTGTACAGCAATAGTCTTTTATGTTGTTCTCTTGCCGTCTTCCACTAGATCCCAATAGACTTGCATGATAAGGAGTTCCTGCCCATATTGCAAGAGGAGCCCTTGCTGCCTCTGGCACTTGTTTCTTTTACAGAGGAAGAACAGGTAAAACTGCCTGTCACAAGAAAATGACCATTCTCAAAGGGAAAAATATAAGTCTCGCCAACTCATCCACCAACTCAAATTTCATGTTCAAATTTCATCTGGTGATGTCATGCCAGTTTCATTTTTTTTATTACATCAAGTATTTCTGGAGGCAAATGACACTCTTGTGTTTTCACTGACTTTAATGTAATGACTTTGTGTTTTCCTGCTGTTGAAAGTGTGGGGATAAATCCACCCAATCAAAGTACTTCTTGTATCCTGTTTTGTTTAGAGAATTCTCATTCAGAACTTGTTCAAGCATTGTTTTTTTCAGTGGCATTAAAACTGTCCAACAATTTTACTTCACTCTTTTGTGTTTGCAGAGAAATTTTTCCATGTCTGTAAACAGCGCAGCTGTACTTCGGCTGAACGGGCGAGGCAGCGGTGGCGGTCCGGTGGTGGGGGCTCCTCGAGGCCGCAGTACCTCAAGGGGTAGAGGTTAGCATGTTCTTATTTCCGTTCTAATTTTATGGCTGCTGCAGAATTTCCTTCTCGCGTGACTTTTAACGTTGCGTGCGCACATTTTAAGAGCCGCGCCAACTGCGAGTAGTTGAAATGCCTTTGAGGCGATCACTCGCTGCAAGCTCCTCCCAGTCAAAATGGATTGAATGTCTAGCACAGTCAATGGGACTAAAAGATGAGCATTCACAGCTAATCATCCTAATTTAAGTGAATTGTACATCTGCCGTTGTTATTGACGGGAAATGGGTTAATGCAAAAAATGTTTCAAAGTGTTACTGGGTGAGTGTAATTCTTTTTATTGATTTTAACTCACTGAGTGCCGTTGACTGTGATGGACAAATCAGCGTTGCTCTTTAAAAAACTATTTTTGAATTGAATACTTCGTATCTTTGCCACATTACTACTTATAACACTGACACTGACCAAAAACAGATCAATAACTTTCCTGCTGTTCTGATGTCTTTAATGTAATCAACTCCTTGACTGCCATTGATGGCAATAGATGTCCAATCCTTTTTGATGGGATGGGTTGACAAACGATTGTTCAATCCCAGTCAAATTTGATAGGTCGTCTGTTGTCTTCAATTGCACTAATACATTTGAAACACTAAAACAATTAAGAATTGTATTGATTCAATATCAAAATGATTCTTAGTAAAATATACTAGTATAGATATAACAGAGACCTGGCATCCACATAAGTGGACATAACCTATTATAGTAAATATTATGGCCTACATGACCCCCAAAGTGATCTTAACCCTTGAGAGTCGAAGGACGCGCCGGCGCGTCCTCAGCGCACGTCCTCTTTGAAGCGCCCTCACGTTTTAATTACGTCACCCACATGCCGTTGGTTGGTCTCGTTTTAAAGTGCAGAAGTTGCGGTTTACTCTCGTTATTATTTGAAGTCAATCGACCAACTAAAACGTGAGATATTGTCATTTAAGTTTTATAGTTTTATTGTCCTCTCAAAAAAACATTAAAACGCTGTATGGATCATTTGTTTATGTCTATATTTCCATCATTTCTTGTCCTTTTTCAAAACGGAAGCTCCATGAAAAAAACACAAATCAAACGAACCTTTTCGAAGTCACAGTGGAAGCACAAAATGCGTTTTTTTTTGATAAATATAACTGCCGTGCGAAGTTGCACCGAACGAGAGGGAGGAGTGTTCTGAAGCAGCGAGGTGGCGAGCGATGGCCGTTTGGATCGAGCAGCGACTTTGTGTGACTTTGAGAATGAACGGAAAATTAAATTTAGCGCAAGCAATTGTGCTTTTTGATCAACTTGAGGAAGAGGATGGTCCAAATTCGTCATCATCGTCTTCTTCGGAAGAGTCCTCGAGTGAAGATCGTGACGGATTTGAACACGTGGGTGACGCCATCGACGAGCAGAGGTAAGCAAACTATTTTATTTTATTTTTTTCATTCTGAAAAAGTTTCTTTTGATATTGCAAGACAAAGTTAATTTTGATGCAATATAAGTGTGTGTTTGTGTATATAATAATAAAATGTGCATATCAGATCAAAGTCGTACGTGCACTGCGTGTATCCAAGGCAGAAATGTATAATTGTGGTGTTCTTCTTTCTATATGAAGATTAGGGATGTAGCACATATTCAGCTATGGTATTCTTTCTATTGTCATACATATAGATTTCCATTATTATTTATTGCTGTATATATTTTTATTTTATACTTTATTATTTTCATAAATACTGACTTTTTTCATGTACATTTATAGTGACAATGAAAGTAAAGTGAAATGAAAATGGAAGGGTGGAAGGGTGGAAAGAGGACCGACACCCCATGGAAGTGTGGTCTGTGTGATGTAGTCCTGTGTCTAATTCCAGGACGAAACTGCTTTTCGGAGTGGCATGTCTGAAAAAAATTTAACTTGTTTATTGTAAATATTTTTGAAAATGTTTTTTTTCCCAATGTTATATATATATTTTTTTCTTCCCACAATCAGTCTTCTCAATTTGTGTATATAAATGTGTGTTCAAGAAGCTTGATTGTGTGTACATAGTTTTCATCAGGTGATGGGCCGCAATACCTAAACTCATTAAGAGATGGCCTCTAAACACTTTTTGTGTTAGATGGTATATTTTTTCACTGTTCTTCACTGTTTGGTCTGCTGTATATAACCTGTTTTGACTAGAGCATGTATAAAGGCAAAAAACGCCTATGGCTATACCTGTTGTTTATGTTGAATTGTCAAATATAAGACTATTTATTCTAAATTTTTTTGGTTGAATGTTCATCCTAACATGTTGAATAAATATTACAAAGTTTCAAAACGGTTCGTTACGCATGTTTGGTTGTCAATTGGACATCAATATTAAAAATTTTGACAAAACGATTTTGGAATTTTTTTGTCTTTTTGGGCCCAAAATGATGATTTATAATTGGTCAGTGAAGGAAACAACAGTTTGGACATAAAGTTCAATGTGTCACAAAAAAAGGGACCAAACCAGGCCATCGTAAACAATTCTTTCTTTGAAATATAAAGGCAACTTCAAAGGCATGCAAAATCAGACAAAATAGGCCCAGACCTTAAAGGGTTAATCAGAAATTTGGTCTTTATGAGGTGTTGTGGTCTTTGATTTCTTTAATTTGAATGACCAAAAATAGTCGCTTGCCCTTTCAAGAAATTGAAAATAAAAAGAAATTGACTTAAATCGCCACGCGTGAGTAGTTGCTGTTATAACATGTTCCTAATAGAATGGAGCAGGTGAATTGCATTTCCAATATTTTTTTGTAACGATAGATTACGTTTGGAAAAAAAGTGTTTAAAGTCGCAACTGGCTCAGAGAGTGAATTCAACTTGTACAGTGGGGAGAACAAGTATTTGATACACTGCCAATTGTTCTCCCCACTGTATCTCAATCTGTCTTGTTGTGGTTTTCAGGCCGAGGAAGAGGAGATGGAGGGTTTTACCAAAGAAGTTTTGATGATGTGGAAGGTTTTGGCCGTGGTGGCAGGGAGATGCATCGCTCCCAGAGCTGGGAGGAAAGGTACTGACACATCCATTTGTTTTAAGTTCGGACCCAGCCTACAGAGAGGCATTCGAATAAGAAAAGTTTGATGCACTGTTTAATAAGTCATCGTCTTGGTGTGCTATCACACACCTTCCAATTTACTGTGGCGTCGTCAGTTTTTTTTTCCCTCCCCAACAGGGGCGATAGGAGGTTTGAAAAGCCAGGTCGGAAAGACCCTGGTTAGTGTCGTATCATCCTGCTCAAATAATAGCTCCTGAAATTGATTATGGCAAACATTCGCTTATCTTAGTGTTATCTTTCTCCATGCAGACGCTGCCACTGGACATTTCCAGATGAACCATGGTAAGTTAATTCAGTCACACTGTGGCTAATGTGAAAAAGAAATTCACACACCCCTAACCAGTTCCCCCAATGTCTTTTTAAACAGTTCGAAACAATTATGATGATGCTGGGGTCGGCTTGCCGAGGAAACACGACTTCACACGCTCAGAGAGTGAGAATTGGCGTACCTCTCGTGACGATCAGAATGGTGAGGATGATCATAATTAGGAAATATGAGAAAAATGTCAATTTTTTTTTTTTTTTTTTTGTGGAAGTTTTGATTGTTACTCCCTATAAAAATATTTTTCCCCCTGAAGATAATATATTGCATGTTTACAAGGGCATGAATTTGGTTTTTGAGAAATGAATTTAAAAAGTATATACTTTTTTGCAATATAATGCCCAGTATTATATTCTCAAAAAAACATGACTATGTTACGAAGTACCTATTTTTTTTAAATGCAGAAATTTTAGATATGGCTGAAAACACTCGGGTGATTTGAAGTTCCGCTCTGAGACCCCCAATTTGGCCACCTTTCAAAATTGTCCGATATGCATGTGTAATACGTCATTGGAAAGCTTAAAAGCTCAATTTTCTGTGGGAAGAAAAATTTTGAACAGGAGGCCATTTAAAAAAAACAAAAAAAAAATTTAACAGCAAAACCCTATCTGGAGGCGAGAGCACGCAAGAGCAGAATTACAGACGCCATGACTTTAACGAGATATTATCACGTACTTACCTTGTTTTGATCCAAAAACTCCATGTAGCATTTATCACTGAGTCTCAAAACACAGCAGTGAATGGAGACAGCTGGATTTTTGGGGGATTTTATGGGTGAAACATGGTAATATAACAAGGGTTGCGACTAATATAACAAGGGTCGCAATGCAGAAATCGCAGACATCAAGGAGTGGTTGAGATTTCCTTATTTATCCTTATTATTTACCCTTTTAAATGTTTTTTTTTTTTTTTTCAACTTTTCTTTGTTTGGATCAATTATTTATCTAACATATCGGACAAAATGCGACTAACAAAAAAACAATTAAGCGATAGTTATGAGGTAGATATAAGTGACTTTTTTACAGATTACATTTTTTTCATTGTGACAGAATTTGTTTAAAAGTTTAAAATGTGTGAGAATAATTTTTTAGACGTTTTTTTTTATTAAACGAAATATGGGACATCAATTAATGATTCAAAACTAATAAACGACAGACATTTTGAATAATAAATATAGTTAATTACCTTCGTTTTGTGGCTGGGTTAAAACAAAAGCGGTTGCGCGACGTCTGTAAACGGGGGTTTTCAGGGTAAAACGGACGAATTAAAAATAGTTCGGGGCTTAATCTGCCATGAATCTGCTATGGCAGCAAATAGACATATTGTTCTATCAAACACAACAGTTGTTTTGGCTTAAAATACAGCAGTTTCTTTTAAAGAGAAGCACAAGAGCAGAAACTGCTTTTTCAGTCTTGTCTTTGTTTTCCGCCTTATATAAAGCATCTTAATTCATATCAGACCTTTTAAACCAGATCCTAAGCAAAGTCATAAGTAATTGGTTTATTTTATTGACACAATGGTCTCCATACGTAGTACAGCTGCCACGGTTAATCGACTGTTGGATTATCAGATAATTGAAAATAATTTTGATAGTTGATTAATCATTTAAAGACATTATTTACCAAAACGTGATCCAAATACTCTTAACAGCAATTATGAGCCTCTCAATAGAAATTGTTCTCTGATGTCTGTAGTCCTTAGCACAAGCTGACTGATAATATTTGTAAATAATCCCAAAAAGATTTGTGTTTGCTTTGGGAAAACAATGGTATAGTTAGATTGTATTGTTAGTGCAACTTTCCTTGGTGCATAATTTGTAGTTCATCCTAAATGTTAAACCCAGAGTGATTTAACACTAAATGGCAGGACTTATGTTGGTGCCGATTGGTTGACTATTAAAAAAAATCGTTAGTGGTAGCCCTAATATGTTTAGTATTTCGTACAGTATTTGCTTTATAAAAGATTCAACATAACTTAACAACATATATACCGCTAAACTATGGCTCACTGATCCCAGCGGTTTGAAAGCGAAAGTTTGTCACTGTCTCAATCAGTGAAGCTCATGTTGATAATTTACTTGTATGAAAACCTTCAGTGTGTTTATTTTACCGTTTTTTTTAATATATAAATACTAGATGGGGCTCGGAGTTCAGCGTGGCATCCGGAGCAGCGGCGCCGTTTACAATTCGACTCGCGAGACGATGAACGTAGCTACAGAAGACCGCGGTCAGGCAGCGGCAGCCTGGACGACGATAGGGACGCTCTGCCCGAGTGGTGTCTGGAAGACGCGGATGAGGAGGCCGGCACCTTTGATTCGTCAGGGGCATTTCTCTCACACAAGGCAAGCAAACACAATCTCCATCGATCAGTGGATTTCGAAGAACAGTTTTTCTTTATTTTAGTCAATATTAAGAGAGTGTAACTTTCTATTCCTTCAGCAGAAAGCCTCCAAAGAGCCAATCCTGGAGGAGGCAGAATTGGATTTTAAACCCTTGGAAGAGTGTGAGGAGGCGCTAGAGGAGGAAGACAGTCAGCCCAAGGAGACCAAAGAGATAGAAACAGAGGCCAAGCAAGATTCTGACCAAAAAGGTTGGGCGCTTTAAAATTCGGACTGTGTCATTGTCGCTCAATAGAATCCGCGTTCAGAATGTCTAGCTGAAATAGGCCAAAAACATTTTCAGTGGTAATTGCTAAAAGACAATCAGTTATTTGAGCTTAGGCAAAAGTAAAGTGAAAGCATTTGAGTGAAACCCACAGACAAAAAGCAAGTGCCCCACATAATCAACCAAGCAAGAGAAAGAGCTGCTTAAAAGCCCATCAGTGTGCCCAGCTCACCATGAGAGAGACCTTTTCCTTTTTGTTTGTAATCAATTACAGCACAATGGACAACAAATGCATGCAGTGTTCACGCTCAGATTTACAAGATGTCATCTCTCTCTGCTCGTAGTATTCCCGGGGGTAAGCAGAATGTCGGAAGAGCCGCCATCTGTTCTGTTGCCCGCCGCTCTTCCAATCCCGGAGGCGCAGGCGACTCCCAAGTCTGAGTCGCCGAGCCTTCCCCACAGAACGGAGGAACCCGAGAGACCGGCTGAAAGGCAACCACCCCTTGAGCGACTGCCAGAAACCTGCAATGTGTCCCTGCATGTCCCCATGTCCAACAGCATGTCGCTACCCATGACCCGTGTTGCCAGCACCCACACAGGTGACTTTTCTTCTTAGTAGTGGTGAGGAGTGCTAAAAAAAAATACACATAAAAAGAGAACCACAATGTTTCTGTTTCTCACAGAAGTTCGCACGCCATTATCAACCATTCAGAAGCCAATGGAGGTTCCCCTGGCAATGAACAACCCTCTGCCCTTTTCTTCAAGTGTGTTAGCCCCTATTGGCAGGCCCGCCGCCATGCCACAGGACACAGATGAAGATGAAGGGTTGAAGCACTTCGAGCAGGTATCTTAAAACATTGGCTAAAGTGGCAATGGATATGATTTCTATCACCATCAATGGGAATGAAAGAGATAACTCTAACTCATTGGCTACCACTAACAGTGACAGATTCAAAGGATATGCAGAAAAGTTGGTTTAGCTGTATTTGTTTTTAATTATTAATGCTTTTAATACTTTACAGCATTGAAAACATGAAGTTATATTGATTTTGAAGTTCCTTAACTCTGCAGAAATTATAACTACTATTGATAAACTAATTTAAATTCACAGCAGAAGGATGAAACAGAACTACATAATTGGACGCCAAGTGCCGTCAACACTAGAAGAGTTAACTCTTTACAGGGCAAGTGACTATTTTTGCTAATTTAAAAAAAACTTAACCCTATGAATACTGGGCACCCACATACATGAACATCACATTTTGGGTCATTTTGAGCACAATGCTTATGTGATGGGAGGGCTGTCAGCGATTATTAGCCAGCTTCAACCAGTCATAAATAATGGATTGGACGTCTAGTGTTGTCAATGGCAGCAAATGAGTACCCTATAAACTGTTAATGAAGTACTCTTTTATGACCACCCTTCTATGTCCAGGAGGCAGAGAAGATGGTGGCTTACCTGCAGGATGGTGTTGTGGATGATGACAGACTTACAGCAAAAACTCCAGAAAAGGCCAAACCTGCAGGATTGCCACTCACCCACAAGGCTGCACTCAAGTGGTTTTATAAAGACCCTCAAGGCGAGATACAGGGTAAAGGAAAAAATGTTACATGGCTGATGGACAAGAACCTTAGTAAGCCCATTTTGAACATCTCATATTTTTGTCTTCAGGACCATTCAGCAACCAGGAGATGGCAGAATGGTTCCAGGCAGGCTACTTTACCATGTCTCTCTTGGTTAAAAGAGGGTGCGATGACATCTTTCAGGCTTTGGGGGAAATGATGAAGATTTGGGGGAGAGTCCCTTTCTCGCCAGGCCCTGCGCCTCCACCTCTCCAGGTACATTTTAACAAATATGAATTTTTTAACATTTCACTCACTATAGGAAAAGAGTCTGCAACACCTGCACAAGCAAGACACACAACTACAATTCCCAATAAAATGATTACATTGGCTTGATGTTTAAAAAATATACCAAAAAAACCCAACATATTTTCCTAATTGATGTAGATATTTTGTTTTTTTCCCTTTTTTTGTTTTTTTTGTTTTGATTTTTGTTTTAACAGTATTATTAAATTGAATAGTTCTCACAAGCCTGGCTTCTTTTACTTGTTATTGTTTGGTGTCCAATTGGACAGCCTTTTTACAATATAGTTTAGGATTATTTTTCTCATCAGAAAACTGTACCCTAAATTTTCTGACCTCCTTTTTCCCTTTTTTAGCCACATAGTTAACGAACCTTTGTCTTTATCCTGTGATGTTCATGCAGGGTGACGCTGATCAAGAAAGGTTGAAGAGGCAGCAGGAGCTCACTGCTCTCAACCTTTACCAGTTACAGCAGCTTCAATACCAATACCTCTTAAGGTACATCTATTAAGAAAAAACGTAAAGCTGCATATGCAAATGAAGTTGAACTAGCTGACAAAATGGTATTTGAGTACAATGGCCTCCCAATTATGACTCAAGAAGTCCAAATAATTATTTTGGTAAGATTTTAGTATTAATTGGAAGAAAAACCTAAAACATTTCTTGTGTTAATGTAACTGTAAAAGTAATGTTACTACTAGTGGATGAGTCGTTAAAAGTACGTGCTGTGTTAATGGCCACACAAACACTCCCATTGTGTATGTATTGCAATAGAAAAATCACCAAAGGCTTTATATTAAAGGATGACATGTCTTTGTTTTGGCCTTTTAGGCAGCAGTATGCTCAGGCCGTGGCCCAGCAGAAGGCGGCAGTACTGAGCTCGGCTCCCCTTCAACAGCAGCAGCAACACCAACAACAGCTCAACTTATTACAACAGCAATATCAAGCTCTAAAGATAAGGTCCATAAAACTTAAACTTTCCCTACCGTAGCCAATACTTTCCACTGGCGTAAGAAACTTATTTTTTGTCCCATCTTTTTGCAGAACATCAGAGAGCCTTCTACCTCCTGTTACACGTTCTCTTTCGGTACCCGACTCAGGTTCCGTATGGGAAATGCAGAACCCGTCCTCTCAGGCTTCCTGCACACCAAACATACCGCCTGCTACATCAAGCAGTGAGTCAACCTCAATGAAGTTGCAAAACAATTACTAGTGGGTGTCATACCAAATGTTTTGTGTTTTCTTTCTCACAGCCTGGGATAGCAGCAGTGTGTGGGACTTGCCCATTGACTCCATGGCAAAGGCTCCAACTATTGAGCAAATGCAGCAGTTAGAGAAATCAAAGGCTGCCAAGGTATTTTGTGTTACTTCTTAGAAAGAAAGTGACACAACCCCCAAAAACATTTGTAATTGCCTCTAGCTTCTTGTATGAAACTTGCCACGAACCAGTGTTATTTTTGTCGACTATGACAAACATATTTCATCGGGAACTTTTTTTTTTTTTTTTAATGACGTGACGATGACGAGCTAAAAACGTGGTATGGGGGACTAGAACATAACAAGACGAATGCCAGTTTTCGTCTGACGAGACGACGACAAGACGAAAAAGTGACGTAGTATCTGTCATATGTTCACAATGCGTGAAATTTTTATATTGTATGTGGAATAGAGCATAGATCTTGAGCCCGAACCTTAGGGTCGGGTCGGGCCGGACTTCTCTCTCGCTAACTCATATATATTCATATATTTATACTAGAACGATGTATGGATGTCAAACTAAGGAATACTTGTTATAAAATAAATAATTTGGATAAAACAGAGAAGGCGCTGTGCATGCCTGCACACGTGAACGCCGTGGCGCTGCCCTCTTTTTAATCTTGCCCTCCCGCCTTGGCGCCCTCGGCGAATCCGCATCCTGGTATTTCGTTTTCGATATGAAGCAGCAAGAAGTGAAAAACATACTAAAGACGGGGAATTGAAAAGAAAAACATGCACTGCGGTAGGAGTGGGGCATGGAAAGGCTTCAAAATTGAATGTTGAAGATGCGATACAGAACGTGTGTCGGCTTCACTGAATGTAAACGAATGTGGCGCTTTGCTCTCATACGAGAAATTTATTTAACAAACTATTTTGTTGTGTAAATGCATTTATAATCATAAAAATATGTAGACTATTTGAACATTGAGAAAATGTTTGAACATTGAGAAAAATGCGTTTTTTTCTGCCAACTCTAAAAGAGATTAAAATAAATGTCCACTATCCGCTTGATAGAACAGACACACATATAAAAAATATAAATGTTTATTGAATATCCATCTTACAGTCTTGTTCAACTGGGAGAATTCGTTACAAAAGACGGGCTTTAATTTGTTATCATTATGCACAGTCGTCACATAATCACACAAAACGTAACCATGCGTCGAATCCCCGCTTTTCCTCCTCCCGAATCCTCCGAGCTCGCACCTACAAATAAAACATAACATTTCGGGGGGGGGGGGGGGGGGGGGGCGTCAGGCTCAGGCCTGCAGATCAAGTTAATTGATCGGGGGCAGGCTTTAATAACCGCGGGCCGGGTCGGGCGGATTTTTTAGGCCCGATCTAATCTCTCATGTGGAATACGTCGACTTGCATCGTAGCAGTGTTTGGGTTGTGTCAGTCTTGTTAGATGTGCTGCGCCTCTCCCACACTCTCTTCACCGGAGTTTACGATGTTTTTCAAGATAGGCTGCGCTCCAGCTTGCTTGTTTAGAAACACATGGTAAGATTTTTCTTATCTTGGCAAGAGAGAATATGGAATTTTGCTTTAGCCTTTAAAGGTTTGTGCTGAGTGATTACTACATACTAAATGTAACTTGTGGCGTTAGCATAGCATTCGTTTTAGCATTAGCATCAACTTTAGTGTGGTGAGCATCCTCTTAAACCAGTGGTCTCCAAACTATTCCACATAGGGCCGCAGTGGGTGCAGGATTTCACTCCAACAAAGCAAGACCACACCTTTTCTCCAATCTAGGTGTTTTATAAGTGTAATCAGTTGATTGCAGTCAGGTGCTGCTTGTTGTAATAGAGCCTAGTTCGGGCCTAAAAAATCCAGCCCGACCCGACACGGCCCGCTGGTATTGAGGCCCGACCCGGCCCGAGCTCGATCACTTAACTAGATTTGCAGGCCCGAGCCCGAAAAACCCGATTTTTTTTTTTTTTTTTTTTTTGAGTGACGCGGAAAAAACGCAGCAGCAGCAGCAATTTATTTTCATTTCTTCGAGTTGGCAGAAAAAAACGCAAGTTTTCTTAATGTTTAAATAATGTACATATTTTTTTTAGAATTATCAAAGCATTCACACAACAAAATAACGCTGGGAAAGTTTGTTAAACATATTTCTGAGTGTGTGGGACATTGTTCTCACATGGACGCGCCTCTCTGACAAGGAGAGGGAACAAAAGAGGGCGGCGCCTCGGCCGTGCGCAAACTACAGCGGGAGGACAAGAAGCAAAAGCGGCCGGCGCCACGGCGTTCGTGCACACGCACAAGCAAAAGCGCAATACAGAGAGCCTGCTCTCCATTTTTTTAATTTTTTTTTTTTTTTTTTTTTTTTGAGTTACGCGGAAAAAACGCAACAGCAGCAATTTATTTTCATTTCTTCGAGTTGGCAGAAAAAAAACGCAAGTTTTCTTAATGTTTAAATAATCTACATATTTTTTTGAGAATTATCAAAGCATTCACACAACGAAATAACGCTGGGAAAGTTTGTTAAACATATTTCTGAGCGTGTGGGATATTGTTCTCACATGGACGCGCCTCTCTGACAAGGAGAGGGAACAGGAGAGGGCGGCGCCTCGGCCGTGCAGCGGGAGGACAAGAAGAAAAAGCGGCCGGCGCCACGGCGTTCGTGCACACGCACAAGCAAAAGCGCAATACAGAGAGCATGCTCTCCATTTTTTTTTTTTTTTAAAAATAATTTATTAGTCCGGCATGGCGGCCCGACCTGACCCGAACGTGAATGCTAAAATTGTGGGCCCGACCCGACCCGAATGTCGGGTCGGGTCGGGTTCGGGCACAAAATCTAACCTCTATGTTGTAGTACAAACCACATTGGTTAAAAGGTCTGTGCTTGATCGGTATGAACAAAAACCAGGACCCACAGGGGCCTTCGAGGACCGGTTTGGAGACCCCTGTCTGTAAACGCTCGAACATTTTTTTTTTTTTTTATCATACAGTTCATGGCCTCTAGGTGGATTTAATTGAAAGTAATGTCCTGCACTGCTTTTCCTGCTGAGTGTGTATTATCATCACAATGTTGGTGTTGTCCTTGTAGACACTACTATTTGTGCTCATCTGTCTATGCTCATTTGAATTTTTCAATCAATCAAATTTATTTATATAGCCCTTTACAAAACCCGAAATGTCCCCAGAGTGCTTTACAGCAAAGAAAGACAAACATGGCACATAGTAAATAAAAGGCAGGAAAGTATTATACAATGACATTAGGAAGAAAAAAAAGAAAAAAGAAATGAAACAACGCATCACGATAAAAGTCAGACAGCAAATAAAACAATAAAACATAAAATCCGAAAACATTAAAAACCCTAAAGAAATAAAGCCAGGCTAAACTAATCTTGGGGAAAGGAGAGTCTGAAAAGGTGTCTTTTCAAACGAAAACATTTTGAGTAACTGCCAACTAAAACTAGACGAAATTTAAATTAGATTTTGTCGCCTAAAAGTAGACAAAGATGAACACAATTTGAAATGACGAAAATATGACCAAGACTAATATGTATTTTTGTCCAAAAGACTAAATTAAAAAAAAAATTAGTTCTGCCACAAACCATGATCCAAAAAAAATACCGTAACACAAATGGCTTTTTAGACAGAATGTTTAGTTTGAAAATAGGTGAGACTCTCAAGTGGGGTAAAACGTTTTCCATTGATATTTTAAAAAACACTTTTGTCGTTCTTATCTCATGCATCAGTTGGAACTGGAGAGGCGCGAAGCTGAAATGAGAGCCAAAAGGGAAGAAGAAGAGAGGAAGCGCCTGGAGGAGGCTCTGCGGGCTCGTCAAGAGGAGGAGCGTAAGCGGCTAGAGGAGGAGGAGCTGGCGCGACAAAAACAGGTTGAGTGATTGAGCCATTGTTTTTCAAATTTTACATGACTTTCAAAATCATTACTAACTGGCGCTCCGGTGTAAATCTGTAGGAGGAAGCTCTCAGGCGACAGCGAGAACAGGAGGAGGCTCATCGAAGAAAAAAGGAAGAGGAGGAGAGATTGGCACAGGAGGAAGCTTTGCGAAAACTAGAAGAGAGGAGAAGAGAGGAGGAGGAGAGGAAGAAAAGAGAGGAGTTCCTTCGTAAACAGGTAAAGCCAGCTGCTCGCCTTCTACAAACTTTCTAATGCACATCCAGCTGTTGAAGAACTAGCACTCATGAAAAATAATTGCCAAAGCCACACTCTTTTAAACCTTCTTATTAGAGGTATTTGCTTTAAATTACCTCACCTGTTAATTCTGCATGGTACAGGAAGAGGAGCGCAGAAAACAAGAGGAGCTGGAAGCATTAAAGAGGCGCGAGGAGGAGAAGCGGGCAGAGGAGGAGGCTGCCGCCGCCGCTGCTGCAGCGGCCGCCGCCTTGGCCCAGCAACAGCAGGAAGAGCAGAAGAGGAGGGAGCAGGAGGCACAGAGACAACAGGAACTGCAGAGACAGAGGCAGCAGCAACAGGAGGCTCTTCGGAGACTACAACAGCAGCAGCAGCTTGCACAAATGAAGGTAACAAATGTTTTGTTGCAAAACAAACTACAATGTTTCGTACGTAACCCTGCCAAACACAAGTGCAACTGCAGCACATCGTGTTGTTGGCGATAACTGATTAAGTAGCAAAGAAGTGAGGGCATTTTTGAAATGGTCTTCCAATTTGTATGTCAAGATAATCCAATGCTCTTTTGTGTTTATAGCTTCCATTGTCATCAAAGTGGGGTCATCAGTCCGCCAACACTAGCAACAAGAATCAGAACACTCTGTCACTGGCAGAGATCCAGAAACTGGAAGAGGAGCGAGAAAGACTGGCACTTGTAGAGGTAAACCATCTTGTTGAACAGCTCAGTTTTTTTTTCTTGTTTCTACATCATTTTGACACAATATGTTTGCCCCCACCCACATGTAGCAGCAGCGCCAACAGCAGGAGCTCCTGAAAATGCAGCAGCACCAAGCCCTCCAGCAAGCGCAGCAGGCCCAGGCCAAGCTGTCTGGTTGGGGCCATGCCGCCAAACAGGCCCCTGTTACCAAGTCCCTTCTGGAGATACAGAGAGAGGAAGCGCAACAGATGAAACAGAAGAAGGAGCAGCCATCACAGCAGCAGCAGCAGCAACAGCAGCAGCCGCAGAATGCCCTCTTCACTCAGCCAACCCGACCGCAGAACAGAACGGTATGTAACACTTGTGATAACACAGCACAGCAAATATATGAAAATGAATAGAAGGATGCATTTATTTGTGTCAAGCCAAAACTATCCCTTTGTTAAAATGCTTAAAGGGACAGACAGCTCCTCTACCATGTGCATCCCAGCAAAAATAATCTTATTTGATAAATTGAAAAAACCCACAGAATTAGATTTTTCTGATGTTTACTAGTGGAGTAAAACGTAAAAAAAAGCCAGTAATATCAGGGAGCGGCAGCCTCACATGGGGAAGTCATTTTATCAATGCCTTTAAGTTGACCGCGACTTGCTAACAGTCTATTTGTGACTATGACATGGTCTTTTACTGGCAGCTCTCAAAATTTTAAAGGATTAGACGTCAATGGCAGCTGATACATTAACCCTCTATAGGGCTGTCATTTAATTCATTGGCTGCCATTGATGGCGCTAGACACCCAATCCATTTGTTTTGTGAGAGGCTTAAAACAAAATGGATTGGACATTTAGCGGCGTCCATGGCACTGAAACATGAGTATTCCCAACCAGTTGTCCTCATGTAAATGTATTAAGCCTCTATGTCTGTTTTCAATGGCAGCAAATAGAGGCGTGCAAAATTTTCGATTCTTAGATTATTCGCGATTCGGCCGTGGAAGATTCGAGAATGATTCACAAACATCCAAATTCTGATTATTGAATTATACCAGGTAAAGCGGAAATAAAACGCAGTCAGCACGGTCTTCGGGACGCAATGAGGAACGGACCGAGAGTAAATATCATGTGCAGCTAATGCCGCTAGGTAAAAAAAAAAAAAACAATAATACCTGACTGCGGCTGTCAGCCGCTAAGAACAGCGCCCAGTTGCTAGTTGCTACAAACATACGGCAACATACGGCTATGGTAGATATCACATATATCTAGACTAGATGTGAAATGACACTTTCCCGCGCTAGTAAACAGGCGCCATCTTAAAGCAGTAGACTTCTCTAGAAGGCTCTGTTGTAGAGAACCTAATTACTTTTTATTTAAAATACCCCTAAATCGGCAAAATCTTGACTTGAATCTATCTTTAAATGATGAAACAGTTTTAAAACTTTCACATGTCGAAAGTAGACATGAGGGAAATTATGGCATAACGGGCGCAATTTTAACAACTTTAACGGTTGATTCACAACATTAAATTAATTGAATGTAGTTTAAAGCTGCTGATACAGAATGGGGACTTGAGTATTTTACTGTACTGTTTTTAACCGGTAACTTGATACTAAAATAGTAGTTTGGTTTATTGAGCCTGGGAGGATTTTTGAACAATTTTGGAACAAATATACGAAACATAATTTTTTTTTTTTTTAAAAAGGAGGGGGGGCATCAATAATCGATTTATAATTGAATCGGAGTCTCTGAATCGTAATCGAATCGTTAGGTGGCCAAAGATTCCCACCTCTATCAGCAAATGAGCAGCCGCTTTCAGATTGTAGGAACCTAAGTACAGTGGTACCTCGAAATACGATCGCATCGCCACACGATGTTTTCGACATAGGGCGTGAAATTTGACTCGCCATTTGTTTCTACATCTGACGACATGCTTGAAATACGACTACACTCCAGATCAATACTGGGGCACCTGCCCCAGTGAAATATGTCCGGCTAGTAAGGATGCAACAATACTCGGTTTTATATTGAACCGTCCGATACGCCCTCTTTGATTCAATACACAAAAACATTCGAGCCAAATGAAAAGCTCCCACTATGTATTTTCCGAATTTATTTTTGTCATCTCTCTCGCTTAAATGCCAGGCGCAGCTTTCCCATGAAAAAACAAACTCTGCCGCTAGCAGTCCCCCTCCTCCACTCCTCCCCCTAACTGCATGAAAGGTGGGAGGTGTGGCGCACGAGGATCATTGCTCGTGAGGACAGACAGAAACTTAAGGAGGCGGCTTGCCGGTTTCAATATCGTACAGATCTGTTGTTTGGTAGCATTTTAGGTGAGCTGATATGCTTTGCCCACTCGTACATATTAAACAAAGACTACCTTTACGGATACGTACAACAAAGTCCGCCAATATAATGTTGCCGACTTGGCTGCTACGAATAACCTCACTTGGTCACAGAGAACTAACTCACGGTTACATGATGAACAATTAGTGACAAATTAAGAGCGCTGTACTTCAAACTCATCCTGTTTATGAAAGACGAATGTCAAATGCTGGTTTTGTGCAGTGATGACCAGATGTTACTTCTGTGGCGTTTGTCACCTTTTTTTAATGCCTGACAACTCGCGCGCACACACACACTAGATATCAAATAGCAGCCTAAATGTGCTACGTTAGATCCCATGCGACCATCGATTCGTTAAAAAAAACGCCATGGGTGAATGGAAGTTAAGCAGGCCAAATCAATCCATACCAGTGACTATAGATAATGCTGCAAATATTGTTAATTCAGTAAGTAACACAGATGGACTCTGACCACAAATAGTATGTTTTTCTCATGTGGTAAACATACCTGCTAGAGAGTAATAGCAATCAACAGTGTGCCCGCCTCACTTTACAAACAGTAAAGTTTGTTCTCAGCACTTTTATAGAAAATTTCTTCAGATCAGTAAGAAGTAAGCACATAAATATTATGCACTATAATGGATATTTATATGATGGCATTGTTATTTTTGCTTGTAAGCACAATAAAAAAAAACATTTGTATTTTTTGTTTCAGAGCATTAAATGTACTGACATGGTACCCGCAGGTTATTAAAAGTATTAAAAAAGCATTGAATTTAGTTTTCCATTATGAAAGGTATTAAAACTATTAAATTAGTTGTTGTAAGTCTGGAATTTTTTCACCGTGGTCTTAATTTTTAAGAACATATCAGTGCAACCTAAATTATATCCATGACGAAGTTTTTTTTTCTTTTTTTTTAATCCATAACGAAGATGACGCATAGAATTTTTACAATGCACTGCACTACAAATCGAAATGCAACGCGTGCGTGCCAAACCACCACAATTGGTAAAACGGAGAATCCATCCAGCTCTCGGGAATGTGTCCGTTTGTCGGTGGAATGAAAACCCTGCCGGCAGACGTATTGTGGATTCTGAACACAAAAACAGACCACCATTCATATACTTCAAATAAGTCCATTGGTGATCTGTTTCGGATATTACGTCATTTTTGGTCGGCATCGGCTGTCACAATTTGGTCATATTGCGTTTTGTTCCAGACGGAGTGTTCCCGATGTCTTAACTGTCTTTTGTAACGAATTTTCAGTTGGCAGAAAAAAAACGCACATTTTCTTAATGCTTAAATAGTGTACATATTTTTATGACCATTATAAATGCATTTACACAATGAAATAACGCCGGAAAAGTTTGTTAAACATAATGTTGGTCAAATCGTGTTTTTTTTCCGGAGGGAGCATTCACGACTTCGTAACTGCAGCCAGTTTAAGCTCATCAAGACTTCAAGATAGAGGTAAAATCCGGCCTAAAAAGTCCAGCCTGACCCGAACTGGTCCGCGGGTATTAAAGCCCGACCCGCATTTTGTGTGATAACATTTGTGACGATGTCTGCATAAAAGCCTGTCTTTTGTAACGAATTCTCAGTTGGCAGAAAAAAAACGCACATTTTCTTAATGTTTAAATAGACTACATATTTTTATGATCATTGTAAATTTATTTACACAACGAAATAACGCTTGAAAAGTTTGTTAAATATAAATAAACAGATGCTGTTTTGCGGACTCGCAGAGGGGAAGATTAAAAAGGGCGTATAGGCACGCGCTGGCTCTGCAATGACCATACAGTGCCTTCTTTTTTTTTTAATCCAAATTATTTATTTATAACAAGTATTCCTTAGCGTTAATATATAGTTATTTCAAAAAGTTAGCGAGAAAGAACCATGGCCCGGCCCGACGTAATAATTGACATTTTAAATTTTATCATGTTTTCAGTTTAATTTAGCTGTTTCCAGCTTGCTATGTTTATAATTGCGATGTTTCTTTACCGCTTTTCGTCTTACTACGAAGAGGGAGGAAGTTACATCGGCCGCCGCTATGATATTTAAGTCATCAGCCATCTGCTGTGACCCGGGACCGCTTCCCATGTCAGTCGACACGGGAAATTGTTTTCACACACAGCTGCTGCACGGTTAAGTCCCGCGATATTCCCGTTGTTTTGGAGTATGTGATAGGGCTTAAGTTACATCCAGATACTTTAGGTTGCAGTTTATGGGTCATGCGAAGGCAGTGGACCTGCTTAAACATTTCGGTTTGCCTTCCGAATGAATGTGAATTTCGCTGCTTTAACTCGAGAGTTAACCATGTTCACTGGGGTCTTGGCAGGTGCACGAGCGGCTAGCCTGTTGCAGAAGATGGCTGGTCTGAGTCCTGTCCTCCTCCTCTTTTTGTCCATAATTATTGTGTGCGTGTGTGTTTAAAAAAATTCTGACAGATTTTATAATGTTACTTTAAATGTGTTTTAATTGTATCTTCAATATATGTGCATTGTTTTGTCAAACACACTTAGTAATTGAGGTTAAATTTGATGTTCAGTGCTTTATTTATTTAATATGATTCAATATGACCTAAATAATGAGTGCGAGAAAAGTATTAATTTTTAGTTGAAATGGCATTTAAAAAAGGTCTTCAAAGTCTTGAATTTAGATTTATCAATCCTTGGGGGACCCTGAAATTGAATCAAATCGGAAATCGTGTCCCGCGTATCGAAAATCGTACCGAACCGTGACCTAACTGTATTGTTGCATCCTTACTGGTGAGGCCCATGGCCTCTCCTGTAGTTACAGGAACTATCCTTAACCAGGCAGTTGTGTTCGCAGATAGGTACTGTGCCTGATACAAACTGCTGTGATGTCGTAGTCTGCGCCAGTGACTCATTTTTTCGCCACACCTACCTCTGGCAAAATACAACTGCGAAAACGAAGCTGAACGGAAAACAACGAAATGCAGATTTTGCATTTTCGAAGGGAATAATTTCTACAACCCCTAGCTAAAAGTATGGAATCACCAGTCTCAGACGAGCACTCACTCAGACATTTAATTATGTAGAACGAATGCAGATAAAAAGCTTTTTAAAAAAAAAAAAAAAAAAAAAAAAAGAAAGAAATTAGTTCAAAAGTGCAACTCTTTAGCATTCAGAGACACTAAAAGAAATGAATAAAAAACATTGTGTTGGTCAGTAAATTTTACTTTTATAGAGCAAGTGCAGGGAAATATAGAATCCATTCTGAGGAAAAATATGCCAACTCTCTTAGATTACAGTTGCCAGATCAACAGTGCTGTGGACCATTTTTTTTCAATTTCCACTACAGGTTTTCAATGGGGTTGAGATCTGGGCTATTTGCAGGCCATGACATTGACTGAATGAGTCTTTCTCCAAGGAATGCTTTAACCGTTTTAGCTCTGTGGCATGATCCATTGTCATCTTGGGAAATGATTTCATTATCCCCAAACATATTTTCAATTGAAGGGATAAGAAAGCTATCTAAAAAAATTCAATGTAAACTCGTGCATTGAAGATTTAACCACAGCCATCTCCCCAGTGCCTTTGCCTGACATGCAGTCCCATGTCATCAAGGACTGAGGGAATTTTTTTGTTTTCTTCAGGCAGTTGTCTTTGTAAATCTCACTGGCATCCAGCATCATCACCTTGTCCAATGCAGATTCTTGACTCATTACTGAAAATAACCTTCATCCATTCATTCACAGTCCATGATTGCCTCTTCTTAGCCCATTGCGGTCTTGTTCTTTTCTGTTTGTGTCAATGATGGTTTCCTTTTAGCTTTCCTGTATGAAAATCCCATTTCCTTTAGGCGATTTTGCATAGTTCTGTCACATACCTTGACTACAGCTTCCTCCCATTTATTCTTTGTCTTGTTGTACATCTTCTGTTTTCAAGACATATGGCCTTTAGTTGTTTGTCATGACGTTTGGATGTCTTCCTCGATCTACCAGTACGCTTAACTTTAACAACCTTTCCATTCTGCTGGTCCAGCTTTTTGATACAGCTGACTGTCAACAGCCCACATCTTTGGCAACCATACGTTTAGCATTACCTTCTTCAAGAAGGTTGATAATCCTCTCCTTGGTCTCAAGAGACATCTCTCTTATTGGAGCTATAATTCTTGTGAACCCACTTGGTCCAGCAGCATTCCAAGGTGTGATAACTGCAATGTTTTTAACTACTGACTAAAGAGCAGATCTAATCTGAGGCAGGGGACCAGTTAAGGAAAGGAAATTGACTCTGTGTGTCTGTATTTTCTTCTCAAAATGAAAATGGAGTGATTCCATATTTTTTTCTTCAGAATGGAGTGATTCTGTATTTCCCTGCACTTGCTCTATAAAAGTAACATTTACTGACCACCACAATGTTTTTTATACATTTCTTATAGTGTTTCTGAATGCCAAGGAGTTGCACTTTTGAACTGTTTCATTCTTTTTTTCAAGCTTTTTATCTGAGTTTGTTCTACATAATAAAATGTCTGAGTGAGTGCTTGTACGAGACTGGTGATTCCATACTTTGTGCTTGGGGTTGTAACTGTGAGCAAATCCAGCATCTGACGACAAGACTGGAAGCGCACACAGATTTAGTACAGGGTAGTGTTTTTTTTTTTTTTTTTTTAAATATGGTGGTTCCTCGAGACACGCGAGTATGGAAGGTGCGTAGCTTCTGATTTCAGCGAATCGCCAAACACCTACATATCCAGTTCCTATGGCCCCACTGAAAGTCCCTTACCTCAGAGTAGGAACTAAAATGGTTCTCCGAACTTGAGTTCCTAGTCAGAGTTCCTATATGTGTGAACACGCAAAATGACGTTTTTGTCCCCCTAAAAGGTTCTAGGAACTGCGGATAGTTCCTACAGTGTGAAAGCAGCTAATAAAGAAGAAAATCTATAGTGTTATTTGGGCCCTAACCAGTATGTATATATTCATTTAAATTTTATTAATATTGTGTTAACATTTCATGAATTTATATTTTTTAGTTAAACGAATTATGTAATATATATATGTAGGCCGTACTAAACGTTAATATTATGGCCTACTTGAGTGTGTGTGTTTTGTTGTACTTTCTTTTTCTTTTTTAAATTACCAAAAAGTATTTTGTTCTATAAAGGGTAAAAGAACATCTCTCATTTTAATTCCAGCCATCTATGAGCAACTCTGTGTGGGGCTCTGTGAACACCAGCCCATGCTCAAACTGGGTGTCGGACTCGAGCAGCATCTGGGGTGACACCCACAACTCCAACATGGGCTTCTGGGATGAGGCTGTGAAGGAGGCTGTCCACCAGCCTCCGCCTACCAGGAAAGGAAATGCACAGAAAAACAAAGGCAATGCCAATCTCAGGTATGAAGACCAATCTGCCAAAATGTATCCACATACAGTGGAATAAAAAAAGTCTACAGACACCTATTCCCGTAACTTGCGTCATGCCCACCATTCTATATTTGTTTGCGAATGTGAAGCAATTCCAGTGGGCGAGCAAACAAGAAGGTGGAGGAGGAAGAGAAGTTGCTCAAATTGTTCCAAGGAGTCAACAAGAGCCAGCAGGATGGGTTCATGCAGTGGTGTGAGCACACTCTGCACAGCCTCAACACCGCCAACAATCTGGATGGTAAATAGTCGCACGAAAAAGTGCAGTACGGTTACAGAATCATTTATCTGAGCTCAAAGCTGTTTCCGCCACAGTTCCCACGTTTGCGTCGTTCCTGAAAGAAGTAGACTCACCATATGAGGTACATGACTATGTCAGGGCCTACCTCGGGGACACAGCCGAGGCCAAGGACTTTGCCAAGCAGTTCCTGGAGCGTCGTGCCAAACAGAACGCCAATCAGCAAAAAACGCCGCCGCTGCAGAATCAACCGCAAGCCCTCAAACAGCAGCAGGTGAGTGAGACATGTACAAGCCAATGCTTAGATGTTGAAAATGGCTTTTAAAAAAAGATTGTCAAAAATTGCCGCGACCCAACAAATTTGACACAAAACGGCATTTGTTCATAGATAAGCCGCACTGGACTATAAGACGCAACTGTCCTCACTGTATTATGAGATACTCAGACTGAAAGATATCAATCGATAACACTTTGTTTGGCAGCGGCATCATTAGACTATCATTAGACTATCATAATTATGACATGACACTGCCATGAGCATTAATGAATGCTTCGGACAGATGTCATTTTTGTGTCATCAGGCAAATGATCTCCCTTTTGAATGGATGTAAAAGATCCGAGATGGACATAAATGGAGTTAGTGACATAATTTGTTGGATGACACTTAATGGCATCTGTCATAAGCATTCATAAATGCCCATCATAATGTCATGTCATAATTATGACTGTCTTATGGCAGTCATATGACGCCGCTGTCAAATAAAGTGTTACCTATTTACCCAAATGATTCAACAAAAAAGCCGCACTGGACTATAAGCCGCCGGATTCAAAATGAGAGAAAAAAGTAGCGGTTTATTGTATGAAAAATACAGTATATGCATTTTGTTTGCATACCGCAATAAATTTGTTTTAAATTTTATTTATTTTTTTTTTTTTGGAATCATACTTAGAAATTACCTTTTACAATTCTGACCTTCATGGTCATTGCCATTGTCTTGTTTCATTTCGCCAAGTAAAAAACTACAGTGGTACCTCTACTTACGAAATTAATTGGTTCTGGAAATAGTTTCGTCAACTGAAAATTCCGTTAGTAGAGATGCGTTATCCATGTAAATGCCCTAATCCATTCCAAGCCCCCGAAATTCAGACATAAATCTTTTATAAAGCATAAAAATTCATCAAACCATATAACAATTACATGTTACAATTAATTATTTTACAATAAACAGGACATGAGAGTGGTGCATAATGTAAAAGAATAAAGGTTAATAAACTCGTGTATAGCTGTCAGAATGAAGAGAATGCTGGAATGCACACAGACACAGTAGAAGTCCCTCTTAGCCAACTGGATGCCAGGAAGATCCTAGGCAATAGCCAATGGCAGAGCAGCTATAATTATGTTACATTCCGTTAACTCAGTACTTCTCAAATAGTGGGGCACGCTCGGTGGGTGGCAGTGGCGCTCTCATTTTCAGAGTGCGCGCAGTATTTTTGAACTAAGGAAGAGCACTCAGCACACACAGAAAACAGATATGAAGAGCAGTGTGCCGCCGCCGTTTTCGAAAGCCGTTTTCCGACCGGACTCACTCACGCAGCGACCCACTGTCTTGTCCGGTTCTCACGTCGCCACCCGAGAAGTGCCATTTTCGGCTTGGGATCGTCACGACGACCGCCCTCACCTACGGTTCTACCTCGGCCGCCGAGAATGCGCTTTTTTTCGTGCCGTTTGCCTTTTAGCTTTGACTATTAATACAGTGGGTGATGAGGAAAGACCGCTGTTTACTGTGTCTAAAAATAATTATAGCGGACAGCCAGAAGCCACATCAATTAAGACACCACTTAAAGACATTAGACCCCAATCTCATTGATAAGCCGCTTGATTGTTTTTCAGTGAAAACGTGCCGAATATTGCCAACAATCGTCCTGCTTTGTCAGTGCTATATCAGTAAACCAGTGAGCAT
This sequence comes from Corythoichthys intestinalis, assembly GCF_030265065.1. Classification (NCBI taxonomy): domain Eukaryota; kingdom Metazoa; phylum Chordata; class Actinopteri; order Syngnathiformes; family Syngnathidae; genus Corythoichthys; species Corythoichthys intestinalis. Next base: position 32,574,489 of record NC_080408.1, on the reverse strand, counting down.
TGTTAGCATGCTCATTGCAAAATAACTCCATACTATTGCAAAGGAGGTAAATACTGTGAGCAGCAAAAATAAAAACTGTCCTTCTGTCCAAGGACACTCTTTTTTTTCTTTTATTCAGTTTTGTTTTTTCGGTCAAATTTTTTGGCATATTGTCCTCATGAGTGAATGTTTCTAATCAATTTTAATTTGTTATTATTTACTGATTTTATTACATTTTATTTTTCTATATCAAATGGTCAAAAATGTACCTTGAGTGTATTTTTTACAGTTTGGATGTGACTTTTTTTTTTTTTTTAATTCAGGCAAATTGATGCGCGTCAAGTCTTGTCTGTTACAAACAAAACAATGTTGATAAAGTTATACTTTATTATAAGTTGATCTATGATACTTTTTTTTCTTTATTAGAAAAAAAAGGACACAATGTTAGGCAGATGCGTATTTATAATAGTAATTTTATAGACAAATGATACTATTTACAGTGGCGGCAGAGAGTTTGGGGGGGGCGCGAAACATTTACGTCTTCCTTGGGGGGGGCGTAACAGAAAAGAATTGAGAAGCACTGAGTTAACTCAAGTAGCATCATAACAAGAGGCAATATTTTCCCGTTGAGGCTTATCGTAACCTGAAAATTCTGTATGTAGAGACGTTCGTAAGTGGAGGTATCGCTGTATTTGTAGCTTTGAAAAGAAAGTATTTGGTAATATAAGCCAAAAAATGAGAAATGTACAGTGTCAGTGAAGGCAATTTGAAAAAAGTTTGCAAGACTGCACATATTTGACTTATTGGTTGCCAATTGTCCAACCCATTTGAAGTGAGAGGGCAGGCAGTCAACTGCCAAGCCCTCTCAGTTCAAATAGATTAACGGTCTATTGGTGTCAATGGTAGTGACTCAGTTACTGCTTGGTACCTCAAAATGTGTAACATGTAACTTCAGAACAGAAATGAAAATATGGACCTGCCATGTGTAGATCCAGTCATATGTTGTCACATTCCCCCTCACCAAGGATTCCGTTTGGGGTGGAACGGGATCATCAACACTCTACCAGGCCAACCATACGAGTGGTCAGCAAAAGCAGCAACAACAACATCAACAACAGCAGCAGCGCTTTGAGACTGTCACCTCAGGGAAGAAGAAAAAGAAGCAGAAGATGGTCCGTGCGGATCCAAGCCTTCTAGGTGGGCAACATTCGCCGCTCCCACGGCTCATCCGTATTGTAAGAAATCTTCATTTTCTGATCTTCATTTTTTTGTTTTGCTTCCTCTGTCTTCAGGTTTTTCTGTTAACGCATCGTCCGAGAGACTGAACATGGGGGAGATTGAGACTCTAGAGGATTTTTAAGGGAACCAAGCGGCGCAAACACCCACTGACTGTTTGAACCAAGCCCCCAACTCCAACTGCAGCTGCTGTGCTGTATTTCACTTCTTTTCCATCAATTAATAATTCAGTAGCAGATCTTATCTGCAAATATGATCATTCAAAAGATTGCAAAAATCATACCAAGTATCCTCTGAGATTTTGGGTCTTCAATTCAATCTGACCTTAGACCATCCAGTCAATTCAGTATTTATCTTTTGAATTGGCTTCTTTCTAAAGTGTCGGCAAGAAAAGTTACAAAGATCTCATCCATCTTGTTTGTTTTTATTTATTGAATTTGGATCCACCCCTCCACTCTAACACATTCTGCCCTACTTCCCTTCCTCCCACCCCACCGCCTGATTATCCTGGCTGTTGGTGGATATAGACGGCAAAGTTGAGCCCAAGGATCGGTGCCTACTTTATGTCCTGTTTTAAGGACATGTTCAAAAGTCCCAAGTAGTTATCTATTTCTTGTAAAATACTAGGCTGTTTAAAAAAAGAAATAAAACTTTCAACTTGCATCTGTATTATAATATATGGAAAAACATCTGCTGGAGTCATGATTTTTCTTGTTTTGTTTTGCAATCTGATGTGCTTTCAAGGTTGAACAATATTATAAACTTTTATTTTAACCCTTTATAGGGTGACTATTTTTGTTTAAAAAAAAAAAAAAACGACCCCACATAGAGCTGTTGTACCCATACAATCCACATAGTCCACAATATTTACATTTGATCCACATATGTGAACGCCAGGTCTCAATTATATTATACATATATACGTATAGCCTATAAATAATGATTAATAATAATCATTAAATACAATTATAAGTTAATAAAAATGAAAAAGACTTTTTATGGCCTCCAAACGCCAACCAGAGTATTTAACTCATTGCCTGCCTTTGACAATAGACATTAAATCTGTTTCAACAAGGATGTTTAGGGTTGAACGAATGACCGCTGCTAGCCCTCCCAGTCAAAATGGATAGGATTTTTAGTGCTGTAAATGGCAACCAATGAGAGCCTTATAAAGGATTCAGGTCTTTTATTTGTTCATAAAGACATAAATCTAAAAATGCAACTAAAATATAAAAATGAATAGCTAAAATATATATAATTTGTATATAACTGTATATAAGTAGACATCACATTTTGGGTCATTCAGGCCATACGTACTGTAAACCAAATGTTAATACAGTGATCCCTTGCTAGTACTACGCGCCCTCAGTCCATCGCGGATTTTTTTTTTCAATAAAAAAAAATATATAATATACAGTTGAGCTGTCCCTAGCCGATCACTAGTCTCACTCTCGCTCCCTCACTCTCCCTGCTCTTTATTCGTCAGGTAGGCAGGCAGATAGTGCACTGGAGTTACTTATTAACGTTAACGATGATTGACAGATGAATATGTTTGATCTTGCCAGTCACAAGCTTCAAAAGCACTGCATGCGTCAATCATGGTTTAACTTGTTAAACGGTTGCTGTGGCAACTGTAAGTGAGCAGCTCTGAGTGGACTTGAGTACTCATTTTGGGGGGGGGGGGGGGGGACCTGTTCTGATCAGTTGTTTGACACAGAGAATGGAAGTGTTCGGTTGGTCTGAACAGTTTTAATGTTTCACAATGGAGTATGACACAGTCCCATTGTGATCATTCAACATACCTCGTTAATGAAAACAAAGCAGTGAACAGGAAGGTGTTATGGAGGAACAGGAGAAATATCAAATACGTTGAACGCCTACGCTAACTATGAATATGGTGGTGCTATCATCAGCTAGATGTATTTCCGGTTGACACCACGTGGGGGGCACGTTGACTGGGGGGAAGAAAAGGGGGGAGTCTATAAGTTAAGTGATTGGGAGGGTGGAGTGTACACAAATCAGCTCTATGATCTAGAAACCAGTAACCGTGTGAATCCCTTGTGAGTGTAAGCCCATTGGCAACCGACCCTATGCTGCCCCATCGCCAATCACGGCACTGAGGCCCCCCACCCGAGCGCGCCCAATCACATCCAGCCGTGCGCGAGCCCCATCAAACATGCTACAGCCACACACACGAGCGGAGACTGCGCGGGCGCCAACCCAGGGCCACGGCCCCCACCCACCCAGCCCGGGGGGTGGGCCATCGCAGCCCATCCCTCCTCCCATGCCCCAGAAAAAGGGGCCATCATCACCCCCCAGGGATCCAAGGTGGTCCCCCGGGCCACCCGCGTCATCGCCTGGCCTTCAGAGATGGGGAGAGGGGACGCACGCCCACCCCCGTCCGCCCACAGCCGCAGCCCCCCAACCGGCACGGCACGCCACGGGACACCCAACGGCCCACCAAGCCCAGAGTAGACTCATTCAATGAAGCATTTAATAAAGCCAAGCATTTTTCTACTACTGAATTCTTTTTTTTTTTTTTAATAATTAGGTGGCACAGTAACATGTTTAAAAAAATATCATAATTACTACATTTAAAGGGCTTAAAAACGTTTATTAAAATACATTTTTATTATACTTTGGGGGGAAAAAAGTGAAAAAAAAAAACACGTCATATATATTTCTTTCCAATGCTAAATCTGAATAAATACATTGCACAAAAATGTATTGGGGGGGGGTTGCTACTTCGTGGTTTTTCACTTATAGCGGCGGGTTCTGGTCCCCAATAACGGCGAAAAACGAGGGGTCACTATTGACTCCATGACACTTAAATGGATGCCCCGCTGTTATGGGGGTTATGTTTTTTTTTTTTTGGTTGTTGTTTTTTTTAAAAGACCAAAAATAATCATTTGCCTTATAAAGGTTTTAAAATTAATGCTAGTGTAAATGGAAGGAAAAGATTCCCACTTCCTTATTGTTCAATTAGTGTGATTTATATTTTGCACTCCTCCTCGGAGCAAAGTAGGCTACTGGTCAGTTATTCCACAAGGGTGTCGGAAAAGAAAAGCGAACTGACCATCACTTTGAGCGTCGGTGACGTGACTTGGTTGGCGGCGGGGTAGGGGGGGTCGTCATGTCATGTTTACCTCTCGGCAGGAGGAGTTCGGGCTTGGGAGTGGATTGGGTGGGTGCTACCGAGATGAACTCACAAAGTAGGCACTGTCCTGTCAGTCGGGTGGGCACCTCGGCCCTCCCTTGCAGAACTTCCCACCACACCTCAGGTTCAACTCTGCTCTTCTCAGTCGCACCTCCCAGAAGTCTTCATTCTCGCGCTTCAGTTCTACCGCTTCTCCAAGACTCGTCGTCATGGTCCGCTGCAGTGCCTGCAGAATCCTCGTACTACTGGGTTTCTTGGCGGTCTTTGTGCGCTCAGGTAAAAACAACAACCAAATAGTTCGTTTCCAAATGCTTTTTCAATTAAGGATTTTGGTAGGACGTTGGACTTGTGCTTTGAGCCTTTGCCTCCCAGTCAAGAGGTCAGGGTGTGACTCTTACATGGTTTTTCTGTGGGTGCTTGGTATTTTTCTGCTCATTCGCCGACCAACGAGGAAAGGATGGTTGTTCATTTGGCATGCTTTGATGAAGAGTTGACTTTGTGTGCTTGAAAGTTATAATACAGTCCTACTCACTATTATTGGCACCCAAGAAGTTCAAGTATATAATTTGAAATATCTTCTGGGGAATTAAAATACAATGAAAAACAATTTCATTTTCATTGTTAAAATACTTTAGACCTCCAAATAATCTTGACTATTTATAGCAGGGGTGTCTCTAGGTTTTAAGAACGGAGGGGGGGCTTAGGCCCCACGAGTTAGACAGGATGTAAGTGAATATAGCATCCAAGCACAAAACTTCACAAACACCTAACAAAGATGGGTAATTATATACATATATAAAAAATAATAGCGGCTAATGCCATGACTTTTAGTCACAACACAGTAATCGTTTGTTCCCAAATATTTGTAAATCGCACAGATTACATTTTGGGCACACGTGTAACAGAAACGGCTGTATTTTCAAACCCTGAAAAATACTACTAATTACTTGAATATACGTAATATCTGGGTCAGGCTAATTTGCCTTATACACATACAGTGTTTCACAAAAGTGAGTACACCCCTCGCATTTCTGCGGATATTAAAGTATATCTTTTCATGGAACAACACTGACAAAATGAAATTTTGACACAATGAAAAGTAGTCTGTATGCAGATTATATAATAGAGTTAATTTAGTTTCCCCTCAAAATAACTCAAAATATAGCCATTAATATCTAAACCCCTGGCAACAAAAGTGAGTACACCGCATGGGAACTACATACATCCCTAAATGTCCAAATTGAGTACTGTTTGTCGTTTTCCCTCCTAAATGTCATGTGACTCGTTACAGGAGTGCTGTCAGCATTCCTGCAGAGATTGAAGAGGTGGGGTCATTCCCACCACCATGCTTGACTGTAGGCATGAAACACTTATCTTTACTTATCTCCTCCCTTGGTCACCGCCAAGCATGCTTGAGACCATATGAACCACACAAATTAAACTTCGTCTCATCAGACGAATCGTCCCATGGACATGGTTCCAGTAATCCATGTGCTTTGTTGACATGTCTTCAGCAAACTGTTTGCAGGCTTTCTTGTGTACCGTCTTCAGAAGAGGCTTCCTGCTGGGGTGACAGCCATGCACACCAATTTGATGTAGAGTACGGTGTATGGTCTGAGCACTAACAGGCTGATCCCCCACCTCTTCAATCTCTGCAGCAATGCTGACAGCACTCCTGCAATGAGTCCCATTACAGTTTGAAGGGGAAATGACAAACAGTACTCAATTTGGACATTTAGAAATGTAGTAGTTCCCATGCAGTGTACTCACTTTGTTGCCAGGGGTTTAGATATTAATGGCTACATTTTGAGTTATTTTGTGGGGAAAATAGATTAACTCTTTTATATAATCTGCATACAGACTGCTTTTCATTGTGTCTAAGTTTCATTTTGTCAGTGTTGTCCCATTAAAAGATATACTTAAATATCTGCAGAAATGTGAGGGGTGAGAAAAGATATACTTAAATATTGCAGAAATGTGAGGGGTGTACTCACTTTTGTGATACACTGTACACACATGCACAAAAACATCTATCCAAACATTATACATAACAGATTTACATACAGTGCCTTGCAAAAGTATTCAGCCCCCTTGATTCTTGCAACCTTTCGCCACATTTCAGGCTTCAAACATAAAGATAGAAAATTTTAATTTTTTGTCAAGAATCAACAACAAGTGGGACACAGTCGTGAAGTGGAACAAAATTTATTGGATAATTTAAACTTTTTTAACAAATAAAAAACTGAAAAGTGGGGCGTGCAATATTATTCGGCCCCCTTGCGTTAATACTTTGTACAGCTGCAAGTCGCTTGGGGTATGTTTCTATCAGTTTTGCACATCGAGAGACTGACATTCTTGCCCATTCTTCCTTGCAAAACAGCTCGAGCTCAGTGAGGTTGGATGGAGAGTGTTTGTGAACAGCAGTCTTCAGCTCTTTCCACAGATTCTCGATTGGATTCAGGTCTGGACTTTGACTTGGCCATTCTAACACCTGGATACGTTTATTTTTTAACCATTCCATTGTAGATTTGGCTTTATGTTTTGGATCATTGTCCTGTTGGAAGATAAATCTCCGTCCCAGTCTCAGGTCTTGTGCAGATACCAACAGGTTTTCTTCCAGAATGTTCCTGTATTTGGCTGCATCCATCTTCCCGTCAATTTTAACCATCTTCCCTGTCCCTGCTGAAGAAAAGCAGGCCCAAACCATGATGCTGCCACCACCATGTTTGACAGTGGGGATGGTGTGTTCAGGGTGATGAGCTGTGTTGCTTTTACGCCAAACATATCGTTTTGCATTGTGGCCAAAAAGTTCCATTTTGGTTTCATCTGACCAGAGCACCTTCTTCCACATGTTTGGTGTGTCTCCCAGGTGGCTTGTGGCAAACTTTAAACAAGACTTTTTATGGATATCTTTGAGAAATGGCTTTCTTCTTGCCACTCTTCCATAAAGGCCAGATTTGTGCAGTGTACGACTGATTGTTGTCCTATGGACAGACTCTCCCACCTCAGCTGTAGATCTCTGCAGTTCATCCAGAGTGATCATGGGCCTCTTGGCTGCATCTCTGATCAGTTTTCTCCTTGTTTGAGAAGAAAGTTTGGAAGGACGGCCGGGTCTTAGAAGATTTGCAGTGGTCTGATGCTCCTTCCATTTCAATATGATGGCTTGCACAGTGCTCCTTGAGATGTTTAAAGCTTGGGAAATCTTTTTGTATCCAAATCCGGCTTTAAACTTCTCCACAACAGTATCTCGGACCTGCCTGGTGTGTTCCTTAGTTTTCATAATGCTCTCTGCACTTTAAACAGAACCCTGAGACTATCGCAGAGCAGGTGCATTTATACGGAGACTTGATTACACACAGGTGGATTCTATTTATCATCATCGGTCATTTAGGACAACATTGGATCATTCAGAGATCCTCACTGAACTTCTGGAGTGAGTTTGCTGCACTGAAAGTAAAGGGGCCGAATAATATTGCACGCCCCACTTTTCAGTTTTTTATTTGTTAAAAAAGTTTAAATTATCCAATAAATGTTGTTCCACTTCACGATTGTGTCCCACTTGTTGTTGATTCTTGACAAAAAAATTAAATTTCATATCTTTATGTTTGAAGCCTGAAATGTGGCGAAAGGTTGCAAGATTCAAGGGGGCCGAATACTTTTGCAAGGCACTGTACATACATACATACATACAGTACAGGCCAAAAGTTTGGACACACCTCATTGTATACAACACAAATGAAGGTCCTAACCCCATTGCAATAAATTCCACTCATTAACCCTGAATAGGCATACCTTTGAAGTAAAAAAAAAACAAAACAAAAAAAACATTCTAGGTCACTCCTTCATGAAGCTCATCAAGAGAATGGCAAGAGTGTGCAAAAAAAAGTAATCCGAGCAAAGGGTGGCTACTTTGAGGATACTTGTATATTATACATGGTTTTAGTTATTCCCCCTTTTTTTTTTGCTAAGTACATAATTCCACACATATTCGCTCATAGTTTTATTACCTTCAGTGAGAATTTACAATGTAAATAGTCATGAAAATAAAGTAAAAAAAAGCACCGATGAAAAGGTGTGTCCAAACTTTTGGCCAGTACTGTATATGTGTATTTCTTCTTGGCTTTCTCCAATTTCATTACTGTCCTACTCACCTTTCCAGTACAGGTCTCTCCCCTCTCACCCTCTTTGCCCCTCTGCTCTGACTACCATAGGTCAATAAAGGTGGTGGAGTGATTATTATTAGTGTATTATTATGACAATCCACTAATGATAATCATACGGGAATGAGCTCAGCTCCTGTACTCAATACTTATCTATGCATAAAGTGACAAACACAGCTGATGCTCCAGTAGGAAGTCACCCCAAAGATAGCGGTATCATGAGTGCGCACTTAACTCTAATAGAACCTTCGCAATGCATTCAGACTAACTAGCTAGCAGCAACTAAGTAGCAGCGTTCTTTGAGAGCTGGGATGTTACTTTTGACCACAAAACAACAAAAGTAAGACGTGCGCGAGACCGACTGCGAGCAAGGTTGGTCATAGGGAAAACGCGGACTGGATTTTCAGAGATGTGGGCGAGATGTGGAATGGATTGGATAACGACACACCAAAGGGGCTCTCTACCTATATGATGTACTGTAAGGGGAAACTGACAGATTTACGATCATATTTAGGTTAAGAATGACAGGTTATATTATTATTGATTGAAAGTAATATTCTGGCAACCTCCTAGTGAATATATCAGCATTTTTTGTATTTTATTTTTTTAATAAAACAACACCCAATTATTTAAGAGGGCTTAAGAATATTTTAGGTAAAATAGGCTTAACGACACCACTGATATATATTGATGAGCACTTTGAAAATAGGTAGAGGTCTGAAATTTCAATCATAGATGTATTTCCGCTTAGACACATAATCTAAAAAAAAAAAAAAAAACGGGACTCACATTGTATGATTTTTCAATATACTGGGCTTCATAAGTATTTGTGCCCCTGAGAAAATCTGCGCTATTATTTAGTGCAGAAGCCTTTTCTTTGCAATTACAGAGGTCAGACGCATTCTGTAGTTCTTCACCAAGTTTTCAGATATGGAAACAAGGATTTTCTATTGGATTGAGGTCTGGAGACTAACTAGGCCACTCCAAAACCTTGATATGCTTTTTACGCAGCCACTCCTTGGTCAGCTTGGCTGTGTGCTTCGGATCATTGTCATGTTGTCAACTTGGTTCTGAATTCCACCAAGACCAAGGAATTAATAGTGGACTACAGGAAGGTGCCTGCCTTGGAACCGGCACCTCTCTGGGTAAACGGAGTACGTGTGGAGCGTGTAAAGACCTTTAAATTCCTCGGCGTACACCTATCTGATGACCTCTGCTGGTCAGCTAACTCCTCGGCCATAGTGAGGAAAGCTCGCCAGAGACTCCACTTTCTGAGGGGCCTCAGAAGGAACAACACGAGCAAGGAACTAATGACTGCCTTCTACCGAGCAGCTATTGAGTCCATCCTCACCTACTGCATCCCAACGTGGTATGGAACCTGCTCGGTAGCGGACAAAAAAATCACTGCAGAGGGTGGTGAAAGCAGCGGAGAAAATTATTGGCTCCTCTCTGCCACCTCTGGAGGACATTGCTGCTGCGCGACACCTTAAAAGAGCTAGGAACATTATTAAAGACTCTTCCCATCCTGCTCATCACCTGTTTGAACTGTTGCCCTCTGGCAGGAGATATAGGGCGATGAGGTCACGTACAACTAAACTCAGAGATAGTTTTTTTCCGAGGGCCATCCGCGTTCTTAATACTGAACAACACTAATTCCTCATGATGCTGCTATGTAGCGACTTTTGCACAATAATTTATTCTTGTCTTTTATTCAGTGATATATTTTAGTTGTGTGTTATTTTATAGTCTTGTGTTTTATGGTCCCACGGAGTAGCTTTCCAATTTCGTTGTTTGCTCTGCTTGCAATGACAATAAAGGAATTGAATTGAATTGAATTGAATTGAATGTTGGAGGATCTGGCCACGACTCATCTTCAAGTCTCTGACTGAGGGAAGGAGGTTGTGGCTCAAAACCTTACGATACATTTCACTATGCATCCTCTGCTTCATACAGTACTGTCTTCCTGTCCCCTTTGCCGAAAAGTAACCCCAAAGCATGAGGTTTCCACCCCTATACTTCGCAGTGGGGATGGTGTTCTTGGGATTAGACTCATCCTTCTTTTTCCTCCACACACGACGAGTAAAGTTTGCACCAAAAAATTCTATATTGGTCTTATCTGACCACATGACTTTCTCCCATGAACCCTCTGCCTCATTCAGATGATCCCTGGCAAACTTCAGACGGGCCTTCACATGATGTACTGGCTTCAACAGGGGCACCTTCTGAGCAATGTATGATTTTAAACCATTGCACCATAGTGTTCGACTGACAGTAGCCTTTGAAACTGTGCATTCACCTCTTTTCAGGTCATTGACCAGCTCATACCATGTAGTTGTAAGGTGAGCCTTCACTTTTCTCATCATGAGTGATGCCCCACGAGGAAAGATTTTACATGGAGCCCCAGTCCGAGGTGGATTATCAGTCATGTTTAGCCTTTTAGCCTCCATTTTCTCACAATTGCTGCAACTGTTGATTTATTCTCACCAAGCTGCTTTCCAATTGTCCCATAGCCTTTTCCAGCTTTGTGGAGCTCAACAATTTTTTTCTCTGGTGTCTTGCGAAAACTCTCTGGCTTTGCCCATGGTAGCAGTTGGATTATGATTGAATTTGGGGTGCACAAGTGACAATATTGAGCTCAAACGGGTGTTAGGTGGGTGGTTAGTCATTGGTTAAAGGTGGATTTTTTTAAAGGTAGACTGACAACTCTTTGAGTCTCATAATTAATGCTGATTCTCAGGGGTACAAATACTTATGAACCCCAGTAAATTACAAATAAATTATTTAAAAAACCACACTGTGTGATTTCTGGATTTTTTTCAGATTATGTCTTGATGAGTGGAAATGCATCTGTGATTGAAATTTCTGACCTCTACCTATTTTCTAAGTGAGTGAACTTGCAAAATCACAAGGGCTGCAAATACTTCTCAAAATACAAATGCTTCTCAGTGTATGTATAAATAGATAGATAACTGTTGTTAACTCACTTGAGCATCACTGAGGTCAACAATGGCATCAGGCCTAGGAATTGATCTATGACTTGATGAATAGGTTATGGGTGAATGGGGGACATACAACAACAACAACAGTCAACCAATAAACTACTCATTTCATAACCCATACTGGCATTATTTTATTAGCTACAGTTGAGAGCCATTGAATGGAAAATAATAAAATAAAAATGCGTCAAAACATGTAACAAATACATGTTACAATTAGATTATTGCACAATAAACATAAAATCTGAGTTGTGCATAATGGGGAAAAAAACTATAAATAGAGTATAGAATTCGAGTTAATACACTCATGTAAAGCTGTCGGAACACAAGGGGCGAATCAAGAGGACGCTGTGATACACACATACACATACAATATAGCTCCCTCTTAGCCAATTGGATGCCAGGAATTCTAGGCAACAGCCAATTGCTGAACAGCTATAAGTAAGTTACATCCAGTTAACTCTGCAAACTGTGAGTACCATCTTTACTGTACTTTTTGCCTTTCATATCCTGAAATTTCTATCGTAACAAAAGGCAATATTTTCCCATAGAGGAGTGTCTTAACCTGGAATTTCTGAATGTAGAGACGTTTGTAAGTAGAAGTACTACTGTATATAATATAATAACGGTATGATACCCCCCCCCATCCTATTTACTGTTTATAGCATAAAGGCAAATTTGCTAACTTGAAAAAAATCAAAAGTGACAGAAATTCAGAAATATATCGATACCATGAGGCACTTACCCAATTTGAAATGTTTTACTACTCTACAAGATAAGCAGAGCTTGCACTTAGGCTTTACATATTTATTTTTACATTTGTAATACACTACCATTCAAAAGTTTGAGGTAGAGTGCTGGCCAAAAATATTTGTCATCCCAGCAATTCTGTCAGATAATGCTCCATTTCTCCCAGAAAATGATTGCAATTACAAATGCTTTGGTAGTAATATCTTCATTTATTTTGCTTGCAGTGAAAAAACACAAAAGAGAATGAAAAATAAAATAAATCATTATCATTTTACGCAAAACTCTAAAAATGGGCCGGACAAAAGTATTGGCACACTTTGAAAAATAAGTTGATGCTTCTCTAATTTGTGCAATTAACAGCACCTGTTACTTACCTGTGGCACATAACAGGTGGTGGCAATAACTATATCACACGTGCAGCCAGTTAAAATGGATTAAAGTTGACTCAACCTCTGTCCTGTTTCCTTGTGTGTACCACATTGAGCATGGCGAAAAGAAGAAGACCAAAGAACTGTCTGAGCACTTGAGAAGCAAAATTGTGAGGAAGTATGGGCAATCTCAAGGCTACAAGTCCATCTCCAAAGACCTGAATATACCTGTGTCTGCCATGCGCAGTGTCATCTATAAGTGTAAAGGCCATAGCACTTTGGCTAACCTCCCGAGATGTGGACGAAAAAGAAAAGAGATTTCAACGAAACATTGTGCGGATGGTGGCTAAAGAACCATGACTAACATCCAAACAAGTTCAAGCTGTCCTGCAGTCCGAGGGTACAAAGGTGTAAACACATACTATCCGTCGGCGTCTGAAGGAATGGGATTTTATGGTTGGATACCCAGGAAGACCCCATTTCTATCACATTTCATAATACTACCAAAGCATTTGTAATTGCAATAATTTTCTAGGAGAAATTGAGCATTATCTGACAGAACTGCAGTGGTGTCAATACTTTTGGCCAGCACTGTAGGTGGCCTTGACAATTTGGTGTTTTCTAACAAAGGTACCACCATTATTTATCAAATGAGTTGCAAAATAAATAGAAAATATTATCTTCTATCCTATATTATCTAAAGTTTAAAAAAAAAAAAAAAAACTTTAAACTTTGCTTTTTCCAAAGAGTCCTCCATTTTCAGCAATTACAGAATTGCAGACCTTTGGCATTCTAGCTTTTAATTTGTTGGAGTAATCCGGAGGAATTTCACCCAACACTTCCAGAAGCTCCTCCCATAAATTGAATTTGGCTTGTTGGTTACTTCTTGGTTACCATAAGGCAGGGATGAAGTGGGCCGGAACTATCCGTTACGGTGCTTTGATCCCGAAAATATGACGGCAACTGTCAAAACTCCATGTTAAAAAAATGTGCCAAGCTGCCATACATGCATTTCCAAGAAGAAAACAATCTATTAACATCAAATTTACATAGATAAGTGTAAACTACAAGTCTTAATAAATTGTTTGGGTAGCGTAACCCGTTTCCATAGATATTAATTTTCTATTTATTCCACAGAGTTCTGTCCACCCGCTCATCTCGGTGTATCTGACGAGTTGCGTTGATGTGCGCATGCGCGCAGCAAACCACCCTGGACTCAGTTGTCCGTTCAATTGGCTAACAGACTGACATGTGATCAGCATGGATATTTAGCTGTGATTGGTTGAAATGCTCATGTGTTTTCCGAAACCAGAAAAAAAGAAAAGAACAAGCCAGAGATTTACAAACACCTTGTTGAATTAATACTTCTAGGATAAAAAAGGACAATGCAACAGAAAATCGATCAGATCTTTAAGAGAGAGTGTTGAAGAGGCTTAATTTGTTTTATTTGCTCTAACGGGGAGGTTCAGATCATCTTCCATATTAATGTGTACATTTGGACTTATTTTTGTTCATTTATGTTAGGCTACTTATTTATTTCCTTATGATAAAAAAAAAAAAGTCAAGGTTTACATTATGTTCTATTTTAATTTGCTTGTATATTCTAAAGTAATAGTTTAAAGCAGTTAAAATTAAGTTATTGCATTTAGATGTGAGGAAATGAGGAAAAATAATATTAGGAAGTTGAGTTTGGGGTTACTGGTGTTTTTGTTCACTGTTATTTTGCACATCATTGGAAAAATACAGTTTTGAATGAAAATCCGTTTCTATTGTATGCCTTCTTACAGTTAGTCTAATGCAGTAGCCTAATGCATATGTAAGACCTGTTGTGTGTTTTTTGTGTGTTGTAGGTATTATACACTGCTGGCCAAAAGTATTGGCACCCCTGCAATTCTGTCACATAATGCTCAGTTTCTCCCAGAAAAATGATTGCAATTACAAATGCTTTGGTATAAAATATTTTCATTTATTTTGCTTGCGATGAAAAAACACAAAAGAGAATGAAAAAAAAAAATCATTATCATTTTACACAAAACCCCAAAAATGGGCTGGACAAAAATATTGGCACCCTCAGCCTAATACTTGGTAGTACAACCTTATCCAGAGGTTGCGCTAGACTTTTTCGTTGTCTGTCATTTTGACTGACAGGGTCATAAAAATCTGGTCATAATCTATTTTTACCAGTCACTTAAATTTTTAAAATGACTATATCTTGATGCAGTCACTATATGTATATACACAATAATATTTTATAATATAAAGTACCTAACATTAGTGCAGTCATGGATTACAGTAAGCAGGCCAGTGCTGTGTTTCCATATATATTTTTATTATATTATGTATATACAGGATATATATATATATATATATACCCCCCCCAAGTGGGTCCATGATCCTAATACATTTAATAATAATAAAAATATTATATAATTCCATTATATATATATATTTTTTTAATTATTATTATTATTAAATAAAAATGCACGTTGATACGACACACATAAAAGGCATCTTCTTTTTTTTTTTTTTTTAAATCGTTAGAAAGTTGTATGGATTTACAATCCGCTAGCTTGTTGTTTCCTGTTGTCTTCCGAAATACACCTGGGTGACGGCGCGTCAAGTGTTCGTCCATAGCCGACGTGCTATCGTGGTATGCGAGCTTAGCTTAGCAAAAAGAGTACACACAGTGGTGGCACCCTCCATATTTTCCTTGAAATAATTTCAGGCTCTTGCTAGTCTGGTCCGCTTTTTTGGCTTTATGCCGCTTTCACCATGTTACCAATTCTGCCCTTCCTGGTGTTCTGCCAAAATATCCTACATCAGCGAAACGTCGAATTTGACACCTAAAGTACTACCGTGCGCTCCAAACTTGTTTTGTTTAGATGCATACAGGAATAACGTACTAAAAAATGCCTGCAGAAAATACTTAAATGTAGTTATATCAAATAAGGACGATTTAAATACGCTACATGACTAATGTGGTCAATTGCTTCAAAGCTAACACAAAAAAACACAATGGTTAAAAGTATGAGAGGGTAATACATGCAAACAGTATCTTTGAGACAGTGAAAAGGTTCTAAATAACTAAATAAAAACAAAAATAGTGAGTACTCACCGCTTCTAACCGATGTGCGCATGCGTGTGGATGCATGCGCAAGCGCCCTGAGCATTGTGTAGGACGTTTCGCCGAGTAGTAAGGAATGGCCGAACACTTGTAATTGGCGGTGTTTCAACTGCTCGCCGCAGTGAGGAGTGAACCAGCGATTCACTTGATTCGTTGTCAACCTTCATCCTCCAGTGCATCAGTCCCTCTTTTTTCACCTCTTTTATCAACACCATCGTCGTTTTGGGGCTTTTTGAAGAAACTTCGGACACTCAGTTGCCTTGACATTTTTCCGAGTAATGCCAACGACGTCACGCATCAAGAGAGACATTGGCTAATTAATATGCTGATTCGCCACCCTGTGGTCTGGGGTGTGAATTGCAACCTGTCAAAATGACGGATGGACTTCAGTTTTTTCCGTCACCGTTTTAAAAAACCAGTCAACGACGGAAAATATTCGGTTAACGCGACCCCTGAGACGAAATAACTGTGAACAACCGCTTCCAGTATCCATCAATGAGTTTCTTACAATGCTCTGCCAGACTTTTAGACCATTCTTCTTTGGCACACTGCTCCAGGTCTCTGAGATTTGAGGGTTGCCATTTTCAGATCTCTCCACAGGTGTTGTATGGGATTCAGCTCTGGAGTCATTGCTGGCCACTTTAGAAGTCTCAAGTGCTTTCTCTCAAACCATTTTCTAGTGATTTTTAAGTGTGTTTTGTGTCATTGTCCTTCTGGAAGACCCATGACCTCTGAGGGAGACCCAGCTTTCTCACACTGGGCCCTACATTGTGCGGCAAAATTTACTGGTAGTCTTCAGACTTCATGATGCCATACACACGGTCAAGCAGTCCAGTGCCAGAGGCAGCACAGCAACCCCAACACATCAGGGAACCTCCGCCATGTTTGACTGTGGGGACTGTGTTCTTTTCTTTGAAGGTCTCGTTTTTTCCCCCTGTAAACTCTATGTTCATGCCTTTACCTAAAAAGCTCTACTTTTGTCTCATCTGACCAGAAAACATTTTTCCAAAATGTTTTTGGCTTTCTCAGGTAAGTTTTGACAAACTCCTGCCTGGCTTTTTTATGTCAGAAGTGGGGTCTTCCTGGGTATCCTACCATAGAGTCCCTTTTCATTCAGACGCCGACGGATAGTACAGGTTGACACTGTTGTACCTTCGGACTGCAGGACAGCTTGAACTTGGATGGATGGATGGATGGATGGATGGATGGATGGATGGATGGATGGATGGATGGATGGATGGATGGATGGATGGATGGATGGATGGATGGATGGATGGATGGATGGATGGATGGATGGATGGATGGATGGATGGATGGATGGATGGATGGATGGATGGATCTTTATCCACCATCCGCAAAATCTTTCGTTTAAATTTCTCGTCAATTTTTCTTTTCCGTCCACATCTAGGGAGGTTAGCTACAGTGCCATGGGCTTTACAATTATTGATGACACTGCGCACTAGGAGTGGGAACCTCTTGGTACCTCATGATGTGATACGATTTGCGATAGAAAGCTCAAGATAACGATGATCTGACGATATGGCGATACAACGATAATCGATACATTGGTCAGGAAATCATTCTAGGATATTCTACAAACAACTAACAAACAGAAAAACAAGCTTCTGCTGTGAATTGGAAAGCGTTTATCAATAGTAGACGTCCAATCCATTTGAACCCTCCAAGTTCAAATGGAAACCACTTCGGATCCCACTTCAAATGGATTGAACGTCTATGGTCGTCAGTGGCAGCCAATGCCAGGCAATGATTAATTAAAGTAATTTGGGGCCATTTAAGCTCATTAATCTGTTGATTTTCAGTTACCTCCTCTTGATTATGGGGTATTTTATGGGTCACTTCCTGTTTATTTTTAGTTACAGTACAGGAAGTGACCTGGGAATCACCCAAATGAATAGGCTGTGACTCAAACTAAACGGAAAATGACCTGTGAATGCCCTAAAATGAACAGCAAGGGACCTGTAAATGCCCTGAAAATCGGACAGAATGATTGTGAATGCTCTGGTTTCGAATGAACGAACGTTCCCAGTCTAAATGGATTGGGCGTCGAGCACTGTTAATGCAGCCTTAGAGTTAACAGACACTATTATGGTAGAAGATCTTGGTAGCAACTTCTTGGTTCCTTTTTATTTTTTAGACATTGACACCTTTTTAAAACGATATCTCAATTCTTGGCAGGAGCATATCGATAACCTTTTGGTATACAAAGTATCACGATATATCACCATTTCGATATTTTGTCACACCCCTACTGCGCACAGTAGACACAGGAACATTCAGGTTTTTGGAGATGCCTTGAGATTGCCTATGCTTCCTCACAATTTTGCTTCTCAAGTCCTCAGACAGTTCTTTGGTCTTCTTTCTTTACTCCATGCTCAATGTGGAACACACAAGGACACAGGACAGAGGTTCAGTCAACTTTAATCCAATTTAACTGGCTGCAAGTGCGGTTTAATTACTTCCACCACCTGTTATGTGCCACAGGTAAGTAACAGGTGCTGTTAATTAAACACATTAGAAAAGCATCACATGATTTGTCAAAGGGTGCCAATACTTTTGTCTGGCCCATTTTTAGAATTTTGTGTAAAATGTTAATGATTTAATTTTTTCCATTCTTTTGTGTTTTTTCATTGTAAGAAAAATAAATGAAGATATTACTACCAAGGCATTTGTAATTGCAATCATTTTCTGGGAGAAATTCAGCACTATCTGACAGAATTGCCGCAGTTGCAATACGTTTGGCCAGCAGTATGGGTGTGCCACAAGCAGTTTTCTTTTTGGTATTTTGGTGGTTTTTGGAGAAAAATGTACAAAAATAGATAAAACTTCTGGCTTCGTGGCGACCTTTATCCGATATAAAAGTAAAGGAGTTCCGGCGAAGAATTCTAGCCACTTTCACTCCTGCCATACGATAAAGCTGCTCCCACAACAGCTCAATCGTATTCCTAACCGTGTCAATGACTTGACTATATTTTCTATTCATTTGGCAACACATTTGATAAAAAATTGACTTTTCCTGGAAAACAAAAATGCCTGGGATTTGAACGATGGTGTGCACTCTATGTATTGATTGACAGTTGTAGTTTTTATTTATTTATTTGTTTTTGATGTTTTAGAATTTTTGTATACTGATTTTTTTTCCATTCTGAGTGAGTCAACTTGCGCGTTTTTCAACATATTATTCACTTTTCAGCCAAGCGAAAATTTGATATACGAGCGCTGTGTGGTGGCTGCCAACTCGACTCGCTTCCCAAACAGCAGCAGTACATTTTTTGCATCAAAGTCAAAACGGTCCTCATGGAAACAAATGTCCATGTTCTTATTTGTTGCCCTCACCGTTTGGATCGGCCTTTAGCAAACCGCTCCATCAACAAGTTTGTTTGACAAACAGAACTCGGCCGCTGTCTGGTTGGGGCCGGGCTGGTTGTTACCGGTCGCGGGCCCGTTAAGCACAAGCTGCCTTTTGTGCACGGGCCCTGAACGCCCCATTGATGCTGCTGCTGGCCCAGGGCCCGCACCTCCAAAAAACCTCCCTCCTGTCTTGCTAGTGCTACAGGAAACTTCTGGGTCAACACAAATACTAGCTAAGTTAAAAAGACACCGCTTGGAATCTATTTCTGCTGAATCACTATCAAAAGTACTCACCTGCTCCAGCTAAAGTGGATAGAAAAAGTCTACACATTAAATGCAGGTTTTTGGGATATCAGATTTTAGAGCAAAAATCACGATGAAGTGGTGAAATAGTTGAATGTCCAAGGCTTTCAATATGCCACGGAACAAAGTAAAAACAGCAGTCATGGGGATGATAAAGTGTGACACCACTATAAATACAGTCACGGATACTTGAGTTAGAATTATGGATCAGATTCTTTTTACAATCAACGTAAAAACATCAGCAGTTTTACAATATATTTCCTTTCAGAAGCTTTTTTTTTTTTCTTTAAATAAATATATACGTGCAACCAAAATTGGCATCTGGGGTCCCTAACCCATTTGCTGCCAAATAAATGTTGATACTAATTTTGCTAACTGAACGCTTAAAGAACATAATGAGCATTTTTTAAAATTGTTTATTTATTTATGTATTTGTTTCTCTAAGGGGGGATGTCAACTGCAAAAATGTTCTGAAAAACCAGAAGGAAAAGTAAAGCGTCATTACAAAAATGAATGCTCCTTTTAATTAATACTATTAAATAAGGGTCTAACGGTACATGTAATAGTATTGAACCGTTTCGGTACGTGGTGCTCGGTTCGGAACGGACGCATACCGAACGAGTTTCTGACGTAATATAACCCTCTTTTCGAGACTGTGAGTCGATCGGGTTACAGTTTCTTTGTGTAGATTATATTTACTCCATCTTCTCTACTATAATGAGGACCAACACGGTAGGACATTATAACCCAGAGACGTCAACGGCGCGACAAGGTGGCCGCCGCGAGAACGCAGTGAAACGCGGGCGTTAGAGTCAATCAGCAAATGCACACCAGTCACAGTGCGGCCGCGTGTTAGATGCGTCCCAGAAGCGGCTCAACGCGACGCACGCAAAAAGAACGACAGAGTTTATTATTTGACGCGAGACGCGGCCCTCCTGCGTCAATACCACTACCGGTAGCTAGGATCGGGCCGGAAGTCACTCGTGTAAAAATATGGTGGATCCGGTCGATTTTCAAACTAATATAGACTCGTAACCTACTTTTTGAGTCCATCAGATCTCTTGAGTGGTAGATCAGGGCACAGTTGACTTGTCTTTGTTGATTTACTGCTGTCTTCTCTGCTATTATAATAACCAACACAGCCCTGTGTTCAATACAAACCCTCCTACCACAACAAAACAAGTAGGAGCTAATATTTACATAGGAACTAAAGCTATACAGCATAAAATGTACAATATAAATGAATACTCCATCACATTTGTAAAATATAAACACATAATAAAATAATTAATTGCCCATTTAAATAAAATAAATTGAAATGAGCTAAAACACCTGTAATTAAATAATAAGAATAATACAAATGTCCTGCTTACACAATTAAATTTATTAATTTCTGTGTGGCGCTTTAACTTGAGAAAATCCACCAATAAAGCTTTTGAAAACCGTTCATAAGAAAAAAAAAATGTTTCATTGAGGCATTTCATTTTTAAAATACATGTTAAAATCTTTGTCATTGGGATTGCTTTTCTCTTTAGCACAGGACTTTTTTCTTCTTTCAGAAAGAAAGCTGACCAATAAGCGGGGTCTGAAAGGCAAATTGTTGTTGGATTATCTTTAAATACCCGCTAGTTTTTGAGCTGAATTCTAGCTTTGTGTAGGCTTATGTTCCTATTGTTGAAAGCACAAAAGTGTGTAATAAACAACTAGCACATTTATATTTTGCATTTTGTTTTCTTACTGTACCGAAAATGAACCGAACCGTGACCTCAAAACCGAGGTACGTACCGAACCGAGATTTTTGTATACTGTTACGTCCCTACTATTAAAATTAGTTTTTAAAACTGTTTAATTTCAGGGACAGTATTTACTAAAGTGGACAGCTTTTCAAAAATTGACACTTATGACCTTTTTTATAGCGCAAGTGAATATTTTTGGTCTTTAAAAAAAACTTTTTTGACACTTAAGACAATTTTTATTACGTATAAAGTATATTTAATCATTATTGTATGTTTTATAATCTTTTTATCATTATAAATAAATGTATAAATACAATGAAAATAAAAACTTAATAATAAAATTAAAATTAATTTAGAAGAAATTTTAACGAAATTCACATTGGTTACAGCCCAAAGTAACACTCTAAAGTTGATTTTATTTTTCATAGTATTTAATTCATTGCATGCCAATGATGTCGATAGACATTTATTTCATTTAAACTGGGAAGACTGGCGATAAATGCTAATGTTTCAGTGCTATTGACGGTGCTAGACGTCCAATCCTGGGAGGGTCGAATAAACGAACGAATCTGTCCCCAATGAGTTAAACGAGTGCCCTGAAAGGGTTTAAAAAATATATATATATATATAATATTTTTTTTCATGAAAGAATTAAATAAAATGTAGGTGAAAATCTACTGAAGTAAAAAAAATACCACTAAGTTTTACAGTCAACACTGCATCAAGTCTTTGCTTGGGAAGGATGGGGTCCCACAGGGCTCAATGCTTGACCCCTTCTTGTTTTTTAATTCCTGTAAGGTGCACGGCCAAGCGTTCAGATAATTACTTTAAAGTGCCTGGGACACAAAAAAGCATGTTTATTTCATATTACACGCGGTATTTTATGCTCCTGAATGAAATGGACTGCTTGGATGTGTGTGAAAGTGATCGATATATTTATTCAATTTTTTTAATCCCGCGCTTCGAAAATGAGAGACTTCCGGCCACGGAATCGGATTGAGGAAGAAAGTGAATGTGACGTCAGCAGACTAATCATCTCACAATACAGCCATTACTATCGTATGCAAAAGGACTGCGGATTCAGCTGATTTTGAGATTAATTTGTTTATTTTTTGCGTCACACCAGCCCAATGTGCTTTTGTTGCTACACCGGGGAGAGTGGTGTGAGGCTTTTTGGATTTCCAAAAGATCCTGAAGAATGGGCTAAACAAGTCCGACAATTCAGAGACCATAGGACGGATGACTAAGTAAGTAAGCTTTGTATTTTATGTTATGTGAAATACTGGGATCAAGGCAAACATTTTAATAAGGAGGTGGCTTGCATTTTGTGGGTGACAATGCTCCCTGTCCACGGAGAAGGCCACTCGGCCGACGATCAGTGGCTTGTCGCATACCATGGTCGCAGGCCGATGAGTGTCCGTGCTCGGGCAGCCACGCACTCTCGTCTGCGGTTTTCGATTGTAGAGTCTTCCACCCCTCTGTACACTCTTTGCGTGCCCGCCGAGAGCACTATTTCCGCATTGGGCTCGGGAAGTCCTCCGCTCTCGTCTCCGGTTCTCGATTGTGTCCAGACTTCCACCCCCGTTGGTCCTTTTCGCATTATACTCAGCTACGGCTCGGGCAGCCACACACTCCAACGTCACCGAGAATGCGCCATTTTCGGCGTTCATTCCCCTCTGTGTCCCGGCGATGAGCACTGCCTGACTGCCGGGGCTGCAGCAGAACGACGAGCTGAAACTGGCTCACCGCCAGGGGCTGGCCAATCAGTGATGACAATCAACCCCGCCGCCGTGTGTGACACCAGTCAGGGGAGTTTTGTGTGATTTTTTTGTTTTCGAAAGGC
Source organism: Corythoichthys intestinalis (assembly GCF_030265065.1). Classification (NCBI taxonomy): domain Eukaryota; kingdom Metazoa; phylum Chordata; class Actinopteri; order Syngnathiformes; family Syngnathidae; genus Corythoichthys; species Corythoichthys intestinalis. Next base: position 32,551,468 of record NC_080408.1, on the reverse strand, counting down.
GAGGAAAAGACTTGAAAGAGCCGCTTGGTTTGGGTTTGCATATCGTTCTCATGCCTCCTGTTTTGTTTAGGCTCTTTCCTCCGTCTCAGAAGCCGGGTCAGGGAAATGACATAAGCCAGGCTAACCCCGGTGGCATAAAATACCGGGAGGTCCAAGAAGTCGGCAGTTTTGACCATTATGCAGTAATTTAGCCCTGTGAATGGGATAAGATAATGATAACGTTTGAATAAATGTTCATTGTTCACTGTATTGACTACTGTCCCTGAAAGGTTTACAGCGTTGTTTGGTTTATTTGTTAACATACTCTGTGTTAATCTGGGCACATTTAGTCAAACACTAAGATAAAACAGGCTTTGGCAGAGGTATACCCAACTATGAGAAATAGTAGCTTTTCCTGCGGGTCATACTTAATAATTTAGAGTAGAGATCCCTAAACTACTCCACTTCAGGCCGCAGTGAGCGCTGGATTTATTTTCAACAAATCAGGATGACACCTTTGGACCAATCTGGTGGTTTACAAGTGTTCCGTAATCAGTATATTGTAATCAGGCGTTGCTTGTTTTAGCAGAAACCTCATTGGTTAAACGGTCTGTGTTTGACCAGTAGGAACAAAAACCAGGACCCACTTTGGCCCTTGAGAACCGATTTGGACACCCCTGGTTTGGAATAACTGCATTCAGTCGAGTGTGCAGGGAGTGTAAAATTTCATATTTTGAACCATAGCATCAGCGATAGCCACTCAACTGAAGGCGCTTTTCAGCCAGTCCGGTAGGTTCCTTGGAACATCGAAGGAAGGAAAAAATAACATGTCAGGAGGCCACCTGACGCTCAAACGGACAAAATATTGCCTCTCTACAAAGACATCCTTATACTGCCGCCGGCGCTGTGCCGTTGGAGGACACACAGAAGACCCTTATTGGCGACTCAAACACACCGACGGCAATCACGGTTTATATCAATTTTTCTGTTTTGCAGAGACGGTGGCCGACCCATCCACGGACAACCAGGACGCCATGTCGGGAGAGACCCCCGCTGACGTGGGCCCTACCACCACCAAGGAGCTCCTTCATCACATGACTGAACAGGCTTTCACTTTCGACTACGAGGATGTCACGCAAGGCCTCATCCCAGACGAGGAGGAAGGTCAAAATCACTCACTTTGTCTTTACTAACATTGGCGACGGCAGAAGACACATGGCGATACACGTCCATTCCATTTGAATAGGGAGGCCTAGGACAGAGGTGTGCAAACGTACTCTTTAAGGGCAGCTGTCAGAAAAATCAATTCACGCAACTTGAAATCCTGCCACATTCATTTAATAAACAGAGGCTTGTAATCGGGTAAGGAAATATCAGGTTTTAAAAATGTAATTTCTTTTAAAGTGCCTGTGACGGTATAAAAAAATCTTAAATAGCATTATTTTGTAAATTAAAATCATATTTTGAGACGATTTAACTGTATAAAACAATTTGGCAAAGCGCAGATGACGAGAAATTAGTCTTTTAATCTACTGTTTAGCCCAGCCTGTCATTATAGCACTCTAGCGTCCCCAGTTGGAGGATGACGTCGGCAGGGTCACGATTTTCTGATTTAGAATTCAGCCCTTTGGGGGGGAAGATTCAGAATGAGAAAAAGGTGACAGACAGCATTAAAATGCCATGATTGTTTCAATCTCTCTACTCCAATATTTTTACAGGATATTCTTTTTATCCAAGTATTTTTCCCCCAATTGCTAAATAAATGGTATGGTCATGACAAATAACACCCTTGTGCTAAATGGAATATGAAATATCAAAAATGCATTTATTCAGTAGGACAGGGCAAAATTACTGCATAATGGTCAAAACTGCCGACTTCTTCCTCTCCTGGACGGTATTTTATGCCACTGGAGTCTGGCTTTTGTCATTTCCCTGCCCTGGCTTCGAAGAAGGAGAAAAGAGCGTAAACAACGGCGGGTTGGCAGTGCTCTTCGCCGGGAATGAACGCCGAAAATAGCACATTCTTGGCTGACAAACCGGCCGACGTCGGAGCGCGGAGCTGCTCGTCGCCAAGCCGAGGAAAGCGCATTCTCGGTGGGCACGCGAAGAGGACCGAGCGGGCTGGATCGGCCAGCTCCCGGGCCAAGCAAGTTACAGCTCGTCGTTCTACTGCAGCCACAGCGGGCTGCCAGTGCTCGTTGCCAAGCCGAGGAAAGACCATTCTCAGTGGGCACGCAAAGAGGACCAAATGGGGTGTGCGACAAGCCGCCGGTCGACAAGGAGCATTGCCAGCCACAAAATGCAAGCCACCTCCTTATTAAAACGTGTGCCATGATCCCTATATTTGACATGATACAAAACACATAGTTTACTCACTTCCTCCAATGGTCCCAGACTTGTCGGACTTGTTTTGGCCATTCGCCGCGGTAAACAGGAACTTTTTGAAACCCAAAAAGGCTCACACGCCTCTCCCTGATGCAGCAACAAAAACCTGCAGCACATTTGGCTGCCGTGATGCGAAAAATGGAAACACATTAATCCGCAAAATCAGCTGAATCCACAGTCCATCTGCATGCTATAAAGCAATGCTGTATTGTGAGATGCTGACCCGGGTGACGTCACATTCACATTCTTCCTCAGTCCAGGAAGTCACTCATTTTCATGGCACGGGATTGCAAAAATTGAATATATTAATTGATCGCTTTCATACACATCCAAGCGGTCCATTTCATTCAGGAGCATAAAATTCTGTGTGAAATATGAAATAAACATGCATTTTGCTGTCGTAGGCACTTAAAAGTATGAACTCATTTACTGCCATTGAGGGCAATAGATTTCTAAACAATTTTTACAGGGAGGGAGGGCAGCGATCGCTTAATCCCAGCCTTCCCAGTTGAAATGGATTTGATTTCTATAACTGTCAAAGGCAGTCAATTAAGGGTTACAAGCAACAAAATATGTCCGCGGTATAAGCAAGAGCGTAGGATTGCATAGGGACAGTAGGGACATAACACTACCAACTTTTGCTCAAATTGTCCCCACCAACTTTTAAGCAACCTTATTTTGCATTAGATAATGACTTCAGTGATATTTATAATTTAGATTGTCTTCCTTTATGTTATAAGGATAGAATAGATCCTACCATTATTAAGTGAAATATTTTCATGATGTTCAATTTCATTTACCCCTTTTTACTTGCTGAATGTGTCAGTCCATTTTTCCCCTCAAACGCATGTTTGATTGGCTGATGACTTGCATCTATTTTAAATTTATTTATTTACTTTCTACATTATATATTTAAAGATATTTTTATTTGCAGCCTCTCCAGTCATTTTTTTTCAGATAATCATACATTAATGCTAGTTGAGGTAAAAGGTTTTCATTTTATGTTGCGTGTAGCTATGCTTGTAGGGGAAAAGGAGTCGTGTTTTACCTGAAGGAAGGCTCCATTTTTATTTATGTTTGTGATACCCTGACTTGGAGTTTTTTTAAATTATATTTATTTATTTAGACATTAGACACAAAATGTTGAGTGGTCTTAAGATAAATGTTTTTTTTTTTGCATTCCTGGATTGTGAAGAGATTATTAAGAAGTGTGTATTTATTATGTATGTTAATATAATTTATGTTCAAATATTGAAATTTAAATTTGCTAATAAAGTTTTTCAAAATGTTTCTTTAGTTGTTTTTGAAAACAATTGAATCGAACCGTGTATCACCTAAAAAAATGCACATGAAAGTTGGTACAGATTTATTTTGCATTGATCATTTAGCCTATCAATTAATTATTTGCTATTTGTGAGAAATGTAGCCCCCGTTTAATCAATCTGTTTATTCCTATTAATGTCCTGGTCACAGCAAAAAGTATACATGTACAATGCTGGCCAAAAGTATTGGCACTCCTGCAATTCTGTCAGTTAATGCTCAATTTCTCCCGGAAAATGATTGCAATAACAGATGCTTTGGTAGTAATATTTTCATTTATTCTTCTTGCAATGAAAAAACACTAAAGAGAACGGGAAAAAAATTTAAAACATTATTATTTTACACAAAACTCCAAAAATCGGCCGGACAAAAGTATTGGCACCCTTTCAAAAATCATGTGATGCTTCTCTAAATTGTGTAATTAACAGCACCTGTTACTTACCTGTGGTGGCAATAACTAAATCACGCTTGCAGCCAGTTAAAATGGATTAAAGTTGACTCAACCTCTGTCCTGTGTCCTTGTGTGTACCACATTGAGCATGGAGAAAAGAAAGAAGACCAAAGAACTGCTTGAGGACTTCAGAAGCAAAATTGTGAGGAAGCATGGGTAATGTCAAGGCTACAAATCCATCTCCAAAGACCTGAATGTTGCTGTGTCTACCGTGCACAGTGTCATCAATAAGTGTAAAGCCCATAGCACTGTGGCTAAACTCCCTAGATGTGGACGGGAAAGAAAAATTGACGAGTGATTTCAACGAAAGATTGTGTAGAGGGTGGATAAAGAACCTCAACTAACATCCCAACAAGTTCAAGCTGTCCTGCAGTCCGAGGGTACAACAGTGTCAACCCGTATTATCCGTCGGCATCTGAATGAAAAGGGACTCTATGGTAGGATACCCAGGAAGACCCCACTTCTGAGCCAGAGATATAAAAAAAGCCTGGCTGGAGTGTCAAAATTTACCTGAGAAAGCCATGAAAGAATGTTCTCTGGTCAGATGAGACAAAAGTAGAGCTTTTTGGGAAAAGGCATCAACATTGAGTTTACAGGGGAAAAAAACGAGGCCTTCAAAGAAAAAAAACATGGTCCCCACAATCAAACATGATTTACGTTCCCTGATGTTTTCGGGTTGGTTTGCTGCCTCTAGCACTGGACTGCTTGACCGTGTGCATGGCATTATGAAGTCTGAAGACTACCAACAAATTTTGCAACATAATGTAGGGCCCAATGTGAGAAAGCTGAGTCTCCCTCAGAGGTCATGGGTCTTCCAGCAGGGCAATGACCCTAAACACACTTCAAAAAGCACTAGAAAATGGTTTGAGAGAAAGCACTGGAGATTTCTAAAGAGGCCTGCAATGGGTCCAGACCTGAATCCCATAGATCACCTGTGGAGAGATCTGAAAATGGCAATTTGGTCGCAGTTATTTTGTGTAAAGGTTGTGCTACCACGTATTAGGCTTAGGGTGCCAATACTTATCTCCGGCCCATTTTTGGAGCTTTTGGTAAAATGATAATGATTTTTTTTTTTTTCCCCATTCTCTTTTCTTTTTTTCATTGCAAGCAAATAAAAAGAAAGTATTACTACCAAAGCATTTATAATTGCAATCATTTTCTAGGAGAAATTTGAGCATTATCTGAAAGAATTGTAGCGGTGCCAATACTTTTGGCCAGCACTGTAGCTTATGCTGTTATAACGTCCCTACAAATGTTTAGCCCAAACCTATGCCCTTTGGTATGAGGATATTGATATACTGTATAAACACTAGAGGTGTGCATCGGCACTGCCCTCACGATTCGATTTGATTACGATTCGGAGGGCCACGATTCGATTCAGTTCGATTAGGCAATGCATCGCGATGCCAAAGCCTGGGATGCATTAAAATTCTAAAGCAAAGCATTAGGGCTGCAGCTATCAAATATTTTAGTAATCGAGTAATCGACTGAAAATTCTATCGATTAATCGAGTAATCGGATAAAACAAATATATTTTTAGGTGAAGAGCAATTATACATATACATGAGAAAACAAGACATTTCATCTAATCTTGAACCATTTTCAGTCAATCAATGTCTTTATTTTCGTTGTATATTGTTGAAAACAGCCAACAATTGCATCTCAGGTGTAACTAGAATTAAAAAAAAAAAAAGACTAATTCAAAAAAAAAGACTAATTCACTGCTTTCACTCAAAAAATTTTTAGATCTTATTATTATATATATATATCTTACCTAAAAATGCCGTTACGCTTGATAACACAAATCACTTAAAAGTTAGGATTTTTTTCCCACGTGTTTCAATTGAATTTCTCTTTGTGTCAAGCCATTTTTAAGTTCTAGTTAAGTTTTAAGTTAGTCTAAACTGTAAGTCCTGATAGGATTTTGAGTTTTTGCAGTGTTCAAAATAAATGTATGATACAGGCTGTATTGGAGCACATTAGGGACCAGTGCTACTTGGTGTTTTATCCAGCAATGACTACTGAGCTAAAATTGATAGTTAGCATGATTAAGTTTTTATTTTACACCCTCATCACTCCACAATGCTATGTTATGTTAAAGCCTGTATGTAAGACACGTTAGCCACGCATCGACAGTGGTCATAATTAATTGAAACCTAGCCCTCCGCAGGGCTAACGTTCCGTGAGCTAGTAGCGACAGTAACGTTAATCTTATTTATTAGCGCTTAGCGCTCTTTATTAGCGCTCTTTATTAGCGCTTAGCGCTGTACTGCTTTAAGATGGCGGCTGTTTACAAACGCTGCCCAGACGCGGCCGACTCTGTCATTTCGCATCTAGTTCAACATACATGTGATCTCTATGAGACGCGCCAGACGCTGCCTGTTACCAATGTAGCATTGTGCGGGCTAGTATTTAGCAACGTCGGCGTCGTTTGTGGCGGCTGTCGGCTGCAGTAAGTTTTTTTTTTTTCCCCTTCTTCCTCTCCGCACGTGACAGCGCGTTGTCCCGCATTAAAAGTAGTCCTAACAAAACGTGATGCTTAGACCTGTCAAAATAAACGATTACTCGAGGTGAATAAAATCACTCGGATCAGTTTTTAAACTCGAGTTACTCGAGTTGCTCGAGTACTCGTTTCAGCTCTACAAAGCATATTTTTCGTGAATCATGAGGCAACACAAGCGGTCAGACATTAAACAACTTTTTATTGGCTCTTGTGTCACTCCTGGTTGAAGTCAAATGAAAATATTTTCAGATATATATATTAAAAAAAAAAAAAGATCACAGCATTTAATTGGTGCTTTGAATGAGACCAGGGCTTTCTCTCTTTTTTTTTTTTTTTTTTTTACACACTTTAGCAGCCTTTCACACAGTGCAACATCTGAACTCCTGTGCAAAATCAGTAATAACAGTCACTGTATTTTAGTCACGACGACCCATCAATAAAAATAAAAATCTTTATCGCAGTAACAATCCAGGGATCAGTTGCAAACAAAACATCAACTAAATTGCAATGTAGAACAAAAGTCAAATGTAGGCCTAGCCCACTAGATATGTGCAATCAACTTAGAAATGCAATCAGTAACTACCACATGACAATAAAAAATGAATTAAAATGAAGTGCAGCAGAATTTTAGCAGCCATAACAATCTGTTTCAACATGAGGAAATATCATTTTTTTGCAATCGAGAGAGCAGAGAGATTGTAGAGGTTAGATCGGGCCTAAAAAATCCAGCCCGACCCGACACGGCCCGCTGGTATTGAAGCCCGACCCGACTTGGAGTAACGCGGAAAAAAAAACGCAGCAGCAGCAATTTATTTTCATTTCTTTGAGTTGGCAGAAAAAACGTTTTCTTAATGTTTAAATAGTCTACATATTTTTATGATCATGATAAAAGCATTTACACAACAAAATAACGCTGGGAAAGTTTAATATAAGAAAACAATATGCGATTTTGCAGACACACAGAGGAGAAGATTCAAAAGGATCACATTTGTGTTGCCTTTGTGTGCATAAAAAAGTGTCGTAACGAATTCTCAGTTGGCAGGAAAAAAAACGCAAGTCTTCTTAATGTTTAAATAGTCTACATATTTTTATGAAGCATTTACACAACAAAATAACGCTGGGAAAGTTTAATATAAGAAAACAATATGCGATTTTGCAGACACACAGAGGAGAAGATTCAAAAGGATAACATTTGTGTTGCCTTTGTGTGCATAAATAAAAGTGTCTTTCGTAACGAATCGCAAGCGCCACAACGGAGAAGAAGAAAAAGCGGGTGGCGCCATGGATTCATGTGCATGCACAAGCAAATGCACAATACAGAGAGCCTGCTCTCGGTTTTATCCCATTTTTTAAAAATAATTTATTAGTCCGGCGCAGCAGCCCGACCCGACCCAACCCGAACGTGAATGCTTAACATTTTGGGACTGACCCGTTCGGGTTCGGGCACAAGATCTAACCTCTAAGAGATAAGACATAACATAACATAACAATGGCTGAAGCGGAGAAAGAGGGAGCGAGAAAGATTATTGATGCACCTAAGACATTGAAAGCAGACATCTGGAGACATTTTGGCTTCTACGATGTTGGTGGGAAACTTGACCAGAGTTATGCAGTGTGTAAAAAATGAAACATGAGAATAATAATACAAATGGGGAAACCAAATCCGTTGCATCACCGGAATTGCGAAGGGAAGATTTTTTAACGTACTTATAAAATGTGCTGAATCGATTCGGCTTGTTGCCCGAATCGAATCGTCCATGCCCTGCATCGGGATGCATCGGCGCATCGATTATTGTTGACACCACTAATAAACTCTGGTATTTATATTTGCACTACTGAAACAAACTTTGCAGAACAAAGAGCACAACTAAAACAGCTTAATTGATCACATTAGATCATTTAAAAAATATAAATTCATATAGATTAAAAATACTGAAATTCTACAATTTCCTAGATGGATTTCAACATATCAGGTTTTGACCCCTGAACTAATTGGAGAGGGACTGTTTAAGTGACTAGCTTCGTTAAAACTGAAGTGCAACAAAATTTAGGCTGAATTATGCATCTCGTGCACGCTGTGTTCTATACTTTCATACTTTAAAAACTGAGCAGCCGGCCACAGTTGGCTCACAAGCCATAGTTTGGACAAACCCCAACCCCTTGGCTAGCAGTCCAGTACTTGGTAGTGGAATAAGTGTGTAATTATTGGTGTAATTCTGCTGTTGAACACTTGAGCTGACATTATGAGACATGCTTTTGTTACACTAACTCAAAATAATTTCAAGTGTTAACAAAGATTAACAAAGACCTTAATACAATTTTTTGTTTGTGTTCATGTGTAGGGGTTCTTGGACCAGGAGCTATCACTGCCATCGTCATCGCAGTCTTCCTGGGAGCGTCTGTCCTCCTGGCGCTCATTGTTATCACGCTCAGGAAGTTCACAGCCTCCTAAAATGGGTTTGGACGCCTCAGTGGGTGTTTTTCAGTCTATGTTTTTGAGTGTCCTGGATTGTGTGTTTACGCTCTGGCAGGTTCCCTAATGGAGAAAGTTTAGCTATATTATAAAAAATATTTTCCCAGAAAATGCGTGACATAAATTACATGGAAACCAGATTTTACTCAGTTAAAAAAAATAGGCAGCTAATCTTGCATTAATTCTCAATTTCCTCTCGTGTCTGCATAAAAGCTACTGTATAGACCCTACTCACCTACGTCACAAAATGACGTGTCACTGTATCCGGCCGCCATATTGTCCGTATTTTTTAGACCTATTCTCATTGTTTTCAATTAGTCGTGCAAGTTATAGAGCAATTCATGAACGCCCCGGTGTTATCTGACGCCGTAAACTCATTGGATGCGTTGCATAAAAGGCGGTATGTGGAAAAGCTTCAGTTTATCCATTCGCCAGATCCATATTTGATGCCTAAATCGATGTTCTTCGACCCGCTGTCTTCGCAGTCTTTGCCTGACATCTGCTAGCTACCCTGATATTTACAACTATCTTGTCCACACAAAATCAGCCTATTCTCACGAAAGTTTGAAAAACTTGTTGCTGGTTGGGTGAAACAGGTCCTCGTCCACGAAAATTCGGCAGGAATCTATCGTGTGCTCGGGAAGGTGAGTTACGAAATTTTCAATTCAAAATCTTTTGTTCTTGCTAACATCCACTGTGAAGTCTAATGTATTTCATGTTATTTGTCAATGGAGCTAGGGTTTTTAATGTTTATATGGTTTAGCGATAGCACTCACTACATATATATGTAATAAATATGAAGTGCGATAGCACTACTCCAGATTGTCCCTAGTTGATTTTTTATGCTTTTGACCTCAATAGTGAAGTTGTAAATTCATTGTATGACAACTGTCTGATTATCCCCTTATAATTATATATTTTCAGGTAGTTCATTCACAACGTCTGAGTGTATGTTGTCGGCGATTAGCCTAGCAATGATCTTAATTGTGGTTGTCAGCCCAAAACCCTCTAAATATATATTAAATGCATCTTACCAGATATAAAATGACTACTACATAATCTGTTGTAATCGTTTGGAGCCCAGTTTTCTCGTCGAATTGCAGCAGTCAATCTCAGTCTCTTCTCTGGGTCTCTCGGAATACGGTAAAACTTCAAGTCTCTCCGTCTATCTTCTGTTTTTGCAACCGACCGCCACACACGACTTCACCATTTTGATTATTAATATTAACGAGCAGAAGAACATGCCATAATAGGAGGAATTTACGAAGCGCTAATGCATTAACATGACGAGTATACGGACAACATGGCGCGGGGGCGTGGCTGTGACGTCACGTGAGTAGGGTCTATTCTAGTTCCTCGTGTAATAGTAATGATATTGCCCAATTACTAGTCATTCCCTTTTTATGCTCTGGGTGTGCACTTTGCCCACCTTTGGGCCAATGTATTGATACAATGCAAATTGCCATGTTGTTTTACGTAATAAATTTGTTGAAAAAGACCAAAGTGATGAATAGTTTATTAAAGCAGCAAGACACTTCAATAGATAATACTCACATGTATCACGTCAACTGAGACTGATAACCCAAATTAATGATTTTCTAAAGTTGACAATCACCACAATGGGAAGATCAGTGATTTCAATTATCTACAGTCAAGTAATCTTAATATTCACACGGTCAATAACTTAGTTCTGTCGCTCTATTTACAGTCCGAAGCCGTTTGTAAACTACAAATGTACGAAATCATGATACCACGCAGCGCATATGTAAATTCATATATTGCTTTGTAACAATCAAAAGTCCTTTACTATTTGACTCACTTCTAAACTACATGAGGTATTTTTTTCAAACATTCAAATCATAAAAAGCCTGCAACTGAAGCTGCACATTCTAAGTAAATTGTTTAGTAAAATTAGCTATTCTTTGTTTAAAATTTGCCATTCTCACTTGGGTTGCCTTTCCCAGCTGACTGAGCCAGAGGCTGGGTTACTTGTTGGCAGCCAGTCACAAGTCACAAAACCATTCACACTTTTTAACATGTTTTTGTAGTATGGGAGGAAACCGGAGTACCCGGGGAAAACCCACAGTGAGAACATGTCAACTCCAATACATGGAAGATGTGCTAACCACTCCTCCACCACATTGATACACATGCACACTAGTAAAAACAATCACTCGAGATGGGGGGGAAAAAATGAAAAATGAAAATTAAGTGCAGAAGTTCGAGGTGAGAATTCTTGACGAAAACTCGAAACAGTTGGTCGGTGGACTTAATCCTCATTGCAGATGCTGGTTTCGATAAGGTAAGGGTTCTCAAAGTGGCGTATGATGTGGCAGTCTTTTTTGCTGCGCTTCGTACCTGAAAAGAACAAGAACACTACTTTATTTTCTATGTCCAGTGAGGCCACAACCACTATTCATTTTCTTCTTCTAAGACCAAACCAGTCTATTTTTGTACATGAGTGAAAGCAAGCAAGTTGCGTCACCTCCTATAAGCTGTCATGCCAATCAAAGGCCAAGAGACACTCATCACTCATGCCATCCTCCACATTTGAGTGGATGCATTTCCACTAGCAGTGACTCACAGTGAGCTCCCAGGCTATGCCCACCCACGCGCAAACGCACTCAACAGGAAGTCCAGATTTGGACACTTGACGACATATCGGATTCCCTGTGACTAAGCGTGTTGTTTTTTTATAATATTTCCACAAATATGGTTCACAAAATGACGTCAGTTGTGGAGTTTCTTCTTTTGACTATTGTATTTTCCACATTTTCAAAATTGGGATATTATACTTAATCAAAATAATTAAATAATAGTGGGAGATCAAGTGGTGGGGCATTTTTTTTCCCTACCTAGTCTTTTTACACGCAACTTTTATGATTTATAATTCACGGAAGAAAACATGTCTGGAAATAAAAAACATCACTTGAAATTTTAATGCGTATTTTTTAAGATTGTCAAATTTTCAATACTTTTGTCATGTCAACTATGCTGATGTGTGTACACTATAAATTTTAAATTACAATTTTATTTCGATCAGAAGTGTCAAAACTGCTTCCCAGTGCCTTTTTTATTGGCTTGCAGCAAATTGACACAAGATGCGTAAATTCAGCCTAAATTCTTCTCAGCTTTGAAAGAAAATGAAGCCATTAGGTGGCAAAATTTTATATTAGGGGGCAAAACCTCACAACATATTGAAATGTAGGAAACTGTCAATCAAAATTCTCAGAATACAATGGTTGTTATCTTTTTTTGTTGTCGCTGTACATTTTCAGTGTGATAAATATATGGCAAAAAAGCAGTTTCTGCTCTTGCACCCCTTTTTAAAATAAACTGCTGTATTTTAAGCCAATAGAACTGTTGTGTTTGATAGAAAAATATGTCTTTATGCTGCCATAGCAGTTTCATGCCACCATAAACCCCCGAACTATTTTTATGTCCGTTTTACCCTGAAGACCCCCGTTTACAGACACAGCACAACTGCTTTTGTTTAAACCCAGCCATAAAAAGAATTATATTATTTGAAATGTCTTATCATTTTTAGCGTAGAATCATTAATTTAATATTTAGTTTAAAAAAAACGCATTTATAAAATTATAAATATATATATTTTAAACTTAAATTACATCACAATGAAAAAAATTGTGTCTCAAAATAAGTCACTGAAATCTACCTCATAACTATCGCTTTATTATATATTTGTTGTCAATGTCGCATTTTCCCAGATATTTTAGATGATATAAAAAAAAAAAAAAAACGATTAAAAGGGTAAATACATGAAAATAAAATTTCCACCACTCCTTGATCTGTGCGATTTTTGCATTGCCACCGTTGTTATATTACCATGCAGGAACGTGCATGGGGGAGGAGGGGCAGAGGGTGCTTGAGCACCTGCCCCTTTGCCCCCACATGCCCAAAGTGCCCTTTTTGACTTGGGCTTTTTTTTTGTGCTTATGTGTGTGCTGGCAGACTGTGCAGGCACGCCACCGAGTACTTGGACACCAAAAACACCTTTTAAAAAAATACTAATATCTCTTCACGTTATCTAGAAAGGTACACATCTTTAAGTTCCCTAATAATGAATTAAGTTTTGAAAAAACTGTTGATGGTGGCTCAGTGAACATCTGATTTGGTTTATTCACAGATGAACAAGTTGAGTAAGAAAGAGTTTGAAGGAAGAAAAGACGCAAAGATGGAGTCACAGCCAGAAAGTGTTGATGACAGTGTTGATTTCTATTCACTATTCCCCCCTCCCAATTAAAGCCGGTCATAGTCACAGCCAATTATACTGTAAAGCTGGTTAAACTGGAAGTTATGTTGTCGTAAGGTCTATTAAATTTTTGTTCATGTGCCCCTTTTGATTTACGAGAACCTGCCCATCCATCGGTCTCTGCACGGCCCGTTATGTTTCACCCATAAAATCCCAAAATCCGGCTGCGGCCATTCACAGCAGTGTCTCGACACTCGGTGATACATGCTACATGGAGTTTTTGGATTGAAAAGAGGCAAGTACGCGACAATATCTTAATCATAATCATTTTTTTTATGCCCTCCTGTTCAAATTTTTTTCCCCCCAGAAAATTGAGATTTTAAGCTTTCCAATGATGTATCACACATGCATATAGGATAATTTTGAAATTTGGCCAAATTGGGGGTCTTAGAGTGGAACGTCAAGTCACCCGAGTGTTTTCCGCCATATGTGTGTATATAGTATTGCAGTATCCTTATACTTCTGGATTATTTTGTTGCCTGTCGCCTTTAAATCATTCACTGCCATTGCGAATTACATCCAATCCACTCAAGAGGTGGGAAGTAACGCATTACATTTACTCAGTTACATTTATTTGAGTAACTTTTTGAGAACTATACTTCTATGAGTAGTTTTACTAAGCCTTCCTTCTTACGCTTTACTTTGTGAAGAAGAAATGCTACTCTTATTCTGCTACTTTGGGCGACACGAGTCGTTACAGTTTTTCTATTTTACATATTAGATTTTTTTGGGCCAGAAATGCCAACAGTGGCTCTACCAGTTTCACCAATGAGACGTCGCAACAATGGATGTAACCTTTAACAGTCAAAGCTCCATCTCAACCAAGTTTCTGCAAATTAGTCATCACTGGGAGCCGCGTGCACATATTGACTTTTGAACTGATTGTACCAGGTTGTGTTTGTGTGTATTGAAACATATTCTGTGGTGCATATTTACATAACAAAAGCTTTTAGCTTCCTTTAACCATTTGACAGTGTTTACACCTGTGAATAAAGCAAAGACTTGTGGGTTCACCTTCCCAGGTGCAACCTTGACTTTACATAGTCGGTTTACATTTACACAAAACAGTGATCCTGACTCTTTATTGAATCTCACAAGCCCTAGAATAAATTTTAATCTTTAAAACTGAGCCGCATTGGAAGGTTCAAAGAGCCGCATGTGGATACGGAGTCGCGGGTCGCTGACCCCTGCATTATATCAATCAGACTCAAGCTTACTGTTCTATGATTACGCAGGTCTGTTTAATCACGTGGCGTCTTTAAAGCACCGTAAAAAGTATTTGACATATAGCGCTGCCATCAACCTGACTCGAAAGCGCTCCCTCCAATTTTTATCGGGAGTCGATTGACCACAGAAAACCGGAGGTATGATCCTTTTAATTTCTTAATAGGAAATGTTTTATCCTTCTCTTGCTGTAATTCATTTTTCATATACAGTGGTACCTCGACATACGAATGCTTCGACACATGATCTTTTCGACATCAGACGTAAAATTTCTCGCCGTTTGTTTTTACATTCGACAACATGCTCCAAATACGACGATTTATAACAGCGCCTTAGTTTGTTTTCCCGCAAGACAGACACACATTAGTGCAGGTGGTGAAAAAAGGAAAAAGGTGACCCTTAGCACTGAAATGAAGATGGGAATGATAGACAAATATGAGGGTGGTGTGCGCGTCCGTGAACTGGCTTAACAATACGGCCGTCAAATGTCTACAATCTCGACGGTCCTCCTACCAGTCTTTATAAGGTGGCGATTATTGTGGTAACATCGCCGAACGAATCGCCAGCTTCGCCAGGTTTTTAATCATTCATTTCAGAAATTGTGCAGCACAAGACGCCTACTGTCTGCCGCCATTGCAGCAGGGCCGAGAACCAAAAGTGGATTTTGCCATGTAGCAAAATGGCTTTTGCCCTGTGACATTTTTTTGCCATGTGGCAAAAATTTTGCCACGTTGCTAAATGGATTTTGCCATGTAGCATTTTTTTTTTGCCATGTGGCAAAATGGATTTTGCCATGTGGCATTCTTTTTGCCATGTGGCAAAACTGGTTTTGCCATGTGGCATTTTTTTGGGCATGTGGCATTTTTTTGCCATGTGGCAAAACTGATTTTGTCATTTGGCCTTTTTTTGGCATGTGGGTTTTTTTTTGCCACGTATTTTTTTGCCATGTGGCAAAATGGATTTTCACATGTGGCATTTTTTTGGGTGTGTGGCAAAATGGATTTTGGTTTGTCACATTTTTGGGGGGGGTGGCTGGTAATTTCTGGGGGTATATGGCAGTTTTGAAGGCCATGCACATTCATTCCATTGACAACTATGCACGTCCAAATTTTCTATTCATTTTAAATGGCAGAAAAACGTGTGGCTGTGATTTTTGACTATACACTTTACATTAGAGCGCATTGACATTCAGTTGACACCCAAGTCAGGCTATGCCATTGACAGCTATGCACGTCCAATTTTTCCAAAATCCAAATCCATTTTGCCACATACCAAAAAAATGCCATATGGCAAAATACATTGCCACATTTTACCACTTTTGGTTCTTGCTGTCTCTCCACCATTGACGCCAACAAGAGAACATTCAAAGTAAAATCTACCGCACCAATCTTACGGTCACATCAGCCACACAGTGCGTTCAGATACAGCACGCAAAAGACATCCGCTACATTAGAACAAGAGTCGTTACATCATTACAGGAATTATTATTATTATAATTATTATTATACTGTAGTATTATTCCTTCCGATTTTTATTCATAACTTGTTTAGTGTAATTGCCATTTGTAATAGTACCAGCAGTACTTATTAAGGATTTAGTGTTGGTTTCCTAGCTGTGGAACAAATGAATGGAATGTATTCTTATAGGAAAATCCTACTCGACATACGACAATTTCAATTTACAAACAAGGTCCTGGAATGGGTTAACTTCGTATGTAGAGGTACCACTGTAATTCTTTGGCTCAATGTGGTTATGTATAGGTTGTAGAACGATATAATAATAACAGTTCATATGGATAACTGTGCCGAGAATTTTTTTTTTTTTTTACATATATAAGTATATCATAAGCAGTCACTCACAATCTTACTCATCGAGTAGGTTTTTTTCATCTAATACTTTTTTATTTTTACATTTTTTGGATGACTACTTTTACTTGAGTAATATTATTTTAAATGTCGCGCTACTCTTGAGTACATTTTTGGGCAACTCTACCCAGCTCTGAATCCACTAACTGGCTAGCACGGAGTGATCACTTCTCACTGCCACTGACGACCACAGTCGTCCAATCCAATTTAACTGTGGGCCGTCCTCCCAGTCAATATGGTTTTGAAGTCTATTGCCATCAATGGCAGTCAATGAGTCAATACTTACATTTGGTTCAAATTTAAGCTAAGAAGCCACACGCGTGTCACTGTTGAATCATGTACTCACGAGAAGCAGAGTTTGCACGTTTAGCCAGCCAGTAGGTGTCCTTGTTGTGGCACATCTCATTGATAATGGGGCTCTGGACCTTTTTTGCACGCGAGGTCACAACCATCTCTTCTTTGACCATGTAGTTATGTGGGAAATACATCCCGGTCTGCAACAAAAACACCAAGTGAGTCCACGAACTTGCAACCCACCTTAATGCCACAATGTGACTTGAGCTCATGGTCTTACATCGACTTTGTTGAATAGGTCCAAAAGGTTTTCAGGAGGTGGCACGTGCGCTGTGTCCAGCTGGGAGATGTAGCAATTGTCCAAATCTTTGTCCCAATAAGCAGTCAGGTTCTGTGCATGCACAAAATAAATTTTAATTTTAATATAGAGCCAATCACAAGGAGACGTGAGGCCACTGACCATTCTGAAGTCGTGGACGATGTCGGCGGGGTCGCCTTTTCCGAAATTGGGGACAGGCACAGAGATGAACTGGCTATGATGTTCTAGTAAGATGCGCACTGCCTCAGAAAACTCCACTCTGTCCCTGGTCAAGCCATCGCTGTAAATCACATTGCAGTGGAACAAGGTCCCGCCGTCCAGGATCTGCAAAAGTCACGCGTCTCAATTCACTGCCAGCTTGAGCCAGTTTAGACTAGTTGTCTATTGCCATTAAGGCCACTGTTGAGTTAGTATGGCTTATGTTTTGCTGCTATAGACGGCGATAGGTCTCAAAATCTTTGATAGTCGAGACTAAAGTCGATCGCCGCTCACGACCGTAGACGGCTATTCTGAAGTTGAGGATTAGGACCTTTTATAAAGCAAGTTACTTTTTTAGCAATCAATAAATAAGCGACTTAACTATTGATTAAAGGCCCAAGTAACACACTAGCTCATTCATTAGCTCCTCCCAGTGAAAACTGATTGGACATCTAGCAAAACCAATTAAATTAGTGCTCTCTCATTCATGCATCAAAATTAGACTTCATGCTTAAAATGGTAAAGTGACGCATACGCTACCCTAGAGAGAAAGTAGAAACGGTAGGCCAAGATGGATCCCAGCGCCACTCCGACCATGACGATCAGTACAACGACCACAGCGCAGAAGTGCCGCAACGCAAAGGCATTGGACTTGAAGCCGTCAATCTTTTGCTCTTCCTGCTCTGCCTGCAGACAAAACAGGCCACACGTTACCTCAGTGTTCGCCAGTCCACAGATTTACTTGTCACTCCAGATGGCGACCCAATGTCTCGCCGCCTTCATCGTTCTACTCACGGAAGGCAAGAGACGACGTGGGATACCCACTTATAAATAAACAGTGTCTCAGGCGTCTTCTTGACACCACGCTAGATTGGCAGCAGATGTCGCTTGACATGTATCGTTAGTAAAGTGATTTATACCAGTTTGGCTCATTAGGAAGACTTCATTTAACACATTTACTGCCATTTATGGCAAAAGAAACCCTACCAATTTTGCAGTGAATGATCATGCTTCAATGCTGGTGATGTTGATAACTTAGTAGAAATATATACAAAATATGACATCATAAGTCAGTAATTCCTGCGGCCTAAAAAAAAAAAAAAAACATGTTCTACCTTTAAAATAATCAGTGAGAACCAACACATTATCAATTGTTAATAAAAATAAAAATACTTGGCAGAAAAATTAACAATGTTTTCTATTTTTAACCCATACATTTTTCTCTTTTGTAATCACAAAACACATTAATCTTATATAACTAAGCCATCACATCAAAGTCATGATATAACAAAGCCATCACAATGACCACCATTTTGGTATCTAAATTATCAACGATCACAAAAAATTTTTTTTCCTTTCGGCTTTTCCCTTCAGGGGTCGCCACAGCGAATCAGTTGTCTCCATTTAACCCTATTTTGATTTTATACTTTTATTCTTGCATGCCACTTTCGAGATTTTTACTTGTGCAATATTCAATTATTTCAATTATTAGTTTTTTTTTTTTTTCATTCTATTCGTGATTAGATGCGATTTTTATGTATAATTTTATTTCCTATTTTGATTGTCTTTTGTTTTTATGTTCTATTGATTTTAATGATGTTTTATTATTTTTACGTGTGCAATATTCAATAAGTTCAATTATTATTAGTAGTTTTTTTGTTGTTGTTTTTTTTCTATTCGTGATTAAATGCTATTTGTATGTATAATTTTATTTCCTATTTCGATTGTCTTTGTTTTTAGGTTCTATTGATTTTAATGTGATTTTTATGATCTTCATGTGATGTAAAGCACTTCAAATTGCCTTGTGACCTCATACATATTTTATATTTATTTAGATTTTATACCGGTACTTTATTCTTGCAAGCCACTTTCGAGATTTTTTTTTTAACTTGTCCTGCACTGTAAAGGGAGATGCTCCACACGTTCATTGTACAACTGTATAATGACAAAGGGCTATTCTATTCTATTGTCTTCTGCATCCTCTGCTCTCACACCAACTACCTTCATGTCCTCCTTAACTACATTTTTTTTTTACCATAGATGCCTTTTGTCGCTAATTTGAGTCATAAACTTTCATAAACTCTTTTTTTTTTTTTTTTTTACATTTTATTAATTTATATTTATTTTCATATGTATTGTAATTCTTTCTCAACTAGATTTAGCTTCTACTTAATAACAAAAACACAAGATCTCATTTTTTAAAAAACTATTCTCGGTAGGAACCATAAAATTCATCATTAAAAAATAAAACTTGTGATACAGCAAAGAAAATCACTTTGAGCCTGCTAATAAGTACAATTCCTTTTCGTAATATAAATAAAGTTATTGATTCACAATAATAAACCACTGTATGTGATTAATGAACGAGCCACTGCTATTATAAAGGATAAAAGTCATGCAATTCTCAGGAAGAAATCACTTTGTACTTTTTTTTTTTTACTAACATTAAATACATATTAATCACGTTAGATATTATTTTAAAAAATAAAATAAAATTGGCACAAAAAGTATTAACTTACGAGGTCCGGTATGTCGACGCAACCATCATCCTCTTTGCCATCTTTCTCCGCAGACACCGGATAGAAGGTGAGCCTGACCATTTTCTACGACGAGGGTTTGCTGCTAGGTTTCTGTCACTCGGTTTCTTTTGACTTCGCTTTCTAAAGCCCGCTTGAAATTTTATACCCGCCGGCGGCCGGCCGTGACGTCTGTCGTGACGAGCGACTCGCAAGTGTGTGGGTCTCAAGGAAGAGCCGCCTCGTCACAATCCAATAAGAACACGAAGTCCACACGACTCCTTTGCTACGACGTTTAAAGCATATGTGACGGTTTCCAACGGCACCACATGAAAGCAATCAAGAGATTCGGAAACGCTAAACGTGATGGTCACCTGTCATCGACGTCCATCAGAACACGTCGTGCTTTTATTCTGAAGGCTCGAGCCACATATGGTAGCGTTCCGTCTTTTTTCAGGGTACTACGCATGGTGGGTGGCGTCATCATCCGGAAGCGCAGCCATGTGAAACTTGCCTTGAAAGTGTGCCAGTTTGGCATCTTTCATTTGCTTGGCATGAAATTAAATAAAAGCGCAACTGTCAGCCTCAAGTCTGAGCATCAAGGACATGACAGTCCATAAAAGGCAAAATATTTCATTGATTGATTGATACACATGAGTTATAACAGTAGTCAGGGCCGTTCCTGACCAATTGGGTACACTAGGCAACATATTTGTTGGCGCCCCCCCCCCCCCCCCCCCCTATTTTCACCACATGTATTTAAACAATCACACTGAAAAAGCACATTATCTCTTTGTAATTTATTATATTAAAAAAGACAACAACGAACAAGTTCAGAAATGAAAAGAAAAATGCTCTAATGAATGAACCAAGGGCGTAGGTTTGCATAGGAACGGTAGGGACATAACACTACCAACTTTTCAGGATGCTCAAATTGTCCCCACCAACTTTTAAGCATTTTATATGCATTATATAATAAGTAGGGCTGTCAAATTTATCGTGTTAACGGGCGGTAATTGATTTTTTGAATTATTCGCGTTAAACTATTTGATGCATTTAACGCATGTGCGGAACGACCCGCGCAAACAGATTAATGACAGCACAGAGTCATGTCCGCTTGTTACTTGCATTTGTTTTTTGGTGCTTCGTCGCTCTCTGCTGGCGATTGGGTGCGACTGATTTTATGGGTTTCAGCACGCTCTGTTGACGTGATTATACACTCACCGGCCACAAATTATGCTGTTATATCGTCCCTTCCTATGTTGAGACCAAACCTACGCCCGTGGGTTTATACCATGAGTTTGGCTCATTAGGAAGACTGTATTTAACACATTTACTTCCATTTATGGCATTAGAAGCCCTACCCATTTTGCAGTGAAGGACCATGTTTCAATTCTGGTGGTTTCGATAACCATTAGAAGAAATATGTACAAAATATGACATCATAGTATGGAATTCCTGTGGCATTTAAAAACATTTTCAACCTTTAAAATAATCAGTCATGATGGTAACCCAGCCTTTGTCAATTGTTCATAAAAATACTTGGTAGAAAAATCTTTTGTAAAACAATGTTTTCCATTTTTAACCCATACATTTTCCTCTTTAGTAATCACAATTGCTAAAAACAGACAAAAACAAGTGATCCTTAGTCTGATATAACAAAGCCATTACATAAACATCATGATCTAACAAAGTCATTATAACCATTTTTAAAAAAACAGTGATGGTAATGATATAACAAAGCTATCACAATGACCACCACTTTGGTATGTAAATAATACAAAAAAAGGGCCATATTATATACCATATAAAACCGAGTCATTTTATCATGGCGGCGGGGTTTGTATGTCCCAATGATCCTAGGAACTATGTTATCTAGGGCTTTGTGCCCCTGGTGAAGGACCAGACAAAGAATGTCTCAAAAGACCTTCTATGATGAGCATAAGCATTGAATTCAGTTTTCTATCATCCGGACCCAGGTCTTCAGGGCCCCTCTCTGGAGCCAAGTCTGGAGGTGGGGCACACCCGAAGAAGTAACGAAGGATCTCCTTCCCGTGGGCTCACCAACTGTAGGAGGGGCCAAGGAGGTCGGGTGCGCAGGCAGTTAGCTGTCAGCCAAAGGAGGGGTCCTTGACAATTCAATAACCGGCTCCTGAAGTGGAATGATGTGGAATGTCACCTCTATGGTCGGGAAGGAGCCCGTGCTAGTGCGTGAGGCTGAGAAGTTCCGACTTGAAGTAATCTGGCTCACCTCCACACATTACTTGGGGTCCTCTCGAGGGGGATTGGCCACTATTCCACTCTGGATTTGCCTATGGTGCCCCCCGATTCGCCACCTGTACATTGGGGTTAATTCATCCTGGTAGATGGGAGGGTAGCCTCCCTCCAACTTCGGGTGGGGGTACGGGTCCTAACTGTTGTTTGTGCTTATGCACCAAACAGCAGTTCAGACTACTCACCCTTTTTGGAGTCCCTGGAAGGGGGTGCTGGAGACTGCTCCTTCTGGGGACTCCCTCGTTCTGCTGGGGGACTTCAATGCTCACGTGGGCAATGACAGTGAGCCCTAAAAGGGTGTGATTGGGCCTCCTGATCAGAACCCAAGTAATGTTCTATTGTTGACTTCTACGCCCGTTGCGGTTATCGATATTAAACACCATGTTCAAGCATAAGGGTGTCCATATGTTCACTTGGCACCAGGACACCCAAGGCCGCAGTTCGATGATTGACTATATAGTTGTGTCATCGGACTTGTGGCCACATGTCTTTGACACTCGGGTAAAGAGAGGGGCGGAGCTGTCAACTGATCACCTGGTGGTAAATTGGCTCCAATGGTTGTGGAGACATTAATTCGTTGTGCAGACATTAATCTTGGGATAAAATATGTACAGCTTAATGTATGTTCCATGCCTGAATGTGCATCTTTATTTGTATGGGGGACGGGAAACTGATAAGCATATGCTTCATCTCGCCCGCCTTTGTCGTCTTCTTCGGTTCCTTCGGGCAAATCATACATTTTGTAATTGTCAATGATTGTCAATGATAACAATGATGATGACAATAAAAATTCCATAAAGATTTACCTGGCACCGCCAGACTAATCTTCCTATATTTTTCAAACGCTGTGAGAAGAGCTTGGGAACCATCTCCTTATTGGCCTCTCGAGCCAGAACGAAATCATCAGTGCAATCAGATTCGTTTACTTGCGTGACGTGTTCTAAATGAGCAACGTCACACTTGAGCGTTGGAAGTCTCCACAACAGCACAGATAGCGAACGGGAGAGCCGAGAATATGTTCCAATCCGTGGTAAATTCAGTTTTAAATGACCAAAAACACATCGAGTCGCTAAGCCATGTTGGATAAACTTCTCCGTGCTCCGCTCTCCGTACATTTATTCCCTCGTGCTAGTTTCTTGTCGCTTTATCAACGGCAGGTCCGCCCGTCGCTGATTGGTCCACTACGCTGTCTGTTTGCTGTGGCAGGCTCCGCCCTCGTAATATGATTCGCCAAACGGTCGCCAGGCTCTATAGCTGGAACAGCAGTGAGTCTGGTGTACCACGCAAGGGGAGTATGCCGGTGCAGCCCGGCAGACCCAAATGTTTTGTTAGAGTTTGCTGTTTCGCGCCTCTATTGATGAGGCGGCCGACCAGAGCTGCAGCCACAAAGTGGTCGTGCCTGTCGTGGTGCCAATCCCAGAACCTGCTGGTGGACACCTGCGGTGAGGAATGCCGTCAAGCTGAAGAAGGAGTCCTATTGTGTCTTTTTGGCCTGCGGGAATCCAGAGGCAGCTGATGGGTACCCCGATAGCAGGTGACTGTGCACCAGATCCGGCTTCAGCTCGCCAGATCCAGATAGCAATCACTGAACATCAGTGCGCCAGATGCGGCGATGATCATCAATCTGACAGTCCAACCCTGCTAGCAGGTGACTGTGTGCCGGATCCGGCGTCAGCTTGCAAGATTCACATAACAATAACATTTGCAGCCGCGATCATACATCTGACTGTCCAAATGATATGTTACGCACTGTTCTGGGGCGGACCGTGCAGACTGGACACGCTAAAAATCTGAAATTTAACAGTCAACGTGTGACGTCAGACCTGTGTGGTCCATAAAGCGAGCTAGGCAAATGCTAGGGGCGTCGCAGCGTCCAAAAGCGCGTCAAGAAAAATGTTCAAATAATATTTGATGATAGCAGTATTCACAATAAGTATTAACAATAGGTATTGTTGCTATCACAGCAGATTTAGAAAAAAATGGATTCTAAGAAGTACGGAGGCACTAAAGGGACATTGACACAAATAAAATTTAAACATCGACAGAAATAAAATTTAAACCATCTGGTGCGCACAAGATAGTATGTGGTGGGCACCAGAAACAATCTTGTAAACATTAGCATTATATAGCATTTATGCTATGTGTAACATATTTATGTCACACTGCTGTAGCCATAGTGTGCACTTCCTGTGGGTGTGGTATTACAGACTGGTATAAAAGGCATATCTGTGATGTGTCAGGGGCACATACTGTATGCTGAGAAGCACGCTGAACCAATAAGTGTTGTTCCATTCAGATCTCGACCTGACATATACTTAGATAAAGGAAGTACATAACACTATGTAAGTTAACCAACTGTTCTTTTGTTTCACTTACCGTAATTTTTGGACTATAAGGCGCACTTGACTACAAGTCGGCACCCACCAAATTTGACACAAAAACGGCATTTGTTCATAGATAAACCGCGCTGGAATATAAGCCGCAGGTGTCCTCACTGTATCATGGGATATTTACACCAGGGGTCGCGTTAACCGAATATTTTCCGTCGTTGACCGGTTTTTTAAAACGGTGACGGAAAAAACCGAAGTCCATCTGTCATTTTGACAGGTTGCAATTCACACCCCAGACCACAGGGTGGCGAGTGAGCATATTAATTAGCTATTGTCTCTCTTGATGCATGACGTCGTTGGCCTTACTTGGAAAAATGTCAAGGCAACTGAGTGTCAGAAGTTTCTTAAAAAAGCCCCAAAACGACAATGGTGTTGATAAAAGAGGTGAAAAAAGAGGTACTGATGCAGTGGAGGATGAAGGACAAACAAGCAATCAGCCCGCGGCAACTACTAAGCGAGCAATTCAAGTCCATGAGCACCAGGAGGAAGGTGTGAGACTGCGTTCAGGCCACAGCAGGCGAAATGTTAATTTCATTGTTCAAGATGTAGCCTACCTACTGGGGCGACAGTCAGCTGTTTTTGTCACTGCGGAGAAAAAGTCACATATTCATCTGCTTGATGTATGATGGCACGGTGTGGATTCTCTGTTAAGCTTGTTCGGACAGAATATTAATTAAAAATGAATGAAAACTAAATACTATTGAATATGTCAGTATTATCATTTTAAAAATTTAAGTGACGGGTAAAAATAGATTATGACCGGATTTTTATGACCCTGTCAGTCGAAATGACAGACAACGAAAAAGTCTAGCGCAACCTCTGATTTACACCAAAATATATTAACCGGTAAAACTTTATATGACGGTGGCATCATAAGACTGTCGTAAGACCAAATCCCATGATGCAAAGCTTCAGTTGGCCATCACTGCTCCCTTGGGGGAGACAGTTAACATCTGCTGCCATCTGCTATCAACACTGTTGTCGTCCAACATGGCCTCTAACATGCATTGCAGCCCTACAGATGGAAATTACAATCACTTTGTTCAGTTAATGATCTAGTTGTTTCATTAATTGCTAGTTATGGTATTTGGTAGCACTTTATTTGACAGTGGCACCATAAGACTGACATAAGACCAGCTTAACTATGATATGACACTGCCATGAGCATTAAAGAATGCTTATGACAGACACAAGGGCGTAGGTTTGCATAGGTACGGTCGGGACATAACACTACCAACTTTTCAGAATGCTCAAATTATACCCACCAACTTCTAAGCAACCTTATTTACATTATATAATGACTTCAGTTATATAGATCATTTAGATTGTCTACCTATATGTTGTAAGGATAGAACTGATCCTACCATTATTAAGTGAATTACAGTACTTTAATTATGTTCAGACTTACACTGACCCCTTTTCACTCGCTGAATGTTCCAGTCCATTTTTCCCCTCAAACGCACGTTTGATTGGCTGATGACTTGAACCCCCCCCCCCACACACACACACCCATTCACAGCCCGACAGAACTACAACATGCCCCCTCCCCCCGCCCCCTTCAAAGACGAAGTTTTTTTCGCTAGCAGCAGCCACTGTAAGTAATGTAAAAAGTAGGGCTGTCAAACGATTAAAATTTTTAATCGAGTTAATTACAGCTTAAAAATTAATTAATCGCAATTAATCGCAATTAATCTTAATTCACACATTCTATAAAATATGCCATATTTTTCTGTAAATTATACATATATTCTGAAAAATAAATTGTTGGAATGGAAAGATAAGACACAAGATGGATATATACATTCAACATACGGTACATTAGGACTGTAGTGGGCATTTCACTCTACTGTCATTTAAATCTGTCTATGCTGTCCTCACTCCGAAGCGTCTACTTTTTCCAAAGCTAGACAGCTAGTGAACAACGCCTTAATAATCAGACTTCTTCCTTTTTCATCTGATTTATTAATAAAATGGCCTCAAACCATTGTCCTCTTTAGACCGTCGTAAAACTACCAAAAAAAAAGGTACACAAGCATTGCATTAGCAACAACGTTAGCTTAGCACGCTATACAGGTTCACTAAACATAAACAAAAAGCGTCTCATACAAAAAATATAACATTTCGCTTACTAACATAATATGCACATTCTTTACAACAACCATACTTACGGACAAATCTTGTCCAAGGATCATAAAAGCACAACATTACAACGTGGGCGTCAGCCCGAGACGTCGTGCAGCCATATTGAACTGTCAGTGCCAAGAAAACAATAAACCATGTCGCAAAGCGACCACAAGAGTTCGCTGTTGGACAGCACAAAAAGCCTTGCTGTAAAACTTACCAAAAGGCAGAATACTGTCTGAGCGGGACATGTGCGTTAATTGCGTCAAATATTTTAACGTGATTAATTTAAAAAATTAATTACCGCGCGTTAACGCGATAATTTTGACAGCCCTAGTAAAAAGACGTCAATGTTGTGGAGGTGGGGAATTTTGCTACTGCTCCAGTGCTTCAAGTCGATTTTACTCAATGACCTTTCTTGAAATAAGAAAAACAGCTAGCTGAAAATAAGTTTAACAGACTTATTTTAAGCAATAAAGTTTGTATATTTAATCTTAAAAGAAAAACTTGTTTGTCAGAAATGTTCTTAATTCAAGAATAGTGTTCAAAACATTATTTGAAAGATTTTTTCTCTTGATTTAGATGAAAAAAAGACCAACTTATAGATGTTTGGGCTCAATATGAACAAATAGCAATATTCACTTAAAGTAAGTGGAAGAATCTGACGCATTAATCTGTTAACTAGCCTTTAACACTCAAAAAAAGATGGAGACAATTATTTGACTAGATTTAACAAAAAATATCAAATTAAGAAGTTATAAATTTGCAGTGTGAAAGTTAGTACAGCTCAATACAGATTTATTTTTGCATTAATCATTTAGCCTATCAATTAATTAGGTTCGTATTGGTGAGAAATGGAGCCCTGACCTCTATTCACCTAATATGTTTGGTCTTATTAATGTCCCGTCCCCAGCAAAAAGTGTACATGCAGGTTATGCTGTAATATTGTCCCTACAAATAACCAAACCTACCCCATGATGCTGTGGTGGTCCTAGCCCACACCCCCCTCTACTGGCTTTTATTGTTGTTACACTTCCTGTTTTATGTGGCATGAGTTCAACCTTGGTAGACTTGTTTTTAAGGAGCGGCCTGGGCAGCAAGCATGTGCCAGATGATTCTGCCAATCACCAGTGGTACATCAGCCAACTACGCCTGTAATTTTTTCACAATTGTTCATCGGACTCTTGACTAATCTTGTTCTTTGCCATCAGGACACCCACCCACCAAGCCCTTGCAACCACAGCCTGAGGCACAGCCATAGCCATTGTTCAATAAAAACCCTTTACTCCACTTCCATTTCCTGGTCACACTTTGGTCCACCCAACTTTGCCAACTTTGCCGCTTCAAGAAGCTTCATTTGGCCATCACTGCTCCCTTGGAGGAGACATTTAACCTCTGCTGCCATCTGCTATCAACGCTGTTGTCGTCCAGCATGCCTCCTAACATGCATTGCAGCACTAAAGATGGCAATTACAATCACAATTCATGTTCTGAGCTAATTCTTTCTTCAGTTAATGTTCTAGTTGTTTCATTAATTGCTAGTTATGGTATTTGGTAGCACTTTATTTGACAGTGACACCATAAGACTGACATACAGTGTATAACAAAAGTGAGTACACCCCTCGTATTTCTGCAGATATTTAAGTATATCTTTTCATGAGACAACATTGACAAAATATCACTTTGACACAAAGTAGTCTGTGTGCAGCTTATGTAATAGAGTTAACTCTTTGCGGCAATGCTGACAGCACTCCTGTTACGAGTCACACGACATTTTGGAGGGAAAATGACAAGCAGTAACCAATTTGGACATTTAGGGATGTACGTAGTTCCCATGCGGTGTATTCACTTTTGTTGCCAGGGGTTTAGATATTTAAGGCTGTCAAAATTATAGCGTTAAAGGGCGGTAATTAATTTTTAAAATTAATCACGTTAAAATATTTGACGCATTTAACGCACATGCTCCGCTCAAACAGATTAAAATGACAGCACATTGTCATGTGCACTTGTTACTTGTGTTTTTTGGTATTTTGTCGCCCTCTGCTGGCGCTTGGGTACGACTGATTTTATGGGTTTCAGCACCATGAGCATGGTGTAATTATTGACATCAACAATGGCGAGCTACTAGTTTATTTTTTGATTGAAAATTTTACAAATTTAATTCAAACGAAAACATTAAGAGGGGTTTTAATATAAAATTTCTATAAGTTGTACTCACATTTATCTTTTAAGGACTACAAGTCTTTCTATCCATGGATCGCTTTAACAGAATGTTAATAATGTGGATGCCATGTTGTGGATTTATTGTTATAATAAACAAATACAGTACTTATGTACAGTATGTTGAATGTATACATCTGTCTTGTGTCTTATCTTTCCATTCCAACAATAATTTACAGAAAATATGGCATATTTTATAGATGGTTTTAATTGCGATTAATTACTATTAGTTAATTTTTAAGGTGTGATTAACTCGATTAAAATTTTTAATCTTTTGACAGCCCTAATATTAATGGCTATATTTTGATTTATTTTGAGGGGAAAATAAATTTACTCTATTACATAAGCTGCACACAGACTACTTTTCATTGTGTCAAAATGTCATTTTGTCAATGTTTTCCCATGAAAAGATATACTTAAATATCTGCAGAATTGCGAGGGGTGTACTCACTTTTGTGATACACTGTAAGACCATCTTAAGTATGATATAACACTGCAATGAGCATTAAAGAATGCTTATGACAGATGTCATTTTGTGTCATTCAGCAATTTATCTCACTTTTGAATGTGATATAAGAGATCCAAGATGGACATAAATGGAGTTAGTGACATAATTTGCCAGATGACACTAAATGACAACGGTCATAAGCATTCATTAAGGCCCATGATGCCTTATGGCAGTCTTATGACGCTGCTGTCAAATCAAGTATTACCTATTAACCATAAGCGGAGTTTAAGGGGGGGCACGGAGGCCAGGCCCCCCTTGGTGGCCGAAAAGTGTCATTGCATGTAATTGACTTTCCTATATATATAAAAATTGTGAAACAAGAAAACAAACAAAAATGAATGAAATGAAAAAAAAAAAGATATTTTTATAATAGGTCAAAATTATTTTTTTAACAGATCATGTGACTAGCACCTTAGACGGTCATTTGCTTTGCATATTATTTCCCCCCCCCAAAAAGGAAAAAAAATAGGAGAGGTCAATTTTATTTTTCAAATGATTTTTTACTTTGATTGATTGATTGATTTTTTTTTTTTTTTTTTAATTGAAGCAACTTTTGGGGGGATTGAATGATTTAACCACAAATGTCCTACCCATACTATGGCCCAAACACAAAGAGGATTGCTAAA
Source organism: Corythoichthys intestinalis (assembly GCF_030265065.1). NCBI lineage: Eukaryota > Metazoa > Chordata > Actinopteri > Syngnathiformes > Syngnathidae > Corythoichthys > Corythoichthys intestinalis. The sequence continues at coordinate 32,521,529 of NC_080408.1, read as the reverse complement.
ATCAAAGAAAACTTTTTTAATGAAAAATAAAGCGTTCAAATACAATTTTTTGAGCCTCAAATATTATTTAAAATTTTTCTTTATTTTTTGATTGAAGTGATTTTTCTTTTGAAAATATATTTTTTTGTATAAAGCAACTTAATTTTTTGATTGAATAATAAAGACACAAATGTCCTAGCCAAAATGTGGCCCAAACACAAAACAACATTACTTCAATCAAAAAAGTTGCATCAATCAAAAAAAAAAAAAAAAAAAAAAAAAACAACTTAAAATTAGCTTTGAAATGCATTTTTTTGGGTTTCAAATTTATTTTTGCATTTTTGCAAACACATTTTTTTGATTGAAGTGACTTTTTTATTGAAAATATATATTTTGATTGAGGCAACTTTTTGTTTTGATTGAAGCTTTTTTTTTTTTTTTTTTTTTTTTTTTTTTTTTTTTTATGAATAATGAAGACACAAATCTACCTCCATATGGCTCCGCCCAGTGGATACAATTTGTGACTGAGGTAACTACATTGGCACGACACCGGCAGGCGTACCATATTCAATGGATGATGATCCTGGTGAAAAGTATAGCCGTTCTGCCAGCAGCCTGATTTAGAATTCTCCTCAAGAATAATGGGAGACAAAAAAAAAACGCTCATTTTCAACTTATTATTATAAATTCTTGCGTTTCGGGGTCATCAACATGTTGTGCCCCACCTGCCCCAAAAGTCAAACTCCACCTATGCTATTAACCCAGTACTTCTCAAAGGGGGGCCACTAGGGGGGCGCAGAGCATTGCCAGGGGTGGCGCATGTGACCTCGGGGAACATACTTTTTTGCCATACTAGAATAATGTATTATTTTGTGTGCGCAGTATTTTTGGACAAAACAAAAGCCCACAGCAAAGAGCTCTGGAGATATGAAAAGCTAAGACTAGGAAATATGACTAAGCATATGTAGCATTTGGCTTTGACTTTTAATACAGTGGGAGACGAGAAAAGACCAGTCTGTGTCTTAAAATGTTTGCAACGAACAGCAGGAAGCCACATCAAATAAGATGTCACTTATAAACATTGGAACCCACTCACATTGATAAGCCACTTGATTTTTATTTTTTTCAGCCAAGACGTGCCGAATATTGCCAACAATCGTCCCGCTTTGTTTCGCAGTGTTACATCAGTAAACCAGCGAGCACTGTTAGCATCATATAAGGTGGCATACCAAGTTGCTCAGTGCAAAATAGCAAAGATAAAAACCGTCCCACTGTCCAATGACACTGTTGTTTTTGTTCTATTAATTTGTGTTTTTACGGTTAAATGGTTATTTGAATGTATTGTTATTTATTGATTGATTTTATCAAAATGTATTGTTCACTATTACCGTGAATGTATTTTTACGGATTGGATATGACTTTTTTTTTTTTTTTTTTAAATTCATGGAAAAGTAATGCAATTTTAGTCTTTTCTATACTTTATTGTAAGTTGAGCTATATATTTTTTCTTTAATATTAAAAAGGACACAATATTATGCAGCGGTACACTTATATTAATAATTTATAGGCGAATGATACAATTTACAGTGGCGGCAGAGAGTTGGGGGGGGGGGGGGGCGAAACGTTTACGTCTTCCTGGGGGGGCGTAACAGAAAATAATTGAGAAGCACTGTATTAACCCAAATAAATCAACAAATAAGCCACACTGGACTATGAACCGCAGGATTCAAAATGAGGGGGAAAAATTGCGGTTTATAATCCGAATATTACGGTAGTTGGGGCCACACCAGAAAGGACCAGACCCCCGTCCGTGCCCCCCACCATTCATATGCAAATCAAGCGTCATATATACCTACCCAATGTCACCCCCTCCCGGACTAGCACTAACTAGAAGCCAGGTCTGTTGACCAAGCCATCTGTCTCCTCATTGAGGAACTCCAACGTCTTTTTGAGGGTCCAACGAACAACACTTTTGGAGGGATTCTCGTCTATAACTGTGGCAGGAATGGCCCCCGCTCGCAAGCACACACCGACTGACCACTGCACTAGAGGACTCAAGTCTGACAGAAAGGTAAAATTAAATGAAAAGCATAATGATAACGGGGGGAGTGTGGATTTGAGTGTTCGTCTGCTTTTGTACTTGAAGTGTTTTGAGGTGCTTGTCATTATTATGTGTTTCAAGATGAGAAAACCTCTGGTCGAAAAGAAACGACGAGCACGTATCAACGACAGTTTACACGAACTCAGAGCTCTCATGGCGGACACAGAGGTAAAACAAAAAACTTATTATTCATATGAACTGTCCTCTCATTGGCTTTTTAACAATATCAAAGCGAAAGGTTGCTTATATGTGTGAATGTGCCGTGTCCTAGCTCCAATCAAAGATGGAGAACGCCGAAGTATTGGAGATGACAGTCAGACGGGTTGAGAGCATCCTGCAAAACCGGGCTCAAGGTACATTTAAACAATGAATTTAACACGAAATGACGTAGAAAATCGAGGTTGTGTGGTCGTGTTTTCATTCTGGTTTCGAGTATAGCGCCGAATTGCCTGATTCTGTTGGGAGTCTGCCACGCTTCCAAAAATATAGCAAATGTTGCGTTCAAGGCAGCTTGGAATTCGGAGAAATTCGTGTATCCAAAGGGTAGACTAGGACCAGGAGTGCAAAAATTGAATAAATACACAATTAAATAAATTATTAAATGTGTCATTAAATTGCTTCTATTTCAATATTTATTTCATTTTAAGTATATATATTAATATAAATTATATAAAATACAAATATATTAATATAAATATACATTTAATTTAAATATAAGTTATATAACATATAAATGTTAATATAAACGGAAATTGAAATAAATAAATATTGAAATAGAAGCATTTAATTAACACTTTTAATTATTTATTTCATTGTGCATTTATTTAATTGTTGCGCTCCTGGTCTTCCGTAATAGACGACCATGACATTCGCGTTTTAATGACAAAGTGGAATCAGCTCTGTCGTCCCTTTCGTTAACGTTCTTCTACAAGTAGATCACATCTGCTCTAATTTAGGCACTATTCTTTCTTTGTTTTCTTACATTGGTTTAATTAGTTTATTATTGATGCAACAGGACTCAAAAATGTTCAAAGATTACCAATAATTGGATGAAGATGTATCTTTAAGGCAACTTTCACACAAAAATGCCTTCAAGGACATACAAGACTTAAAATTTATCAAAGCTAAAGTAGAAAATCAATTGATACCTTGATTTACGAGTTCAATATGGCTTTTTGAGCCACTCTTATTTAGAAGACATGTTGCTGAGCCACTTGTTTGAAAACCTCCAAGTCTAAGATAAGAGCAAAAATGACCATGCTGCAACTCTGAAGAGCCCTCCATGACTCAATTCTGTTGTGTCGATCATAGACGTCTCCATCCGCCACGATGCAAGAGAGCGTTTCGCAGCTGGTTACATCCAGTGCATGCACGACGTGCACACGTTTGTGTCAAGTTTCCCAGGGTTGGACCCCGATGTGGGGGCTGAGCTGCTCAACCACCTCCTGGAAAGCATGCCATTCCATGGCCAGGAACGCCTCCGGACCACTCCGATGGACACCGACCCCTGCGGCGGTCCCCGGTCCCCGCCGCTGGCGCCCTCGGGTCCGCTGGTGTCCCCGGCCGCCTCGTGCGTGTCCAGTGACGACTTCGTCTCGGACCTGGATGACACCGACTTGGAGCAAAGTCAGGTTTCGCCTGCCAAGGAATCGGAACAAAGTCAGGTTTTTTCGTCAGAGGAGTCGGAGTTGCAGGACGGCGGTTCCTCATCAGAGGAGTCGGAGCTGCAGGACGTACCACCAGGTTTCGGCGCCTTCACATCAATTTGGAGGCCCTGGTAGACTCAAGTGTTTGAAGGAGTCCGTTAGATGCTGTAAAGCACAGGGTTCAAACTTATTATTGTAGCAGGCCATATCCTATACAGCAGAAGAAATCGTATAAAATACCTTTATTGCATTTTAACATATCGTTTAGAATAGTCAATACATTCCGAACTAAACTGCTTACATCAAGGACAACAGAAATCAGAAAATATTTGCTAGAGGGTTTGAACTTGAAGAATTTGGGCAATTTTAAGTTTAACAAGGGCTCTAAATGATTAAGCAATGTTCAAAACAGTTATCAAGCAATTTGATTACCGATTACGTATTGGCGAATTGATTAATTGTTGCACTTTTAGTCATATTTTTAACAACAAACTAAATATGAGCACAAAACTCATGACAGATAGCGACAACCATACTTTATATTGAAGTACAGTACAGTTATTGTTCAATTTGTGGTGAGAAGGGATCTGGTTTTATAAAAAATGCATGTAATTACTGCAAAGAGCAGTGAAATTAAAGTCAATGTTATACAGTTAAACCTGTCAGTTGAAAATTAAATGGGTAGCTTTAATCTTCACATAGATACAGCTTTGACTTTAATTTCCAGATGTAAAGCTTTTACTTTGATAGCAACAGTAAAAAAAATTCAATACCCTTTTAGCTCCCAATTTTCCGCTAAAACATGAAAGTGCAAGATTATTTATACAAAAGACAAATTCTTGGTTATTTAAAGTGACAAATTTGAAATAAAAACTAAAACTATAACATCAATAGTTTTGGGTAAAATCAAACCTGAAACAAAACAAATACATATGGCGGAAAACACTGAGGTGTCTTGAAGTTCAGCTCTGAGACCCCCAATTTGGCCAACTTTCAAAAATGTCCCATATGCATGTGTGATGCATCATTGGAAAGCCTAAAATCTCAATTTTCTGGGGGAAGAAATTTTTTGAACAGGAGGGCATTTAAAAAAAAAAAAAAAAAATTCTAAACAGCAAAACCCTATCTGGGGGCAAGAGCACGCGAGAGCAGAATTACAGACACCATGACTTAACAAATTATGATCACGTACTTACCTTGTTTCGATCCAAAAACTCCATGTAGCATGTATCACTGAGTGTCAAGACACAGCTGTGAATGGCCACAGCTGGATTTTTTGGGGAATTTTATGGGTGAAACATGGTAATATAACAAGCGTCGCGCTGCAGAAATTGCAGACATCAACGAGTGGTCGAAATGTTCTTTTTCATATATTTACCCCTTTAAACATTTTTTAAAATTACTTTCTTTGTTTGGATCGATTATCATCTAACATATCGGGGAAAATGCGAAAGTAACAAAAAAAATACAATTAAGCGTTAGTTATGAGGCAGATATCTGTGACTTTTTTACAGACACCAATTTTTTCTCTCTTACGTAATTTGTTTAAAAGTTTAAAATATGCGAGTGAACAATTTTTTAAAGTCTTTTTTTGTTTTTTTAAACGAAATATTGGACATCGAATAATGATTCAAAGCTAAAAATTACATTTTGAATAATAAATGTAATTGCTTCTTTTTATGGCTGGGTTGAAACAAAAGCGGTTGCGCGACATCTGTAAACGGGGGTTTCCAGGGTAAAAGGGACAAATTAAAAATAGTTCGGGGGCTTAATGGGTATAGACATATTGTTCTATCAAACACAACAGTTCTTTTGGCTTAAAATACAGCATTTTATTTTATAGAGGGTTGCAAGAGCAGAAACTGCTTTTTCAGTCTTGTTTGTGTTTTCCGCCATATATGTACATCAAAGTAAGATGGTAAAATAATATTTCAAGGAAAAAATTGTAACAACCTTTCAGGTCAGATTTCAAACTAGCGACATTCTGGGGACATGGGAGCTGTACATGAGGTTTCTAGAAACTAAACAACCCTTTTGTAAATGTGTGTCTGTCACAGCCGCTGTCTGGATTTCTCACAAGGAACTAAAAGACAAATTGATTCATTAAGAATCACAAAATCTTAATTTGTTGTAGTGGGCCCTACCAATGTTTTGATACCTTAAGTTTGATACCTGTGTTTTACAGCAATGTGTGTTTTATGTAAAGGACTTCTTTTAAAATGCAATATGTAAAGGACTTGTTTTAAAATGCAAATCACTTATTTGTGAGGTCTTAATTTTGAAAGCGTAAAAGTGTCAAATTGTTTATATTTACTTGTTAAACAGGAGTTATATAGAGCAAACTAAGGCACATACTGTAAGTTAGGTAAAACACCAAAGTCAAGGCACCACTGTACTGTATACTGAACTACACAAGCATTTAATTGTATAAGTCGCCGTCAAAAATACACGATCATACCAAGTGATTGGCAATCACTGCTATAGAAAATAGCACATTTTCAACTCTGTAAATTATTTGTTGTGGTGCTAATGTATTTATATGCCTCAAATGACAACGCTGAACTTTTTCAATAAACAGCTTTGTGACAGTTGACTTTTCTCAGAAGTTTGTGACAAACGAGCCCACTCACGACCCTTGTTAGTTAATATTCTGCGGGGTGAGGTGTGAATAATGAGTAGCCAGTGAAGCTTTTTAGAATATTTTATCCACTCAGTAGCTTTGCTATTGTCACCAAGCAATCACTAAAATCAATCTGTCCTTTACATGATTGTTAATGCACTTGTGAAAAATATGTGTGGATCATCATCTCATGTTTGTTGCGGGCCACAGTTTAGTTACGGTTTCATTTTGACTCGTAGGGCAGTTGTCTGTCAGCCACGTCTGCCATGATTAATCAACTAATCAATTATTAAACAAATCAACTATTTCAACAGTCAATCGGTTAGGTGTAGTGTTGACTTCATAGTGAGCTGAATCCTCTTTTTTATAGCCTCTTAATAGCATATATTCTCTTATAGATTTTGATTTGTATTTTTATATATCTTAATCTCTTTAATAAATTGGTGAATAAGCAGAAAATTTTCTCTTTATTGTTCTTAAAGACATTTTCTTTCATAAAAAGGAGAGTATCAAGGAGTCATCGAGGACTAGAGAAATGTCATTTTCATTAGAAACTAAGCCAATGCACGTGATTTACTTTCGCAGATCAAACAAAATTATTTGGTGGGCCTGAGTTTCTGGCCTTAAATTTAATGTAGATGTCGTTGAACAAAGATCAATTTATTTTTTCTAATTCTAAAAAATAAAAGTTAGTAGAACGTCCCGTGGCAAAGTGATTGGGAATCACTGCCCTAAATGATGTTTTCATGCTGCCATATCATTTACATAATTAAAGTTGAAACACCTCCTGAATCCACAATACAACAAGCATAAAAGCGCATGTTAATTGACCGAAGACACACAAGAAGGGACCCCCTCCTGCGGGGCCACAGAATTTCCCTCTTGTCCTGACTCCTGCGTCCGCATGAGAAATGATGGCTGTGCACTTTTTAATGACGTGTCTGCCCTGTGATGTGCACGCAGAGTGTCGACTTTGACGCCGTAACACTTGTGAGTAAGGAAATAGTAAAGATGTTACCATTTAGATAATGAGTGCACATTTTGCTGTGGGGCCCTTTCAAAGAATTTAACCTTACATGCCTTTACATCTGCATTACATGGCTTTGATGAAATATGTATACTTAAATACAGCCCCTACAAAAATGTTGGACTGGTAACCAGAAGTGTTACATTTACTTGAGTAACTTTTGAGAAAATGTACTTCCAAGAGAAGTTTTACCATGCCATATTTTTTACTTTTACTTTAGTCGATTTGTTAAGAAGTAATGCTACTCTTACTCCGCTACATTGGGCTACACTAGAGTCGTGACATTTTCCTACTTTATACAACATATTAGATTTGACTTTGACCGGTAGACCACGGAAAACCAGCGATATGATCATTTTAATGTCATGGTAGGAATTATGTTTTCTCCGTTAGAGGGCACTTATGCTCTTTGGACAGGTGATGTTTCATTATTTTAGATTTTTCTAGTCGTAATCTGTGTTGTCAGTACCGCGTTACTAAATAACGCTTTGGTGTAATCTGATTACTTTCTTTCAGTGACGAGCAATCTAACGTCTTTATTTTTCCAAACCAGTAATCTGATTAAAGTTAGTTTCCTTCGTGTCTGTGGGTTAATATTTTGTTATTGAATCATAATGTACACTACCGTTCAAAAGTTTGGAGTCACTTAGAAATTTCTTCCTTTTTGAAATAAGATACCTTTTTTTTCAATGGAAATAACATTTAACTAATCAGAAAAACACTATACATTATTAATGTGGTAAATGACTATTCTAGCTGGAAACGTCTAGTTTTAAAGCAATATCTACGTAGTTTTGTAAAGAGGCCCATTTACAGCAAACATCACTCCAGTGTTCTAATTAGAGATGTCCCGATCGATCGGCGGAATCGGCAAAAAAATATCGGACATGCCTTTTTTTAATATATATATATATATTTTTTTTTTAATTAAATCGTTTTCTAATTGTATTTAATGTTACAGACATAATGTGTTACTCTTCCAGAGTCTTTAGTTTAAGCTTAAGGTAGGGTTATCAAATTTATCGCGTTATGGCGAGAATTAATATTTTTTACATTTATCACGTTACAATATTTAACGCAATTAACGCATGCGCTGCACGACCCACTCACGCATTGTTGCGTTCAATCTATAATGGCGCCGTTTTACCCATACAGTATATAGAGCTAAAAGGCAGCGTAAAATGAGTATATTGAATTTTGGCAGCCCCTTCTTCCACATGTTTGGTGTGTCTCCCAGGTGGCTTGTGGCAAACTTTAAACGAGACTTTTTATGGATATCTTTGAGAAATGGCTTTCTTCTTGCCACTCTTCCATAAAGGCCAGATTTGTGCAGTGTACGACTGATTGTTGTCCTATGGACAGACTCTCCCACCTCAGCTGTAGATCGCTGCAGTTCATCCAGAGTGATCATGGGCCTCTTGGCTGCATCTCTGATCAGTTTTCTCCTTGTTTGAGAAGAAAGTTTGGAAGGACGGCCGGGTCTTGGTAGATTTGCAGTGGTCTGATGCTCCTTCCATTTCAATATGATGGCTTGCACAGTGCTCCTTGAGATGTTTAAAGCTTGGGAAATCTTTTTGTATCCAAATCCGGCTTTAAACTTCTCCACAACAGTATCTCGGACCTGCCTGGTGTGTTCCTTGGTTTTCATAATGCTCTCTGCACTTTAAACAGAACCCTGAGACTATCACAGAGCAGGTGCATTTATACGGAGACTTGATTACACACAGGTGGATTGTATTTATCATCATCGGTCATTTAGGACAACATTGGATCATTCAGAGGTCCTCACTGAACTTCTGGAGTGAGTTTGCTGCACTGAAAGTAAAGGGGCCGAATAATATTGCACGCCCCACTTTTCAGTTTTTTATTTGTTAAAAAAGTTTCAATTATCCAATAAATGTTGTTCCACTTCACGATTGTGTCCCACTTGTTGTTGATTCTTGACAAAAAAATAAAATTTCATATCTTTATGTTTGAAGCCTGAAATGTGGCGAAAGGTTGCAAGATTCAAGGGGGCCGAATACTTTTGCAAGGCACTGTATAAAACTGATCTTCCTTTGAGCTAGTTGGGTATCTGGAGCTTCACCTTTGTGGGTTTGATTAAACTCTCAAAATGGCCAGAAAAAGCCTATTTTCACGTGAAACTCGACGATCTGTTCTTAGAAATGAAGGCTATTCCATAAGAGAAATTGCCAAGATTTCCTATAACGCCGTATACCACTCCCCTCAGAGAGCAGCACAAACAAGATCTAACCAGAGTAGAGAGAGAAGCGGGAGGCCCCGCTGCACAACCAAACAAGAAGACAAGTACATAAGAGTCTCTAGTTTGAGAAATAGATTCCTCGCAAGTCCTCATCTAGCAGCTTCATTAAATAGTACCCGTATAATGCCAGTGTCAATGTCGACAGTGAAGAGGCGACTCTGGGATGCTGGTTTTCAGGGCAGCGTGGCAAAGGGAAAAGCTTTATTTGAGACTGGATAATAAAAGGAAACAATTACTATTGGCAAAGAGTACAGACCTTGGACAGAGGAAGATTGGAAAAAAGTGTTACGGACAGACAAATCAAAGTTTGAGGTAGTTGGACTTTGGACCAAAGAAAAGAACATTTGTGACACACAAAACAACTGAAAAGATGCTGGAAGGGTGCCTGATGTCATCTGTCAACAATGGTGAAGCCAGTGTGATGGTTTAGGGTTGCTTTGGTGCTGGTAAAGTGGGAGATTTGTACAAGATCAACGAGATTTTAAATAAAGAAGACGATCACTCCATTTCGCAACATCATGCCATACCCTGTAGACAACACTTGATTGGAGTCAATTGCATCCTACAACATCACAGTGACCCAAAGGACACCTTCAAATTATGCAAGAACTATTTAGGAAAGAAGACGGCAGATGGTATTCTATCTGTAATGGAGTGGCCAGCACAGTCAACAGATCTCAAACCCATTGAGCTGTTGTGGGAGCAGCTTGACCGTATGGTACGCAAGAAGTGCCCATCACGCCAATCCAACTTGTGGGAGGTACTTCTGGAAACATGGAGTGAAGTTTCTCTTATCGTCCTCCTCTTCTCAACAAATTAACAGCTAGTACACCATAGGTCTGCAAAGCTATATTTGTTGCAAAATTAGCATTCTTTGATAAAAGCAAAGTTTGAAGGAGAAAATTATTATTTAAAATAAAAATCCTTATTTCCCACCTTGTCATTATCTTGACTATAATTTCTATTCATTTTGAAACTCATTTTAAAAATAAAAGTGTGACTTTTGAAGTAAAAAACAAAATTGTCTGGGTGACCCCAAACCTCTGAACGGTAGTGATTGTAGAATGAAGAATAATGTAGTCATGTACGAGGAGCATTTCAAATAGAAGAAAGGTTTCCATTTGCTAACTCCGCGTCTGTTTCCATTGTAACCGCTCATAGTTACTTCCTGTTTTGGTCTCGCTTCAAGTGTTTTGGGACTGAGAAAGGCGTGAGGAACGTGGTGCACATTCGAGCCGAGTGCAGCCACATGTTGAGATGTGCGAGGGAATGTTGATCTGTGTGCATCGATGAATGAACGTGAGTATTTTTCCTTCAATCCGTAGGGTTCCAGCGATAGGTTGGATCCGCTACATGTGCGGCTGTTTCGTAGCTTTGCTGTTGCAACGGTGGGTAGTCATCCCTCCAAGTCGGCAAGCATTTTTTATATCATATTCAATACCTTGTAGTATTTCGTTTTAACAACAAAATCTGCGTCAGCCCTTCTGCATTCGGCACCTGTAATATTATTTGTAATTTTGCCTCATTTTGGTCACTCAAGAGGCCAGCGTATCAATCTACACCTCATATTAACATACGCTGCAGAGATTGTTAGAATTTTGTTCATGAACGATCAACGAAGTGATAAGAACAAATGGACGCTTCATCTACGTCGTGCTGAATCTTATTTTCGGCGATTCCGTGGGTTCCTCTGGTTTGATTTTGCAGTTTTAACTTTGTCTACACACTGCTAACTTCAACCGCACTTCATGTTGTTCTGTCTAAACCGGAAATCCGTAGCAGAATATGTCAAAGATGGCGCCGCCCATGTTTCGCTCAGGAAACTTGTCTATATATTTTTTTTCATGTCATTTTAAGGTTATTAATTTTCATTTTGATTTACAATACATTAATTGATAAATGTATCTATAATAATGAAAAAAGTTAACATAACAATACAATAGTGATTTTTAATTTCCAACCCATAATAATTGCTAATATTTTTGTTTTTTCCATATGACCAGAATTATTTACTTGCCCTATGAATAGCTAAAGGTTAGGTCTCCACAGGAAATAAATAAAATACCCAAAATAGTCACTCGCTCTATAAAGGGTTCAAGGTCCACTGTAGTGACACTGTCTCTCAAAGGGTTAAGAAACAGCCCAAAAAATGTGACCCAAAGTCAATTCATCCACAAATCGTCACACTGTCATGCAAGAATCCCCAAAAGAAAAGCCCAGTGGAGGTTCACCTTCTTCATTCAAATGACTTGGGAGTGAAGATCCTGCAGACTGGGCATTACTGATCAAAGCCAGCCTTCTTGTCATCTTCATCTTCACACCTTGAGATGAGGTGTGAACGTTAAGCAGCCGCCCCTCCCTACAGACAGACGCCCAGAGCAAAGCCAACCATGGTCATTGTAAATCCTTCCTTTGGTTAATGCTTGGAAAAAAGATAATATATATGTAATTCACTCCCTTCCAACAGAATTGGAACAGCAAGGTCAAGTCCTTTGTTATAGCTGTATACTAAAGAAATTAAGGTTCCAGATTACACATTTTTACTGTATATTATAGTATTTACATCTAAATATATTAACCAACTCATGACAAAGCACCCTTTGTTTGGAGAGACCCATTTTATAAGTGAGCAAAAGTACTGAAATTTGACTGGCGGGCTTTCTAGTTGATCAGGATATGCCTTTTACATCAATTGCTTACAATTAGTGCTTGTTTTTGGCTTCAGGTTTCACCGCATTTGCTGTTAAGAGGGCACTACACCAAAAACGTTGAAAATGACTACATTATCATATCTTTTTTTTCATGAACAATTTGTTAAAACCCCATAAACTCACACGGTATACAGGCATTGTTGCTAGACATCTCAGCAAAACAATGATATACTAAATTTGCTTACCTTTACACACAATAAGTCTTACTATATGCCTTGTTTCCAAATTTTGCTTTGACTTCAGAAAGGATCAATATTTTCTTATCAAATTTGGTACATTTAAGAAAGATGTGCTTATTAATCTGAAATCACGGGTTGTAATTATTTACAGTTGAATTCTGATTTGACTTTTCCATTTTTCATGAACAATAGTTTTTTTATTTTTGAGGTGTATTTAAAGTCCCATTTTCCAACATATTTATTGCATCGTCTTTAGGTATTTATCCTAAAAATGTAACTTTTTATATCAAATGGGGAAGCGTTCTCAATAAAACACTCTAAAATGTTACAAATAATCTGTCAAATTCTCACTTCAGCCCATATGTAAGACTTATCCCTGAGCAGCAACTAATGACGCAGGTCTATCAGGGGCTTTTCAAAGCCCACTTAAATTCCTAAGTGATCACATTTAACCCCTCATTCTGCCAAATGCATGTGTCAGATTCCAACTAATACAAAAAGCTCATCACAGTGCTAACGAGGCTCAAAAGGGACGCTTTAAAATGAAAGGATTCCCGCATGAAGGAATAAGGAAGCTGTTTGAACGGGCCGAGGCCAGCTTCAAAGTGGAGGAAAGGCCTGGTCGTCTCCATGTGACCTTTATTTAGCGCAATAACCCTAAAGCTTTGGTCGCCTTTGCAAACTGGGGGAAGGCTCACGTCCACCTTTTACATTGACATCGCAACATTTCGACACGAGATTAGAGGTCACTACAGTGGACAGCTATTTTAGGACCTTTAACCCTTTATAGAACAAGTGACTGTTTTTGGAAATGTATTTAATGGTTAGTTTGTATTTACATTTACAGCTCTTAATATAAAAATCAGCCAGGAAGGTCCAGCCAATAGAGAATGCTGCTGCCAGAGTTCTGACAAATACATGTACAAGGACCTAGGAAAATACATGTAGACCAGAGGTGGGTAGTAACGCGTTACATGTACTCTGTCACATTTACTTGAGTAATTATTTGCGAAAAATGTACTTCCACGAGTAGTTTTACTAAGCGATACTCTTTACTTTTACTTGAGTAGAATTGTGAGAAAAAATGCATACTCTCACAGCGGTACTTTGGGCTACTAAAGAGTCGTTATATTTTCCCTCTTTATTCTGCGTATTAGATTTATTATATTTTTTGCCAGCAATGCCAAGAGTGAATCTACTGATGAAACATCGCAACAATAATCACATGACTCCATTACACCAATCTGACGCAAGCTTGCCGTTCTATGATCACGCTAGCCTGTTCAATTACGTGGTGTCTTTAAAGCACAGTAAAAAAGTATTTGATAAAGATGTCCCGATCGATTGGGATGCTGATCGATCGGGTCCGATCACGTCATTTTCAAAGTATCGGAATCGGCAAAAAAATATCGGACATGCCTTTTTTTAATATATATATATTTTTTAATTAAATTGTTTTCTAATTGTATTTAACGTTACAGACAAAATGTCTTACACTCATCCAGAGTCTTTAATTTTGGCTTACAGTAGGGCTATCAAATTTATCGCGTTAACGGCGGTATTTTTTTTTTTTTTAATTAATTACGTTAAAATATTTAATGCAATTAACGCATGTGCTGCACGACCCACTCACGCATTGTTGCGTTCAATCTATAATGGCGCCGTTTTACCTATATATAGAGCTAACAGGCAGCGTAAAATGAGTAGAGTGAATTTTGGCAGTGTTTGGAGCCTTTTTATAAATGGCTAAAGCGTTACAATCCCTCTCTCAACAACTAGAAATATCGTGGGAAGTAGTGTTGTATCGGTCGCGAACGATTCGTTCTTTTTGAACAAATTGTTTGGGTGAACGAGACCGAACTAATCACCATCTGCACTGATTCGTTCTATGAAGTTCGTGCTTGTTCACTGCGTGGGAGGGCGTTGAGCAAGCGGCAGCGTCTTCTGACATCGCACACGACCAATCAGACGCCAGCCTCATCGCGGGCAGGGGAGGGACCGGAAACAGAATCAGGGCGTATGTCACTCACTTCCACGTGTGGCCAATAAGCAGCCAGCGTGCAGGCAGGGGGGCAAGACTGAGTTTTGTCACTTCCCGTTCAGTGACTCGGTCCTCCGGCTCCTGACGTAGCTTGCTGCTAACTTGACTTTCCAGTGATGACTATGCGGTGAACGAATCAAAAAAATGAAAGGAAAGGACTTTGTCACATATTTGTTAACGTGGAGCCTATCAAATGCAGCTCAAAAAGACAAAAACACCACACAAATCTAGCGAGCATGGTTTAGTGTACTACTTTTCTCAACAGACTCGGGACTACCTATTACGACATACTATCAAATTTACAGTAATTTAAAACACGGGTAGCTACGAGGCAAGCAAAAGCTGAGCTTCGGTCGCGTGACGGCAATGAAGGGGGCAAAAAGCTGTCACTATATGGAGGCTTCATGGCAGCGATATTTACCTCATATGTGCACAGAAAAAAAATATATATAGTATGATCACCATAATACTGATTTGCAATGAAACGGTATATACATGTCCATTTTTTCCAAGTGTTTTATTTTTTTTTTTTTCGTGTCAGGTGTTGGTTGGTTTGACAAATTATGTCAATCCGTCCATCATGTGCTACTCAAGCGCCCCAAAACAACGCAAATGGACACGGGAGATGTCGCAATATGTCTACATTTTTCTTATCAGACTAATGAGAGTAGAAAGGCGATATTGTAAAGAGCAAACAATTATTTCTCGTCAGCATTTGACGATCTGAGATGCGGGGACGACAGGGGAGCTGACCGGATTATTTTATTTATTAATACCAGTGCAAAAATTCCATACGATCACCATAATACTGATTTGCAATGAAACTGTATATACATGTCAATTTTTTCCGAGTGTTTTATTATTATTTTTTTTTTTCGTGTCAGAGTGTGTCGGTTGGTTTGACAAATTATGTCAATCCGTCCATCATGCGCTACTCAAGCGCCCCAAAACAATGCACGCGGACACGGGAGATGTCGCAATATGTCTACATTTTTCTTAACAGACTAATGAGGGTAGAAAGGCGACATCGTAAAGAGCAAGCAATCATTTCTCGTCAGCATTTGACGATCTGAGATGCGGGGACGACAGGGGAGTTGACCGGATTATTTTATTTATTAATACCAGTGCAAAAATTCAATACGATCATCTTAATACTGATTTGCAATTAAACTGGCAAATATCAAAATGTAGTATAGTCTTTATTTCAGAGCAGCACATTCGACAACTAGCTATTTACACTTATAGTTTTAACAATAGTGACTAAAAATAAAAGTGATGAGCATAAAAACAAAAATACAACAGAGCGAGAGGTAAATATGATGTGTTGGTCGTTCCATATTTAGAAATTAAACTTTCGATTTATTTTTATTTTCGTGACAGCAAGCATGCTGCGTTGGCTGGTGGCAGCAGCATTGTAAATGTGATCTAGAACATGCTAAAGAAAGTCCGTGCGCCCCCGACCCCCCGCTCCCCCCACAAAAGGAAAATGTTTAACCGTGTCCTCAATCGAAATGCAAGCACGAGCCATGACTTTGAGCCCATAGAACTAGGACAGACGACGCGGAAGTTCTCCCTCGCTTTTGCAGCAGCTGGAGGGAGGGAGACGAGGCTGTCTGTGAAAGCAGAATGATATTGCCTGTCACTCATTACTGAAACTACGACGAGCGGTCAATGAGGAGCCTGTGTGCAAGAGAGAGGGAGGGACCAACAATGTCACTTCCCGTTCAGTTATACTGCGAAGCGGTCTTTGGTGATTCGTTCGGCAACGTCACTTCCCGTTCACTAACCGAACGATTCATTTGGGCGGGGAGAGAGATGAGGGGGGCGAACGATTCGTTGAACGATTCGTTTGAATGAATCTTTTTACTGAACGATCCGGAATGGATTCGTTTACTCAAGTGAACGACAGATCCCGTCACTAGTGGGAAGCAATGTAGGGAAGAAAGGTCGTAGTTGATCTTTTTCTTAACACCCTATGTTATTTCCCAACGCAGAGAAGATATATCAATTGGTGCCACTACGCACAGTCATGGTTGCACTTCCCATCATGCATTTGGGCAGAACAGTTAAATGGCTACAGTATCATTTACTGAAAGCTCAACAAATACACTAGATGGCAATATTTAGTCACATTATACAAAGTCCAATTTATCCTTAAAGAATTACAAGTCTTTCTCTCCGTGGATCCCTCTCACAGAAAGAATGTTAATCATGTAAATGGCATCTTGAGGATTTATTGTCATAATAAACAAATACAGTACTTATGTACTGTATGTTGAATGTATATATTCGTCCGAGTTTTATTCATTTTTTTCTTAATGCATTGCCAAAATGTATATGATCAGGAAAAATTATCAGGAATGATTGGAATTGAATCGGGAGCAAAAAAAAAGCAATCGGATCGGGAAATATCGGGATCGGCAGATACTCAAACTAAAACGATCGGGATCGGATCGGGAGCAAAAAAACATGATCGGAACTATTTGACATAGAGCGCTGCCCTCAACATGACACGAAAGTGCGGATTTAAACCCCTTTCCCAGTTTTTATTTGGCACCGATTGACGACAGAAAATGGATGGAAGATGGATACCGGAAGGGGGTTGTTCGCAGTTATTTCGTCTAAAGGTTGCGCTACAAAGTATTAGTACAATCTGCACAATCTTTCGTTGAAATCTCTTGTCAAATTTTCTTTTCCGTCCACATCTAGAGAGGTTAGCCACAGTGCCATGGGCTTTACACTTAGTGATGACACTGGGCAAGGTAGACACAGAAACATTTAGGTCTTTGGAGATGGACTTGTAGCCTTGAGATTGCCCATGCTTTCTCAAAATTTTGCCTCAGACAGTTCTTTGATCTTCTCTCTTTTCTCCATGCTCCTTGTGGTACACACAAGGACAGCGGTTGAGCAAACTTTAATCCATTTCAACTGGCTGCAAGTGTGATTTAGTTATTGCCACCACCTATTATGTGCCACAGTTAAGTAACAGGTGCTGTTAATTACACAAATTGGAGAAGCATCACATGATTTTTCAAAGTGTGCCAATACTTTTGTCTGGCCCATTTTTTGAGTTTTTTGTAAAATGATAAAGAATGAATTTTTTTTTTCATTCTCTTGTATTTTTTTTTATTGCATGCAACACAAATGAAGATCTTGCTACCAAAGTATTTGTAATTGCAGTCATTTTCTGGGAGAAATTAAACATTAACATTAAACATTCTCCTCCTTGAGTCATCACCTTATCGTGGTGGAGGGGTTTGCGTGTCCCAATGATCCTAGGAGCTATGTTGTCTGGGGGCTTTAAGCCCCTGGCAGGGTCACCAATGGCAAACAGGTCCTAGGTGAGGGGCCAGACAAAGAATGGCTCACAAGACCCCTTATGATGGAAAAAATTACAGGATCCAAGTTTCCCTTGCCCGGACGCGGGTTACCGGGGCCCCCCTCTGGAGCCAGACCTGGGGGTGGGGCTCGTAGGCGAGCGTCTGGTGGCCGGGCCTTTTCCCATGGGGTCCGGCCGGGCACAGCCCGAAAAGGCAACGTAGGTCCGCCTTCCCATGGGCTCACCACCTGTGGGAAGGGCCAAAGGGGTCGGGTGCGTAGCAATTTGGGAGGCAGCCAAAGGCGGCTGCCTTGGCGGTCCGACCCCCGGCTACAGAAGCTAACTCTTGGGACATGGAATGTAACCTCTCTGGCGATTCTCTCCGGGTCGGGGATGAGATCCTGCCCCAAGTGGAGGAGTTCAAGTATCTTGGGGTCTTGTTCACGAGTGAGGGTAGGAGGGAGCGGGAGATTGATAGGCGGATCGGTGCAGCGTCTGCAGTGATGCGGACTCTGCACCGGTCCGTTGTGGTAAAGAAGGAGCTGAGCCAAAAGGCGAAGCTCTCGATTTACCGGTCGATCTACGTTCCTACCCTCACCTATGGTCACGAGCTGTGGGTCGTGACCGAAAGAACAAGATCCCGGATACAAGCGGCCGAAATGAGTTTCCTCCGCAGGGTGTCCAGGCTCTCCCTTAGAGATCGGGTGAGAAGCTCGGTCATCCGGGAGGGGCTTTGTTGTCGAGCCGCTACTCCTCCGCGTTGAGAGGAGCCAGTTGAAGCCTCCTGGACGCCTCCCTGGAGAGGTGTTCCGGGCATGTCCCACCGGCGGAAGGCCCCGGGGTCGACCCAGGACACACTGGAGAGACTATGTCGCTCAGCTGGCCTGGGAACGCCTTGGAATCCCGCCGGAGGAGCTGGCTGAAGTGGCTGGGGAGAGGGAACTCTGGGCTTCCCTGCTAAAGCTGCTGCCCCCGCGACCCGACCCCGGAATAAGCGGAAGATAATGGATGGATGGAAATTAAACATTAACACAGAATTGCAGGGGTGCCAATACTTTTGGCCCGCAGTGTATACAGTGCCTTGCAAAAGTATTCGGCCCCCTTGAACCTTGCAACCTTTCGCCACATTTCAGGCTTCAAACATAAAGATATAAAATTTTAATTTTTTGTCAAGAATCAACAACAAGTGGGACACAATCGTGAAGTGGAACAAAATTTATTGGATAATTTAAACTTTTTTAACAAATAAAAAACTGAAAAGTGGGGCGTGCAATATTATTCGGCCCCCTTGCGTTAATACTTTGGAGCACCACCTTTTGCTCCAATTACAGCTGCAAGTCGCTTGGGGTATGTTTCTATCAGTTTTGCACATCGAGAGACTGACATTCTTGCCCATTCTTCCTTGCAAAACAGCTCGAGCTCAGTGAGGTTGGATGGAGAGTGTTTGTGAACAGCAGTCTTCAGCTCTTTCCACAGATTCTCGATTGGATTCAGGTCTGGACTTTGACTTGGCCATTCTAACACCTGGATACGTTTATTTTTGAACCATTCCATTGTAGATTTGGCTTTATGTTTTGGATCATTGTCCTGTTGGAAGATAAATCTCCGTCCCAGTCTCAGGTCTTGTGCAGATACCAACAGGTTTTCTTCCAGAATGTTCCTGTATTTGGCTGCATCCATCTTCCCGTCAATTTTAACCATCTTCCCTGTCCCTGCTGAAGAAAAGCAGGCCCAAACCACGATGCTGCCACCACCATGTTTGACAGTGGGGATGGTGTGTTCAGGGTGATGAGCTGTGTTGCTTTTACGCCAAACATATCGTTTTGCATTGTGGCCAAAAAGTTCAATTTTGGTTTCATCTGACCAGAGCACCTTCTTCCACATGTTTGGTGTGTCTCCCAGGTGGCTTGTGGCAAACTTTAAACGAGACTTTTTATGGATATCTTTGAGAAATGGCTTTCTTCTTGCCACTCTTCCATAAAGGCCAGATTTGTGCAGTGTATGACTGATTGTTGTCCTATGGACAGACTCTCCCACCTCAGCTGTAGATCTCTGCAGTTCATCCAGAGTGATCATGGGCCTCTTGGCTGCATCTCTGATCAGTTTTCTCCTTGTTTGAGAAGAAAGTTTGGAAGGACGGCCGGGTCTTGGTAGATTTGCAGTGGTCTGATGCTCCTTCCATTTCAATATGATGGCTTGCACAGTGCTCCTTGAGATGTTTAAAGCTTGGGAAATCTTTTTGTATCCAAATCCGGCTTTAAACTTCTGCACAACAGTATCTCGGACCTGCCTGGTGTGTTCCTTGGTTTTCATAATGCTCTCTGCACTTTAAACAGAACCCTGAGACTATCACACAGCAGGTGCATTTATACGGAGACTTGATTACACACAGGTGGATTCTATTTATCATCATCGGTCATTTAGGACAACATTGGATCATTCAGAGATCCTCACTGAACTTCTGGAGTGAGTTTGCTGCACTGAAAGTAAAGGGGCCGAATAATATTGCACGCCCCACTTTTCAGTTTTTTATTTGTTAAAAAAGTTTAAATTATCCAATAAATGTTCTTCCACTTCACGATTGTGTCCCACTTGTTGTTGATTCTTGACAAAAAAATTAAATTTTATATCTTTATGTTTGAAGCCTGAAATGTGGCGAAAGGTTGCAAGATTCAAGGGGGCCGAATACTATTGCAAGGCACTGTATATGACTTTTGCTTTTCATTTATTCTTTGGTTTTATTTCTATTTCCGTTTAAATGATTTTATACTGTCTTGATATTTTAATGTGGCTTTTATGTAACATGGATTTTCATGTTATGTAAAGCACTTCGATTTACCTTGTCTTGAATTGCTATACAAATAATTTGCCTTGCCTTTATTATTATTGGCTTTTCAGACCTTTGGTCTTTTATAGGGCAAGGGGTTATTTTTGGTCATTTCAGAAAACAAAAACCCTCCCAACACGGATTTAAAAACTTGTAAAGACAGCAAGATGAAAAATTCAGCAGTTCACGCTCTTTATTTCACATTATTTACAATCACAGTGCAAAACCAGAAAATAATAATAATAACAGGGCACACAGAAAAATGTCCTTGCATTTTCTCATTCGACATCGTTCACAAAAGTGCACTTGTGCGCTTCTACGAGACAACCGGCAAACCGTCAGGAATGGCAAATCACTCAAGTGTGATTTGGATGTCCGAAACTGCCGCACGGTCACTTCCTTTTGACCAATTCAAGATCCCTTACCATCTCCTTTTCAGTGCTTGACAAAAAGCCAACTTACATAAAAACAGCACATAAAGAATATTAAAAAAAAAAAAAAAAAAAAAGAAAAACATGGAAGGGAAAAAAGTAACTACTTTGAGCAACCGTTTTTAATGTGAATGCCTAGGTGAGGTCTTCCCCTCTAAATAAATAGAAATAAAAATACACAACGGGACAACAAGAGAGTAGACACTTATTATTTTTGGAATGCAGAGCCGCAAAAAAA